>NW_020799112.1:16414312-16562904 GCF_003259725.1 Athene cunicularia
CCCCCCCAGCCCCTGCGGTTCCCGCCGGGCGCCCCGGGTTCCCACCTCTTTGCCAGGCTCCCCGGGAAAGGGGGGACTTAAAAACCTTGAAACTCCATCTGTGACTTTGGCACTTTAGTCCCACACAGCTGGATCTGCCCGTGGGCAGCTGGAGGGGAGCAAGCGGGTGACCCCCAGCCTGGGCCCCGGGACCCTCAAAGCCCAAGCGGGGAGCCTGGAGGGATGGGGGGTGCAGGGATGGAGACCAGCGAAGCAAGACCCCCAAGGGCGAGGAAGCCGGTCTGTGCAGAGTCAGGTCCGGGGTGGCAGTGGGGTTGTTATAGGTTTGCCATGCAAAAATCCAGGTTTCCCACAGATGGAATAAATCGCTCACGTTTACCTCGATTAGACCTTTTTTTGTCTGTCTGTCAGTGCTTGCAGTGGTGTCTCCTTGTGCAAAAATTTTCAGGAAAAATGTGACTTGGATGGTGCTCTAATAACGTTTTGAGAGGACGGTATTTGTGTGTGTTCGTATGGGCCAATAGTTGGCAAAGAATAACCAAGAGGATATGATGCAGTAATAATTCAAGTAATTTATTGCACGGTCTTAGAATGATTTTTTTTTGCACTTTTCCAGATCGTATCGATACCTTAACCTGGATTGCATAACTGAACAATGCAAATAATCAGCCTCATGTTATTGTGCAAGAAAAATCAATGACAAACCTTGTTCGACTTGAGCCCTGACACAGCCGTGAGGTTACGCTGCCTTTATCCACGAGTTCCCCAAGCACTAGGAGCCTTTAAAAACTGCTGAATTCAGGGGATGGGGGGGAGCTGAAGTGTTATGCAGAGTCGTTTTACAGCAGAGCCTGCTTCTGTCAAGGAGCTGGGTTTGTAAAGCATGGGTTTCCAAGGCTTCTTCACACAAGATCGAGCCAAAACATAGCAACTTCTTCCAGTTCTAGTCCCCACCGTCTGGTGGGGTGAGGTTAGCGGTGGGATGCCCGGGAGGCTCCCGGTCGCTCAGCAGTGAGCTGCTGGTGAGAGCCGGTGCACAATCCCAGTGAGCTCCCAGGCTGCAGGCTCTCGTCCCCTTTGGCTCTGGAGGAGTGAATAAAAATCATCCCAGCGAGTCAGGGAGCCAGCACACATCTCCTACCTGCCTCGGGGACCGGAGCCCACCCTGGTCCCACAGAGCCGAGGGAACCGTCCAGAGGAGGCTGCCTGTGTCGGGCTGTCGGGAAGACTTTTCTCTTCAATGAAGGGTGGAGAGAAGCGATTGCCATTGAGCGGGCAGGGCTCCAAAGTGCGCTTTTGAGTTTTCTTTCTAATGGGCAGCAGAAGGCAGGGGGAGGAGGAATAAGGTGTGTGGAAACAGGCATTGTTTCCCTGAGTGCCAGCTCTCGTGTGTGTGCGCGATGGAAGCCAGACAGGGCTCAAGGTGCCCATTCATTCGTCAGAAATTTCTTAGTGTTTTGACAGAGAAAGGGATTTGTGAGTATGGGAGGAAACGAAAACAGAATTCCATCTCGATGCGTTACATGTTTCATGCGAGGCATGCGTTGCCTGCCTTGTTTTATAGTATCTGGCATTGTGAAGACAGGCTGAAAGATTTATGAGCTCAAGTTAATAGTAAAACAGCATATCACAGGCTCTATATTAATGTTCTCCTGCGCTGAAGTAGCTGGCTGTTTCTGGGGGAATTTATGCAAGGATCACTCGCTCTGTCTGTCGTCGCCGTAATGGTATTGTAAGGTGGCCCGTTAGTCACCGTGGGGGGAAGCAAAACAAGGATGCTGTTTCCCTCTCGGCTGGCAAATCAAAGGGAGAGGGGAAATGATGACTCCAGGAACCGCATCTGTGTATTAGCTGCACCTGCTGTGGATATTGGGAAATGGGGAGAGCAAATGTCAGAGGCACAAAGAACAGGGAAGGAAATGAAGGAGGAAATAAGAGAGGAAGATAACATGGTCTGTCTGCCAGTGGTCACAATTCAGGCTTGTGCAAGGCACCTTGCCACCCCACAGCTGCTCAGGGAAGTCGAGCGGTGGGACTTTCTCTTGAATTCTGTGCAGGGATCTATCTGCCCCAACGTGTGCTGCTCTTAGCCCACGCAGTGGGGCAGAGTTTGGGCTGAAGGTTTCATGGGGGAAAGCAGCCAGTGCAACGGAGGAGCAGTACTAATTTCATGTATTCCTGTGGATGGTGAATTTATAGGATAGACAGGAGATGAGGGGATCTCCCTGCCCCAGTGCTGATTTGGGAGGTGCTGAGGAGGGAAAGTGCTTTCTGGCTTTTCTGTGGGGAAGGAAGCTGCATGAACGAGTATGCAGGTTGCCCTGGTCTGGAGGACCACAGGAGAGAGGTCTTATGGAGGCTTGATTCCTACAGACGCCAGAAAATAGAACAGTATATTCCCTTTGTGCAGCAGAAAGCACTACATGGGATGGAGGTTGCAATCGTAATATTCCTGGTCTTCTCCTCCAGAGGCTGAGATAGCGGGTTAATGGTAAGATGAGAGCTCAGTTCATTGCTCTTGGTGCAGGGCAAGAAGACATTGATTTGTGGTAAGCCTGGAGCTCATCTGTGTGCAAGGAGAGTCAGACCCCATCGACCAGCCGTGCAATATGATGCTGTACAAGTCCATGCTGGGATATAGTTGTGCTATTAGAGCAGCGAATGTCGAATCTTAGGAAGCTGAGTCAAAGCGACCCTCCCAGTGTTAATATAACAAAATCATTAAAGATGAAATGTTAAGTGGCTCCTTTCGCTCAGAGACGCTCTTGCTGAAGATAAGTTAGATCCTGTCCCTGTGTCTGGTTAGCTCTGTGTCTCCAGAGACCAAAGTCAGTTTGGGGGTGGTTTGGAGGGTGCGTGTGGCTGCTGGTAGTGAAGGTAAGGCATGAGGGCGGTGGTGGAATTGAGGCCATGGCTGCGGCTCTTGCTGTGGGTGCTTTCATTCGTTTTGCTGCTTTTGACTGATTCATGACCCTGTACCCTGTTTAAAAGGCTTTCCTGTGCTTCTTTTGGAGCTTTGCATTTATGTGCCATGTCCAGGTCTATTCTGGTCCTGGTTTGAGAGATAATGAATGAACATGGACATAGCAGCTGAGACGGTACACGGCCAAGTGCTTGGCACCTGGGATGTGGCAGCTCCCTGGGTGACTTGCCAAAGGGCACCTGTCTCCATCACCAGGCTGTTAAGAGGCTTGACAAGAGACAGAGGAGCTTAATGTGCCACTAAAAACCTTGGCACCAGGTTTTTACATCCCTGACCCAGGAAACCAGATTTCAGGGCCCTTAATATATTATCCTTATGGAGTAATACATCCTATCCTTCACAGCTTGAATTTGTTTCATGCTCCACTAGCAACATTTCTGATGCTCTGACACAAGGGAGCACCTATTTCCATGCTCAGGCTGAAGCCCAAAGGTACCTTTCACACCTAAAGTGTGCTCACACCAGAAAGCTGTTTGTGAACAGCCAAGGGGTGAAGAGGAAATTATTCCAACTCCTAGTCAGTCTACCTTTCATCAAGGCCTACATCTGATTTTGCAACTTACCGTTTCAATTACCACTCTTATAGATGAGCCTCAGTTGAGCAAATTGGCCGAATTCCCACCTCAGCAGGCTCAGCTCTCTCCTGATCACCCTCATCTTAAAGCCTCCATTACCTCCCTGTCCTCTCACTGCTTTACAGTTGACCATCACTCCCAGGCTTGGCTGTGGGAGCACAGGGTCCCAGATTGAACTAAACCAGGTCTAGCAGAGCTCCTCTGGTTGGGATCTGTGCTTCAGTGTCACTGCCTTACTGCTTAGGTATGGATTGGAGTCCCCAAACCAAGGCTCCTTGTCAGTGCTAAATAAAAGTAATGTCAGGTTTGGGGGTATGCAGGTCTTCCACTGGACTTTCTGAACTTGTCAGCTCTTAGCACCTTTGAAAATCAGGCTGCACCAAGGTTTTACTAGATTCATGGGGTTTAGAAGCCTGAATTGAAGTTAAAAACCTCTTCTGATGGGAGAAGCATGCTAGGAATGGTTTGGCATAAACCAAAAAATTTCAAGAAACTGTACCTAGGATATCTTCACTGGGATGAGAGAGTAAAGGCAGAAGGGTAGAGAACCAGATGGCTTGACAGTTTTAAGAAACACATGATTGCAAACTGGCTACTTGTGTATGTTAGCAAGGGTGTGAGTAGGGGGGAAGCAGGGCGCTGGCAGGCTGGTGCAGGCAGCATGAAGTGTCTATCAAGTTGTGAAAACACATATCCAGGTGAGCATTTTGCAAGAAACTGTGAAGTTAGAAATGGGAGGAGACAGTTGCTTTGGCTGGTATTCAGCTCGGAGGTGACAAACAGACAGATTTCCACTCTTGCCCCGGGATGACAGATTTATATCATGCAGAAAATTGAGTTGCAATGCCAGTCCCCTGGTGGGTGGGAAAGTCTGTGAGCCCCACATGTGAAGTTTACCCGGGGAGTGCTTGGTGGCTTTGGTGGCAGGTAGAATGGTTTGGACCTAGCCTAGGAGCTTCATTGTCTAATGATGACATGTCAGAGAAATACAAAGACAAGCTGTTAAAAAGGCTGTACCACTGTTGATAGAGAGAAGAAGGGTACAAGCATCCTCCTCCAGCTTTTAGCATTACTTTCTGGAGCTGAGCACTGAGCAATATAACATTTTTGCTCTTTTGTCAGTTCGCAGAAGAGTTGTGCTGCTATGCAGAATACAGGAGCTTTAAAAGCAAACATGCGTGCAGCCGAGGCGTTAGAAAATCCCTGTAGCCATTGGTTTCTGAGAGCAGCGTTTACAATCACAGAAATACATTCACATCGCTGCTGCTCAACTTCTGATCATATGCAGTAGAAAGATGCTACTTAAACAAACAGCCAAGTCCGTATGGAGACTTGTTTCATATTCTTACAGGCAACCTGGTGGTTTTCTTTTTTCCCTCTGGAAGATGCTGCTGTGGCATTTGCTACCGAAGCTGATGTACGCTGGCTTCTGACACTGATAGTAATCACCGGTGTGTAATGTCAGGGCAAGATGAAAGGCTACAAGAGAGGGAACAGGAGCCCTGTATTCCTGGAGTGCTGCTCAATAGTCCTGAGGTTTTTGGCTGGGAGGTGACTTTTTAAATGAGTTATAAGAAACCTTGCAAGCCTGACTTTTGCGCTTTGCCGTTTGGGTGGATATTCTGCACTTGATGCAGATGGAGAGAAAAGTTCCCAGGGGAACTAGTCCCGCTAAGGGTGGGAGTAAATGGAGGAAGTTACCATACCTTTTTGGGGAAGGGAAAATATTTTTGTCATTCCTATCAGTAAGAGCAAGTAAGTGACCCAATGTAGGCATGGGCAGACTGTATTATCTGGTGCTCTGTCTCTCCTCGTAGGTAACAGCAGAGACACTGACAAGGATATTCACAGCAGGCAGATGAAAAATAATCTGCCCCCCATCAACATCCTTTCCTAATCCATAATAGCTAGAGGTTGGCTTCAACTCTGAAAGTGCAGGGGTTTATATCCTTTGCAAGATGTTTGCTAGCGTTAGCTGTACTTGTTTGAGCCATTCTTGTTATCCACATAAATGTGCAGCCTTTGCTCTCCACCTCTGCCCTGTCGTTTCGGGCTGGTGAATGGAGCTGCACTCCCCGGGTTTCTCTGGGAGCACATCACTGAAGAGAATCTTCTCTGTCCTTGATATTTCTCAGTCTTCACCCTGATTGGCAGCCAGCCCTCTAGCATCCTAGCATCTGCTGGATTGGTTTTTTTTTTTTTTTTTTTTTTTTTGGTTTAACTCTTTCGGCTCTTTTCGAAATTTTACGCTTTATAGCTGAATTGGGCTCACACAGATTTTTTTTTCACGTGGGACCAGACATCTTTTCCATTCCTGAATTGTAAACTTAGGAAAAGATATTTCTGGAAAAAAGTATTATGGTATCCAGAGGAGATAATTCAGAGTAGAGGAGAAAATAATGTTTTAAAATAAGCAAGATGGTAATTATGTGCTCAAATAACTTCTAAAAATGCGTCAGAAGTTTATTGTCGGAAAATCTTCCTGAGAGCCATTTGCAGTCAGATATGAAAACAGCTGGGGTTGTCATGGTGTGGTAGATCATCTCTGGTTAGGCTAGGGCTAGAATTATTGCCAGACAATTTGACATGTCTGTACCTTCAACCTCTCACAAGTTGGTCAGAAATTCTGCGAAAGCCCCATAGCAAGCAGGGTGGGGTTGTCTATCTGCCACTAGTTCAGCCCCTCCAAAGCTTCTGCTGTTTATTCACTTGTTTGCTTTAGTAGGCGCTGACATAAACGAACCTCCTTGGTTGAAATCCTGATTCTGTTTAGGTACTGATTTCATCGGTGCTAGGATTACAGCCTGGAGTTTGGAAATATGAGGATGGGTTGGACAAGTAAGCCCTCGGCTGCATGGCTAGGGAGTCAGGTCCCATCTGTGGCTGAATGACAAGGTCCTGAGTATTATCTGTGGGTGACTTACCATCTTTTTTGTTTGCTGTTTTGTGTTGCTGTAGAAGTGGAACGCAGTTTCCAGGCTAAACGACAAAATACATTTAAGCCATGGAGTCCAACCAGGAATCATCGCTCTTCCTGGTGAAGATCTTGGAGGAGCTGGACACAAAGCAGAACACTGTTTCTTACCAGGACCTCTGCAAGTCCCTGTGTGCGAGGTTTGATTTATCCCAGTTGGCCAAGCTCAGAAGCGTGCTGTTTTACACTGCTTGCCTGGATCCTAATTTCCCAGCAACTTTATTCAAAGACAAAATGAGATGCACTGTAAACAATCAGCAATCAAAGAAAATCATGGTTGCAGCAGATATAGTAACAATATTCAACCTCATACAAATGAACGGGGGAGTGGCCAAGGAGAAACTTCCAGTTGCAAGGCAGAAAGTAAAGAAGAAAGAGTCCTTCGAGTCCTGTAGATCTGACACAGAAATCTGCAATATGGCAGACTGCGTGCCCAACTGTGAGCTGAACGACCAGGAGTTTAACCCGGGCTTTCCAGTCAGAAGGTCTTCAAAATGCAGAAAGATGGACTGCAAAGACTGTCAACAGTTTGTCCCCTCGTCAGAACCCAACTTTTTACTTGGTGTTAATAAGGAGATGAAGGGCCGTGCTGCCTCTCTGGACAGGCTGCAGGCGCTGGCGTCCTACTCCATTGCCACGTCTCCACCTTGCGAGATGCAGAGTACGTACTTCCCCATGAACATTGAAAACGAATCTATTTCAGACCAGGACTCCTTGCCTATAAGTGCAAGTATAAAAGAAACTTTCATTTCAAACGACGAGCCGTTTGTGATGCAGTCGTGTGTCCAGAAAAGAAATATATTCAAAGAGGATTTTCATAATCTGATTACAATATCTCCCAACTTAATACCATCCAACAAAAAGCCAGAAGATGGACACAGAGAGCCTCAGAACAGGAAAGAAAGCTCTAAGCAAGCTTTCTTCAACCACAGCTTTGAAATGCCATACAGCAGCCAGTACTTGAATCCCGTTTATTCTCCTATACCGGACAAAAGACGAGCGAAGCATGAAAGTTTAGATGATCTTCAAGCTTCAACGTATTTTGGTCCAACTACTATTCTTGGGCCTCAGGACACCAAAAAGTGGACTGGAAAGCCAACCAAGCAAACTGCCTGGCCAGCTAAAAGCTGGAGTTTAAATACTGAGGAGGTACCTGACTTTGAACGATCATTCTTTAATAGGAAGCAGTCTGAAGAGAAGCCACGATACCAGAGTTCGAACAGCCCATCTCCAAACTTTCCTTCAGCTGACAGGCATCAGTCCTACCTAAACGCAAAGGACCAGCAACCAATTATGCAGGCAAACTATGCTGTGAAACCAAATGGACACAAACCCAAGGAAATTCCTTCCATTCTAGATGTGGAGAAACATGAGCCAGTCAAAAAGTTTAAGGATAAAAGTATTAATTGTACTTCTGTTCAGATCTTAAGCATTGACAGGACCACGAGTGTTGGGACACAAACGGAGCAGCAAGTTCTGGACCACAAGAAATGCAAGGATTTGTGTGCGACGGGCCAAGCCAAGTACGGAGAGCGGCACTCTCTTAAGCATTCGGATGATGACTCTGAAATTGTGAGTGATGACATCAGTGACATTTTCCGGTTTTTGGATGACATGAGTATCAGCGGGTCCACTGGAGTGATGCAATCTTCCTGCTACAACAGCACTGGTTCTTTGTCTCAGGTGCATAAATCAGACTGTGAGAGCTCACCTGAGCACAATTTGACTAAAATCTCCAACGGGAGCGCCTGTAACAAATTGGATAAAGTGGTCCGGGCAGATATCAGTAACACAGACGATGAACTAAAAACGAGTGTCTGCAAATTAGTTTTGAGGATTGGTGAAATAGAGAAGAAACTAGAATCTCTCTCAGGCGTCCGAGAAGAAATCTCACAAGTCCTGGGAAAATTAAGCAAGTTGGATCAAAAAATACAGCAGCCGGAGAAGGTCAGCGTACAAATAGATCTCAATTCTTTAACAAGCGAGGCTGCGTCAGATGAGAGTAACTCCCCACAGATATTTCAATGCCACAGTACTCCTCATGGAGGCAAACTGGAGAATAATCCAGAGTGGTGCTGTTCAGATGCCAGTGGAAGTAATAGTGAGAGTCTTCGAGTAAAAGCCTTAAAAAAAAGTCTGTTTACTAGGAGGTCATCAAGATCATTAACAGAGGAAAACAGTGCAACTGAATCCAAAATAGCAAGTATTTCAAACTCTCCCCGAGACTGGAGAGCTATTACTTACACCAACCAAGTTGGCATTACGGAAGAGGAGATGAAAGAGAGAGATGGAGGAGAAAATAAGGACTGGCACAGGAAATCTAAAGAGGTAATTTCAACTTTAACTGGCATAATAAGCACTTAAAAATAATCTAGTTATGAATGTCTTCCATAGTCATCACAAGCCTCAGGGTATGACAATAATTTGTCCTGCCGTATTATGCCTGTCTTTATTGTTACCATAATTGAGTGATTTTGTACCTATATGTTCTTGCTTGGCAGCTGCAATATGGTCAATTTGTTCATTAAAAGCTTTGCTCTTTTGAAAAGGGAGGGGGGATGATGTGGGTGACATCTTTGGAAGATGGTGGTATCCTTCATCATCAGTGGCGATATAGGGAGGCCAGGTAATTAACTTGGTGAAAAGGCTGTAGGGAAAATTGAAATCCTCTAGAGGTTGCTTTAGAAGGGATATTTTGAAATTGCGTTGTGATGGCTTTTATCAGAGAAGTACGTGCATATTTAAAATCCATCAAAATAGATTCATGGATTCAAATCCCTCAAGAAAAGAATCCTTGTACACGTACTGTGAGACTATAACTGTAGTTATGTTTTCTATATCTGACTTTCGGTGTCATTTAAATGAGTCTTAAGCTTCCCGTTGTGGAAACACAGCATAGCTGTGGCCTTGTTTTGGTCGGTCAGAAAAACTCTGCCCATCCCTTCCAACAGCTGCTCCCTGCCGTCTTCACAGATCGCACAGCTGTGGTGCCTGTCCTTGCGCTGGGCTCTGGTTGCTGCTCACTTGAAACTGTGCATGGTGTGGGTGGGTGTTTCTGTTTCATGGACAGCAGAGAGTGTTGGGGGTCTTTCAGCTCCCTTGTCAGTCAGGACCACATGATGGACACGCTGTGCCTCCTTATGGTGTGGAATGTGGGCAGAGGAGAGTTGAGAAAGGAGAAGAAGAGGTTTGATGGAAATATGTGCAGTTGGGTGAACAAGAAACCATAAACCATTAGGAGGTTGCAGAAGGGGAAGAAAGTTACCCCGAGTAAGCCCAAACCTTGGCTTTTTTGTACATTGACCTGCCCAGGTTGAAATGCTGACTTTGAAAGTCCCTTCCTCGCTCCTGCAGGAGTCTGTGGCTGACACTGGATTGGTACCATGGATTGTGCAGTGTCAAGGGGGGTGGGTGCTACTTGTCTCCTCCCTCAAGACTTCATGTTAAGATTTGATCTGGAAACAGAGATCTACAAGCCTTCATGGGTCTTTTTGCTTTTCCAGATCAGCTAGGCTTTTGTGGATGTCAAGGCTGTTTTCAGAATAGTTTTATAATCTGTAAACGGTACAAACCCTTCATTTTCTCTGCTGCATCAGCTTCTTGTTCATGTTACGGTGAACGTGGAGCTGTGTCTGTAAAATACCTCTTTGGTCTGGTTGTGGGAAGAAGGTGGCCATCCAAAACCTTTTTCCTAGCTGGTACTTTTTCTTTTATCATATGGTGATGCTGAAAGGAATATCTCTGTCCTTTGTGTTTAACCCCCTCATAGTCCTGTTTCTTCTCTCAAATTCTTTTGAACCCTATTGCAGGCAGACAGGCAATACGAAATCCCACAGCCACATAGACTCTCTAAACAACCAAAAGATGCTTTCTTGATTGAACAAGTCTTTAGTCCTCATCCCTACCCTGCATCACTCAAGTCACACATGAAAAGCAACCCGCTCTACACAGACATGAGGCTGACAGAGCTGGCTGAAGTGAAACGTGCCCAGCCATCATGGACCATAGAGGAGTACACGAGGAATTCAGGGGATAAAGGCAAGATTGCAGCGTTGGATCTACAAGTGAGTCCCATTTGTTTAATTTGAATGGCTTGATTGCAAATAGATGTTGCTGGAATATGCATTTGAGAAGGGATTTGGCTAGCTCAGGGAGAAGCTGTGGCAGTGTTGAGCCTCTAATCTTGTTGATCCCTATCCATCCTGGCCAGGGATAAAGAAGAATGTGGATGTTTCATTGCTGAATGGTGATCCTTGACAGGTTGGTGCTCCCAACTTACTCTGCAATGGAGAGATGTCTGCTAAGCCGTTGTGGTGTTAGTAGCTCTGAAGAAGAGGTGAGGGATAAAAGGGTGGGGAGATGAACCAGTCCCTAACTGCAGCAAGGCAGAGTGGTGCAGGAGCTGGCATTGTTGCTTTTTCTTCTATCCTTGTTCTGTCTGAATTATTCACAGAGAATTTGAGTGTTTGGGCTTTTTTTTCCATTTTGCTAGGAACACGAGACATAAAAAACGTGTAGAAGATGTTCAATACCATGACTGTTTTTGAAACACATCACCGCTTCAGCTTTGAAGTGGCTGTTGGAAACCAGAGTCATGTGAAGAGCAGATCAACTAATGGTCTGTCTTGTTTGCATTTTAGTTCAGCTTGGAAGCGTGCAGGGTCTTCTGCAACAAGCAGAGCAGAGCAAGTTACTGGGAGATAAATTCAAATTTTGGATTTAAATTTTCCCAAACTGTGGTGCAGTTTAAATCACAATCCTGATCTATTATGGGCTACCCAGACCCAGGACTGAGTGCCCATGTTGAATACCTTGTCTAGCCTGATAAACACAAGGCATCTTCTAGGAAGGAAGATATCTGAGCACAGGTTTAAAGAAGAAGCATGAAGAATGACATCCAAAATGTGTAAAGACCAAACAGACGTTGCAGTATTTGGTCATGAAACCCCAAATGCTTGGCATAATGAAATCCATGCTGATGCACAGATCACTGCGTATCATTTATATGCATTTATACAGCAGCCAGCAGAACCAGCAGTGAGACTGGGTCTGACCTCAGGCATTTTGGGTTCCTTGCATATCTGTGCATGTCCCAGAGCAGAGCAAGCTGCCTCAGCTAGCTACAGGCTTGGCAGCAGTTGGGGTTCACAGACCTACAGCTCAGGGTTCATCAGCACCGTGCCGCCAGGGCTCTGTGATCAGCAGTCTAGGCGGTGCTGCCGTGCTCAAGCAGGGAGTCTGCTTGTCTCGAGGCTTGTCTGCCAGGGAAGGTGGCATGCAAGAGCCTGAGACTTGCTGCTCCACATCAGCTCTCAATGTCTCAGTGCCAGGATACGTAACCCAGCTTAAAACTCATCAGTCTAAGCCCTAGGAGAGCATCAGGAGACTGTGAGAAAGACTTGGATAAGCCCAAAACTCAGGATCCCACCTTGACTGGTTTGGAGTTAAAATGATCACCTGCATGCTGTAGTGCAACTCCCATGAGTGTTTGTGCAGGAATTTGTGCACAACAAATTCTCCTCCTGGCTTGGCTCACACAAACTTCTCTGTCCTCGCTAGCCCCCGCTCCTTGCTGTGGCTAAAGTGCACCAGGAGAGAAATCAAGTAGCCCAGGGACCAGGCTGCATCTTGCCTCAGCTGCCTGCTGCTTTTTGAGTCTTAAAAGCTTTAGAGGGCTTACTAAATGCCTAACCGTGGCATTGCGGACTGTATGCTAGAGTAGGAATAGGCTGAAAAAAGTTCCTCTGCAGCAGGCAGTCGCAAAGCATCCCTCGCCTGATGTGCAGAGGCACAAGGGAGGTGATATTTGGGAGCAAAGCTCCCCTGGGAGAAGTGTTCTCCATCTGCTCCTCAAAGGGCCGTTTTGTTCCCTGTAATCTGCTCTGCGCAACTGTGAGCAAACCAGAGAAATCAGCTTATTGCCATCATTTATCTTTAGGATAAAGGTGATAAAACTTTACTGGTTTGATTCTCTTCCTCCGAAAGGACTGTCAGAATTGCCTCTACTCTGCAAAGCCCATGTCTAGACTTTATAATAGAACTTACTGACAAACTTAAAAAATAGGCACAGACTGATGAGTGTTTTTTTTTTTTTTTCCCAGTGACTAAGTTTATTAGAACTGAAAGTAAATACATTATGCTTTAATGAACATTCCTACGTCTGGCAATGAAATGGGAAAGGAAGCTGATTAACAGTAATGTGCCTTTTTAATAATGCATCTTCCTTCTGAAGTAGTTAAAAGGTCAATACCAAGGCAGAGAGGTCCAAAACTGTAATTTCCTTGAAGCATAGTATGGCTATCCTTGAGGTTTTTCTACCTTAGTTTATTTAAAATTTCCCCTGGAACTTGACGAGTCTGCTGGGTTTTCCTTCAAAAAAAGAAACTGCAAAACGAGTCAGGCCAAAGTTTGTCCCAGGTGTGGGGTCTGTGTGACATCTCATCATTTTGCTCTGTGTATGACATTCCACTGGGATGAAACATTGTCAGGCTATTTTCTGATGCCTCTAGAGATGAGGTTGTTTTTTTTTTTTTTTTTTTTTTTTTTTCAGAAGGCTGGAGGAGGTCATGCAGAGCCTGAATGCTGATGGTCTCTGTTTCAGCATACTAGTGCTAGCTTAGAGCTTTCCATTAGATCATCATAAAACCATTGCTCCGTTTTAATTTTTTATTTCTGACATAGCTATAAAATCACTTCTTGTAGTAGTTCTGTACATAAAGCAAGCACTGCTTTCAGGCAGAGCAAGGTTTCAGCCAGTAGCTCGTGGCCACAAGATCTGAATTAGCCAATTAAAGACTTACCCAAATCCCTCTCACGTCAGCTGGAGTTTCTTTGTGCGGAGTCCAATAAGCTTTGGATCAGGTCTGTTACGAGCCCAGAAATAGTGTGTCTTAGGATATTCTCACTGGAACATGTTTATGTAGAATCTTTTTCATTTTTTAAAGAAATGGCCTTTTGGAGCCCCAGACATAGGAGACAGCTTTGAGGAAGAGCTGTCATTTTTCAGAATGTTCTTTCTGCTGGTAAGTGCAATATAATGCCTACTGTTTGGGTTTCCCCCATTTCCATCCATTTTCCCAAACAGAAAGGATGAAGGTCAAAAAACAAGCGAGGTGGAAATGTAAAGCTTGAAGAACTCAAATTCTAAGGAAGAAAAAACTAAAAGATAAAAAACCCCAAGAAAACGAAAATAGTTCAGGTGGAAACACTGATAAAGCTCCCTAGGTTGCCTTTAATTTTCTTACCAATTGAGATTTCCTTCACTTTCTTTTTTCTTTCTCATTACTTCTGTGGAATAGGAGGGCAAAGTCTATAATTTCTTAAGGATACTCTTAAAATCACCTCCGACCCAGAGAGACTCTGACTTTGGCGATGAGCGGAGTCTTGCCTCCTGTGGAAATATAGATTGTGCCAGTGGGGTTAAATGATCTCATCTGTGGAGATGGTCCAGAGTAATGTGTGGTACAAACTGTATGCCAGGTGTCCAGTTTCCCTTCTTCTTTGGTCTCTAAAACTGAGGCAGCATCATGCATCCAGGTGATTTTCGGAAGGTGGAGCTGGCAGGAGAGTTTGAAGCCTGAGGATCACTCTGTACTGGGTGATTTCATTTAAATCCACTTGCAACCCCCCCTCTGCAGGGTGTTTGGCACCTGCTGCCTGCGGTTGTGTATCCCCGTGCTGAAGCGAGGGGCTGGTGTCTCCCTCCAGGCTCTGCCATGCTGCAGGGGGGGGGCTGCAAATCACCCATCCAGAGGGACTGGGCGCCCAGTGGGGCTGGGCAGTCGCACCCTGCAAGTAAGTTATGGTAGCAAAATTAGGGTTAGCTTTATAAAACGCAGTGCATGAGGAGGATATGTTAAGAACCCTTCCTATCAGCTGGGCTTTAATAATTTAAAAAGCAGTAACAGAATGGTAGTTGCCGACATCTCTGCTGTCTAGCAGATTAAAGAGATTTTATTTAAATGCCATCCAAGATGACGAAGTTTCCAGCAGAGCGGAGGTACATGAGGGATTTTGCAGCAGAATTATACTGTTGCGGGTGTTTATTTTTTGCAGTATTTTCTTGCCACTTTCGTCAGCCTCATGGAACTGAGACCCGGAGTTGAAGGGATGTGAGACGCAGCAATAACCCACTTTATCCTGACAGCAGACCCAGATGCAGTTGGGAGGTCTTGAGGCACATCTGCTTTATTTATTTATTTTATTAATGACAGATCCCAGACAATTAACAACTGTTTCCTTTTAATTTTTAGACTCAAGAATCTTTAAACCCAAACAACTTAGAATACTGGATGGAAGACATTTATACTCCTGGCTATGATTCCTTATTAAAACGCAAAGAAGCCGAGTTCAGAAGAGCAAAGGTTTGCAAGATAGCTGCCCTGATAGCAGCAGCAGCTTGTACGGTTATTCTGGTCATTGTAGTTCCCATTTGTACAATGAAATCCTGAACCTGCGGACAGACCTGTGGCTCCCAGCTGTGTGTATCTCAGAGAGCTCATGCTGTGTTTCAAACGTCTGATGGCAAAACTGTGAGGAATTCGTTAAGGAAGAATGTTCTGAGGACATCCTGATGGAGAATGCTGTAAACGTAGGCAAAACACAAAACAACTAGAGAAACTTTTTTTTTTTTTTTAAAGTTTTATTTTAAATAACAGATTGTATGGCAGAGTTAATGGGAACTCGGTTCAATTTTTATGCATTTTTAAAAGTGCAATATTTTTTTTCCTAAAGAAACAATATAATGTTTTACAGAATCAGAGACTGTTGAGAATCCAGGCGAAAGAGGAAGGTTTTCTGAGCTATGTTGCATTAACAGAGGTATGGGTACATGGAGGTAGCACTGTATAGAAGGGAATGTTCTACATGCATTGTATCGGGGAGCTAGGAAAGTTCCGAGGCTCTCTACAGTGTAGAAAACTCTGAATGTATTGTATTTATTTAATAGTATTTATGTATTTCATGATCATTTGATTGAAAGCAGACTGTGTAGCCATGAACAAAGTTCATTCTTATGTTCAGATTAAAAAGGGCTCTTTGTATTTGGTCTTGCCCTAAGACCCACTCTATCATCACTGAGTACTTAGATAAGTGCAATGTGCTGCAGACCAAAAAGATTATGTTTTAAAGCAATGACAAGAGGTTTTAGTTACTTCTGTTGAATAACATTTGAATAGAGCTGGCAAACTTGCCTTGCCAAAAGGGTATTCTTTACCTCCACAGACAGTGAAATTGTCTCAATTTCGCTCCTGCCAGCAAGCAAAGCTGGCACATGAAAGCATTGCTCCGTTAGAATTCTTGGAAATGTAATCTGAACAGTTATAATTTTTTTTTTTTTTTCACAAAGTCTTTGTGCCTTTTTTAGACTGTAGATTAAATAGAATGGTTTAATTTTGCTATTTTAAGCCCATAACATAAATCACAGCATAATGGGTACTAATGGAGGTTCTTTTCCTGCAAGCCTTCTATACAGTTGAGAGTGCTCCTCAAACAGCAGGGCTGGTGGTTACTGAGCGCTTATATTAAGGGCACAGTTTTTCAGCACCAGTGGAAACTTGCTGTTAATGCAGTGCATTCAGCACGGGGAGATTTTTTGCTTCCCTCTTGCTAATGTACTTAAGAATGATGATTGACTCTGCTGGACAGCAAGCAGTCTGTATCCCATGGGAAATGTCCATTTGATGTTTTATCCCAAATGCAAATAGCAGGTTCAAAGGAATTCTCAAGCTATGACAGAAATTACCTGCCATGGTTAGTGAAAGCAAATACCAAGACAGTATTACTCTTCTGTCAAGTATAGATGAAAAAAAAAAAAAGAGTAAAAAAAAAATATTTCGGGAAATAATGTGATAGCGCTGGTCCTCTAAGGGAAAGGAGATTCTTTTAGTGAATGCTCTTTATGTAGGGTAATTTGGTTTCTTTAGAAGCAGCCTCCTCCCTACACGATGACACAGCAGCTAGGGAAGCATCGGATGCTCATTCCTCCGGCTCTCTGGGATGTGCCGCACTCACTGTTTGTTTCTGGCTGGTTTAAAAAAAGTAGCGAGGAAAGGGTGTGTGGGAGGCAAAGGCTTTGTTGTGACTTTAGATGTGTGTCAGTTCTTCCCTGCATCTGGAGAGCTGTTTATGCGCTGCTCATGCGCTGTATTTTATTTAGGGATAGGTGATCCCTGGGACCAGACCATTGATCTATTGGGAAAACTAGTGTAAGCACAGGGTCAGGTGTCCCATCAGCAAATACAGAACGAGTATAAACCCCTAAACCACAACCTGCACCTTCCTGGCCTGAATCCTGACCCGAATTCTGTAGCTTTGGCCCATTCCTAATACAAAGATTCTTTCTCTTTCCTCCCAGATGCTGCAGGATGGAGTCACAGCAGGGAGGGAGCAATTCACACTGTCTATTTTGGGCTGCCTTCGGTTATGGTATGATTCAGAGCACCTGAGTTTAGGAGCTCAGGATCCATACGTAGTAAATATAGACAGGTAGAGAAACCTCTGGGGACAATTTAGAGCTGCCAGCAAGATATCTAATATTAGACATGTGAATGTGCTCCGGAGGACATTGCTCTGCAGTTTACCTTATGCACAATTTAGGTTGATTGTATATGTAAAAAAAATCCATTCCTGGTTGCAGGTAATGTCAGAAAGCCCTTTCACAACCCTCCCTGGCCTGGCAATAGCAAGCACGAGGCAGCGTTGGAAAGAGCAGAGTGGCACTGTGGTGGCAGTGTCAGTCCCCCGTCTGCCTGCACCAGCAGGTACAAGTCCCTCTGTGGGGCAGGATGGGTGTGGGACAGACAGCGGGCAGACCCCCCCGCCTTCACCAATCCTCCCCTCTGCTAGCACGAGCAGACTGACCCCGCTGCCCCCCAACCTGAAATCAGCAGTGCTTCCTCTGTTGCGTCTCAGTAATCTGATTTTAGAAAATATCTGAATTTCTAAGTGGAGATGTGAGAAGGGTGCAGGAGATGTAATTGATTACAGGGGCGGGCTGGGGCTGTGCTTGCACGGATGCATTAGAGGAGATGTAAGGGCTGCTGCTTTGTCTGTGCAGGGATTTTTTTTTTTTTTTTGTCTGTGCAAGACTTCCAGCTGGCACCAGATGAGTTTTCGCATTAGAGATGCCCAGAATCCGGGGAAGGATTCAGCAGGTTACGGAGCTGTGGGTGACATAGAGCTGGCCCAACCCAAGCACTCAGCATCCCAAGCATCCATGTCACTCCTCATTTATTGAGGTGCTTTTGCCCATCCTTACTTTGCACAAGGATTAGGACAGTGGTTTGTCATGGATTTCCCTCCTGGGGCTTGATTCAGCTCCTCCAACCTCTGGGAGCATCTCCACAGTGCCGAGAGCCCAAGGGGAGTGGGGAGAGCAGAGCCTGGTTCCCTGCCTCCCCGTTCCGAAAATACCTCCGGGAGCCACTGCCTCGCTGTTTCCTCTGCTCACTGGCTGCCTCCGGCAGCTCCTTGGCACCGCTGGGATGTGCATCCACAGCCATTCCCAGTGGGTTTTACTTCTGGCACAGAGCTCTTTGCTTAAAATAGGTAAGGAGATGGAGTGGTGGGATGCTGCCGCCAGAGGAGAGCAGCCTGGGCAGGAGGGACCCTGTGGTTCTGTGCAGAGTATACAAGCTAGGTGAAATCCCAACAGTATTGACCTGCAAGAATATTGTGATCAACCTTGTGAACCAGTTACCAACTAGAATATACTGTATACTATATGATAGACTTTTGTATAAAAAAAAAATTAAACAAATTAAAGATATAGGTACATTGTAATCCTTGGTGTGATTGAAAAAAGTGTCCTAGATTGTATTACTTAATTAAAACAATGATGAGCATATTGAACTGTTTTTTCGTATTTATGCCTTATAAACTTGATATATTACACATGATAAAATGAAACTGTAAGAATTATAAAAAAGATACACCATTTTGGGGGCAAATCCCGTTTGCTTTTCCTAAAACAAGAGTGCTGCTTGAAATGAGCTCAATAAATCATGTGTGCAGAAGAGCAAGGGCAGGATCTGTCCCCAAATGACTTTTTAGGATTTTTTTTTTTTTTTTAATGGGGCTTTGGTTAATGTACTATGTAATAATTTTATTTTATAAAGTTACTGTACAATGTTGCCTTTTGGTTCATTTAAATATAATCCTAAATAAACTTGAAAATGACAGCGTCCTAACTTTTAATGAAACAGTTATAATAATTTATTACTCCATTGCTTTTCCTCTTTTTTTTTTTTTTTTCCCGGGGACATCAAGATAGCCGTGGGATGTGAGTGTCTCAGTGTTAGATAACTAAGCAGCCTATCTAGTTCTTGGCAGAATTGTTAATGGATTTCTCACTTGTGAAATAATAAGATGGCAGAAGATAATGAAAAATGAATTTGTTGGGTTTGTTTTACAAGCTCCTCTGCATCACATTGTCTGGGCTTCTGGGAGATTAGCTCTTGACACTAACCATAATATTTCATTTCATAGGTTATTTCATGACTGAGTTTTGCCATATCAACTCTTTTAACATGGTCATGACTAATATTTTGGTATCTATTTCACTAACTTGTTTATGCAAGCACTGTTCCTTTTAAGTCACTACTATAGATAACTATTTATAGTCACCTATCAGCAACAGGCAATCAGTTTGCTTAGGATCTCTGTATGAATCTAATTTGCTGCTTTTGACTCGTTAATTGCAAAAACAGGTTGTCTTAAAATTCCAGGTGTTGAAACAAAGATAGAGCTGAGCCTGCCACTGGGGCTAATCCAGCATCAGAGGCTGCAAAAGGCAGCGCGGAAAGGGAGGACCTATATAAATAATGAACGATGACATGAAAACGTAGTAATGTAAGATCTTGATTTCCTCATCTGCATAAGCCCCTTTAATGCGTTGCTTTATCAGTTCTGGTCAGGGTGGGGAGTGCTGCGTGTGTTGCAGGGCTGGAGCTCCAGCTTTGGGTGCTCACGTGTGGTGAGTCAGGCTGCAAACCGTTGCAGGTCCCCTCGGGAGGGACTGTGATTTACAGTTTGGTGTTGGTTTCAGTTTTGGAGATGGTAGCGTGGATTTTCATCAGTTTGAGGTTTTTCTCTTGGATGCATCAAGTCCAGAAGGTTACAAGTAAAAGCGCCCTCTAGATTTTTATGTCACAGCATGAATCCAGGAGCAGGCACTGATAAAAACACTAAGTGTGACAGGCTCATGCCAAAATATCCGAAACACTCTGGCCCAGCATTCCTCAGCCAAGAAGCTGGATATGTAGAATATATAGACTTCATCTGGGTCATTGCTGTGCTGGAAGATGGGACAGCTGCCAGGTTTCTACAGTAGCTGCCGGATAGTGGCTGAGTCTCAAGGTAGAGGAAAGCTCCTCCATGCAGTGCTGTATCGGCGATCAAGATGCAGCCCCACAATCTCTGTGCTGCTTTGAATGCATCGCTCACAGCAATCAGTTATACTGGTTGAATAAATTCTTTATTTCGGATCTAGTTCTGATGAATGGCTCTGCCTGGTGCACAAAAGAGTCACAAGTGAAATATTGGATCTCAGGGCTGTATTCTGCCCTCTGAGGTGCTCCTGTGACCCCATCCCATTGCATCTGCACATGGAAGAGGAGAAAGGAGTCAGTAGCCTGCCCATGGCAGCATGGTCTATTGAAAGGTCAGTTGTGTTGGTGTGCACTTTGGAAAAAGGCAAGCACCTGTGGAAGGAGTTATGAAGATGAGGTCCTTTCTTTTATCTTATTTTTTCTTTGTTATCTCTTCAGGAAAGAGAGCTGTGTCTTGTAAAGTGCTGCTCTGCTATAGTTCTGCAGGAAGCTTGATCACTTTGGATGACTTCTGAGACCATGGACCACTTGATTTTTTTGCAGGCTGTTACGTTAATCTACAACATTCACTTAGAAACTGGAGCAAAATCTTCAAAAAAGGAAGAAGTGGACTGTCAGCAGCCAAACTCCTCCCATAAGTAAGTTTCATTTGGCTTTATATATTTTCTGCAATATAACACAAGCTACATATAGGAGAGCCATGAAGCTCTTCCAAAAGCAATGGTACATCTAATCCTTCCCAAGAACAATAGACTGAAATTTTCAAGGAAGGCCAGTTAATGGTTCTGGATGAGCCCAGTACAAGAAAGCAACTGTGCTTGGTACCACTGGGCATTGCTGGTCCTGGTGGGCCAGCAGTGGATGGGGGGAGGAGATGTGCAAAGCCACTGCCGGACCAGGGAAGTCATCCACATGGTTTAATACAGTACAGGGTTGAGGAAATGGTGGGTGTCTGGAGACATGGTTGCTGCTGAGGCCGGAGGCTTTTAGAAATGAAGAGCTTTGTGGCAACAATTATCCATCCCCAGGCCAGATTCTCCGTGCCCTCCTGCCCACTGGATCTGTGGATTTTGTGATATTCCTCTGAGGCACTAAGCAGGTCTCTGGACATACAGTGCAGGTGCAGATCTTGCCTCTTCTTAAAGTTAACCAGTTTTCCTTAGTAAATAGAGGGAATTTTCTGCCAGACATTGATGCTTTGGCCTCACTTAAAAAAATCCCCTGAGGTCTGAGATCTCCTTGTCCCACTGGGACAAGGGGTTGACAGCACTTAAGGAAATGTGACCCAGCCCTTTCTCTCACCCATCCACCAAGCATCATAGGACGACCCTGGAAATGGCAGGGTTATGAAGATGACTCCCATTTGCTTTTGTGTTGGCCTTTGTGGAAGTCACATTTCTAGGCCAGTGTCTGCAACCAGAGGGTTGAAAACTGTTTTCATTTATTAAGGACGAAAATAAATGGGTTAACTCCTCAGGCAAGAACATGCAGTTCTGATTGCTGATGCTTTAAGAAAAATGTCAAATCCGCAACAAAATTGCTCTGTTTTCTGTGCATGTTTTGAGCCTGTATATGCAGTATGCTGTCTGCACGTTGTCCCCCAGGACTTGGAGGGGCTCCAGCCCATGTCCACAGTGGTGGGTGTCCCTTCTGGAAGTGGGGAAAAGAGGGAATTACATACGGTAAACCAACCCTACCTGGGAGAAGGACTAGAGAAATGCTAATTATTCTCCCTGTCCCTGGAAACAATGGGGAGTCTGGTCCTTGTGGAAAGGCTTTGTTGTAAACTCTGCTTTAGTGATCTCTGCCTGTATTGAAAAATCCTCCTGATCTGCCATCCTGCCAGGCTGACACACTTACTGCTGTAAAAAAATCTGTGTTGTCCCGTGTGTTTTTCCCCAAGTAATGATGAGGGGAGAGGGGAGAACCGAGGAGGTTGAGTCATTTGTCTTCTTTCCTTGTCTTGGTAATGAAATATTGCTGTTGAACTTTACCCTGCCTTTCCTGTTACTAATTTTTTTTTTTTTTTTGCAATGGTTACCTTTTAAGAGGCTTGTAAAATTGCATTACTAAAATTTATGACTGTGTAGCAAATGTGTGCACATGCATTAATTCTGTTCAAGGCCAACGTCTTATAGCTGCAAAATTAATGTTATGGTGCAGTTTCTAGTATGGTTAATGGCTGTTCAATAAAGTAGGGCTCACGCTTTCCTCACCTTATGGTACTTAATTCCTTGAAGCAGCCCTGCCTTGAAGAGTTTGCCAGGTAATGGTTAAAAAAGGGCACGTGCACAACATACAGATATGTATTTTTATGCATTTTTGTTTATGCAGTTAGAGCCTCGAAAATCTTGGCCTTGTGAGTTGGCTCCGATGGGTTTCAGCTCCTTTGCATGGCATTTAGTTCAAAGGTTCAAAAGAAGATGTCTCTGAATTAAAAATGTTCCTCTTAACCATGACTCTGTTCTGGAGAGGCTGAACTAGATGTTCGTGTTACCCTGCAAATTATACTCTGCGTTTGGAAGTGAGTGAACAATAACAATTCGGTAAATGATAAATTAATTGACATTATCTACATTTAGACTTACATTCTCTTACTAGACCAAAGAAAAAGTAATTTTCTGCTAGAAGGGGGGATTAGTATGTGTAGCCTTTTTACCAATTGGAAGAGAGTTACTAAGCTTGTATTATTCCAGGTTGAAGACAGATGTAATAACATTAAGCAAATAACTGATGATGAGGGGTTGCTTGTATGCTGGTTGAAGACAAGAGGTTGGAGGAATATTTTCAGGGTGCCGAGACAGGAGTTTAGACAGTGTCTGACAGTGCTTGTCTTCTTCTTCAAAGCTTTGTCTGCCAGCCAGAAGAAAACTCAGTGCTCGTGATCTTGTACGATAGCCTGGTGTTTGGGACATGGTATATGCAAGATCACTGCTGTTAGAGGTAAAAACTTGACCACTTCGGACTCTAAAGTATGAAGTGTTGTACAGCTGAGATGTACTGGAGCTCCAGGGCAGGCAGTCTGCTGGTTAAGTCCAGGTGACACTACGCATGAGCCTACTGGTCCCACAAAGTCGGCTTCAACCACAATAGACCCCGGGCTTATGTCGAGTGGTATCTTGGCAAAGTGGTCAGTGATGGCAGTCCGCAAAGATCTAACGGAGGACAAAAATACCCATTTATGTATGAGAGCATCTGTGCTGTCTTATCCTCTAGGAGCAAGAGCCTTTTGGGGGGGGCAGTGATACTTTTTGCTCTGTGCTGGAAGACATGAGCTGACAAAAGTAGGACATCCCTGGGATGGAGAAACCAGTGCAGGGGGAAAGATAATCCCATGTGAAGGCTCTCAAGGCAGTACCGTATGTCTTCCATGTTTTGGGACTAGTTGCTTGATGTCCATGGGCTTTAGTTTCATGCCAGTTATTCACCGTGTCTCTCTTCTTCACGCTTTTTCTTGGAACAGAGCTTTGCCCTTGCCATGTGGTTGTGAGGTGCCCGGGAAAAGAGAGGCCAGACACAAGCAGAGATATCTTGGGAGCATCATCTTGATTCTTATAATGGCATTACCAGTATCATAAAGCGTTACAGCCAGATCAGTCATCAAATTTGTAACTCTGATGGTAGTCACCAGTACAACGCCTGGGAGGTGTTTGGCTCAGCTTGTCAAAGTGTTTTGGTGCTGTGAGAATGATGAACGTCCCCTGGAAAGGTTTTTGTGGAGGATAAGAGGAGAGAGAAAAACAGGGGAAGCATGATGCTCTGCTGGGATCGCAGTGTGGAGAGAGCAGGATTAGTGCTGTGGTGGATGGGCAGACAGCGAGCATCTGCTCTGGGCCACCAGGATCAGAGCACAGCAGGAATGAAAAATTCTTGGACCAGTTATCAAGGAATTGGGTAACTCCAGGATACTGTACTCATGGGGGATTTTTACTACCCAGACATCTGCTGGGTAACAAATGCAGCTAATCATGGCAATAATGTACAACCCTAATTCACTATAAATTCTCTCCCATATGTTTAGAATTGTATTTACTGTAGGAAGTGAGGGATAGTTATTAGTGAATCAAGGTGAACCAAGTGGCTGGTGCAGAGTCAGCCATATATTGTGAAAAATAACATATGACAGACTTGAACAGAATCCCTCTGAAAGCATGGCTGCATTTCAGGTATTTTAAGGGAAAATGTTGCTGTAATTACCGACTGCTTTTGAATGCACCAGTTGAACACCTCCTTTCTTGGTAACCTTTGTTGACCTTGAAGCACGAGTTCACGAGCAGAATTGATGAAGAATTATCTGCCAGATGAAATACGCCTCCTCGAATTCAATTCTGCTGATGAGGGGGTTGAAAAGGGTTAAGAAAAAAAAATAAGAAAGGAACCGTGATAATGGCTGCTTAGCTCACTGGTAGTACATGAAAGGATGTTGTTTTATTGATATACTTCTATGGCCTTTCTTCAGTTGCAGGCAATAATTTTGCCATCTAACTCACCATGGACCCAGAAGAGCGCTGTGAGCTCAAATATATCTAATATTGAGGCGGGAAGGAGTTGTCCCAGCTGCCGGAGTTCAGGGCTGAGCACAGTTAGTTACTGATGAATTATGGTGCCTTTTCCTGCAGTTCAGCAAATCCCTGCTCCCTGGCTGTGCTTGCCCCTGCGCTGCCTCGTCCTCGGCATGGGTTTATTTTGGTAAGGATGCCGTATGCTGAGCTGTGGCTTCAGCCACTCAGGGCCCAGGGATTTGCATAATGGCATTACTGCTTATTCCTCAGTTGCAATCTTTGAATATGCAAATCGGTTGATGCTGGTTACTGTGATTCTCCTGCCCTCACTGGTCCCCAGCTGGGGAAGTCTTTGAGCCATTTGCTGGCAACAAGGGTTTTCCTGTTGGCTTCTCATTTCCAGCTGTGGGTGAAGGCGAAAACCCCTTGATCAGCTACCTGAAATAGAGGGAGTACAAACGGCAAAGAGAGAGGGCTGTGAAATTCAGAAAAGGGGAACATCTTTTTTAAAAGAGCTTGAATGCCTTTTCCCCCGTTATTTTCCTTGCAGCAGCCCATGTTCACGCCGCTGGTGAGAGGCAGGGTAGGTCATCTTGCTCCATCCCACCCACTGCAGCAGGGTTTTGTCCTTGCAGTAGCTTCCCCCCATTTCTGTCTGCCCTGGCTGCTTCCCGCTTGAAATCTGGTTTCAAAGCGAAAGAGCTGAGGTAACAACCAACAGTTTTGAAGAAAACTGTCAGTCCGCTGCTCTTGGTGGTCTGCTGGCTCCGGTGGAGTCGGGCCAGTGTAAGGCAGGAGACCAGTTCAGCAGAGGACTTGCTTGGGTGGAGGGATGGGGAAACCTCCGCTCACAGCACCTAAGCGTGGAGGGCCTGGGGTTACCTGTCCCAGCATGGTTGTTACTTTGGACAAAAGCAGGTTTGGTGAATTGCAGGGTATTTCAACATGGCCTGAGTATATACATGTCTAGAGCAGGAGCTCTTATTAAAACATGAATCGATTAACCTTTCCCACTTCTGTTTTTCTAATTGTATTTTTGGTATTACTTATTTTTCCCCTGTATGTTTCCAAATAAGTATGGGGGAGGGAGAGAGAGAGAAACTGCTTTATTTTCTGGAAGAAATAGGTAAAACAGGAAAATCAATGTCTTTTCAATGGCAAGGGTGAAATCCTGGTGCCATTGAAGTCCAACTTCCCAGGACTTCTGAGGAGGCAGCATTTCACCCAAAACGCCCTGCAGGGCACCGGCAGTCTGTGTCGTGGGGATGAGCATCCAGCAGGCAGAGACTGTCCTTGGATCCACCTGCCAGCCATCGTACTATTTCCTTACAGCTTTGGCCCTCTCTGCTAACACTGCGTGTTTTTATGGCACCGATGGTAGCTCATATTATTCTTCCCTCAGCCATGGGCCTGCTAACTCCATCTGTACCTGCAGCATTTGTTGAGAAAACCAGTTATTTTGCGTCTAAGAATGTCACTGCAGTGTAAGTCAAAATGTCCAGGGAGTGGGGTATCTAGATGGATTTGCAAGGAACACTTTTGCCTATGCAGGGGAACATGTCCCATGCCATTATAACTTAATGGATATGATTTATTTCAGGAAAAAAAAAAAAAAGAAGAAGAAAACCCAGACAAATGTAGAACCAATGATTTACGGGAAACAACACTGATTGGAATATAAATACAGACAAGCAGCATATTTATTGCTGATGGTGCTATGTTCCCTGGGATAATAGAGCCATTTTGTAACTATTTGTCTGCATCTTGAGCTTGCATTTTGTCTCGAAATTTTTCATTTCTAATGAGGTTTCCTATCCTGAATATTTTTCTCAGATCAACAAAAAAATGGTTTGACATCCATTTGTAAAAGACTTCATTGTAATGTATCTTTTTTTAGGTGAATTTTAATCATGGAAGGGAAAGAACATCCTTGGAATTGAAGAGCTACGTTCTGGGTACATAAAGGACAGAATTGTATGTATTATTTTATCATCATGTATCTTTTAATCTGGAAGAATTTGTCTACAAACCTTTAGGAATAAGAGAGTGCCTGGTTTTATTCAGTATTTTGCTGGGAAGAGATGAGTTTATTATGTTGGTATTTGCAGGAAGCTAATGTGATATTGCCAGGACTCTTCAAGCAGCTAAAGATCCAAGGCTGCAGGAACCAATTCTTTATATTTCAGAAATGGTGCAGATTAAAATTGAAATATAACCATTCAGACACACTGACAAGAAGGCACATTTTTGTGCTGTGGAGCAGCATGCCAATGTAGAAACAAGAACTAGTCCACGAGGAAAAGACAGGACTTGATAGATGTCACTTCATGGCCAAAGTGTCCCAAGTCTTGTCGTGTCTCAGCCTCCTTGTACTCAAAAATAGTAGTCACTGTGAGACTTGAACTGCACTGAGACATTTCCATACACATTGTCAGTCTATGAATCTGTTCGGCCTTCCTGTCTGATTTTTGTTTTATTCAAGTTTTCCCCAAAAACAGTGGATTAACTTTTCTGCTCCTACCAGTTTGCCGTAGGTTGTAAGTGGTAGAAGTGAATAAAATTCTTCAAGAATAAGTTCTGCTGCAATGATCCATTTTACTTAAATATGTGATCAAACGAAAATGCAGCTTCTGAACACTTTAGAACAAGAGCAAAATCTGGCAACGTGTTAGATGCCCTCAATGGCTGTAGTCTTACTGGGGACTTTGATCACAGCTTCCTTCATCTCTTTTCATGCTGCTTACAAAGTTACTCTGTGTAAAAATGTAGTGTCTGATTTACTTTAACCCAGCAAGGACAAATTAATTCTGAAGCAGGAGATGGCCAGTCTCTGGGCCCGAGTTGTATGTAGATCTGGAATGATTTTGGAGCAGTTGCTGTGGAGAGGATGTGCCAAGTGACTGACAGCAGGGCCACACCAGAGAACATCGTTGTGCTCGTTACTGATTATAATGAAGTGGAAAGGTAACCTTCTGCAGTCAGGTTTCGTTATTTCAGAATTGGAGATGAACTTTCCCCAAAATTGTAATTTGGGGGGAAAGTTCATCTCCAATTCTGAAATAATTTTTCAGAATTGGGGATGAACTTCCCCCAAAAGTGTAATGGGTACCTCTGCACTAACTCTCCCACCAACCCTGTCTGCATACTTACATTTTGAGCCATCTGAAAGCTCTTACAGGCCAGGAGTGGTACCCTGAAGCAGAACAGTCTTCTCCAGGGGAGCTGTGGTGGTTACTGAAGGAATTCAGCCTTTATTTAGTCTATAAGAGATGGTTCCCACCACTGCTGAACTGCAGGCACTGCTCAGTTTCTGTTCCGTGACTGCCACGTTACACTGCAGCATTTCAGGAGGAAAAGTGGAGAATGACTTTTCCATTTGAAGCCATATGAAAGGATTCAGCCAGACAGCATGTAATTACCCTAGCTGGAGCCAGGCCAAGGGAGAGGATCTGTGGCTCCCCATCTGCGGGCTTATTTTCAGCACTTCAAATGAGAGATTGCATGGAACATGTCAAAATGAATGAAACAAACTTAGTTTCAGTCCGGACATCTCCTCCATCATGCCCACATCAGACGCAAATAACTCACCAACGTGGTGTCCCCTGGACTGCCCTTCAAAGTCTCAGTTTACAAGCCCAAATGAAAGAGCAGCTGGAGGCAAAGAGCCTTTCCCATTCATTCAGGTGAGTTGCGAAGTGGGTAATGAAAATGCTATTGTTTTCCAACACGGGCAGGATAGGTTATTCAGGCAAATAAATTCTGCCCGTGACTCTTTCTCTTACAATAGAAACAGTGGCCCTAATCCAGTAAAGCACTTTAGTGTGTGCTGAAGTGGAAATTTGTGAGCGGCCCTGCTGATTTCAAGGGATCAGCTCTCGTGCTTAAAGTTAAATATGAGGAGTGGGAGCTGGCAGGTGGGTGGATGAGCGGTGTGATTGCCCAGGGGCCCTGCCTTATTATCTATGATTATATGGGTTTAGTATTTGGCTGGATCTGGGCCCGTTTGAACAAAGAAGCGGGATTAGCAGGCGTGCAAATAGGGAGCAAAGCCAAAGGGTTCCAGCAGTGTTGAACACAACTTTGTTACTCAGACGGAATGTATAAAAGTGAATGAAAAGGCTGTATGATTGCTGTTGCCATCCTGTTAATTAGGCTGAACTCATGCTTCATTAGTGCTACAATATGCTTCCATCTTAACAAAGCCCTATTGGGTGTATGGAGCCACTTTACTATTAGTAAAATGCAGCCTTATCAGAAAGCCCTGTAATTCATTTCGTAAGACAAGTCATGACATATATTATGTTGAAATTGCACTGAAGAGACAGATTACTTGCTTAACACTTGCTTTTCCTAATGAACAGGAAAAGATGTTTTCAAAACTAAGTTATTTATTGTGTTGGGAGCTCTTCTGACCTCGTGCCTAATTACAATGCGTAGTCCTTTAGCGGTGTTTCTAAAGTAGTTTCTAAATAACGCAAATTGAACCGAGCAGCTTTTGCTCTTGCCCATTCTCTCAGTGGCATTGTGAAAATACTGTCAAGCATTAAAAACCCTGTTTCTTGCTGTCATTGTGGGGAAGAGAGTTTTGCATATAATCAGTACAATATCCCTGCAGCAGGAATGCAGCAGAAGTACTAGCACAACCCACATTCCCTGCTCGCAGTACTGATTATAAAGCAGTACTGATTAAGCAGCAGAGTGAAAACTTGACACAGAAGCAAGAAATTACATGTACTGGCTCGTTCACTGCCCCCAAGTAAACACTGTGCTCCCCTGACACTGCTGCATCGTGGACAGAAGTGTTGTTTGTATTAGTGTTATGATAGATGCTGACCTGGCAGTGATTTTTCTGTGGACTCACTGTGCTGGAAAGGGAGTTTGAATGACCTCAGAGCACAGGTCCGCATTAGCCTGAACAGGAGAGCTGATTTAAGTCAGTCCTGCCCTACCAGACATCCCCACTTTCTTAGCAAGCTTCATGGTTTTCTGTGGCTGCCAGCGAAACCAGATTTCTGCAGATTAGAATACGTTAGGACTAACGCAAAAAAAAAAAAATAAAAAAAATCCCAGAGCGTTTTTGCTGACCCTGATTGTTTGACCCATCTATCTCGGGTAGCATGCTGTGCTGGTTTTGGCTCGAATAGAGTTAGTTTTCTTTATAGTAGCTGGTATGGGGCTAAATTTTGGATTTGTGCTGGAAACAGTGTTGATAATACGAGGATGTTTTAGTTATTGATAAGCAGTGCTTACACAGAGCCAGTGAGCAGGCTGGGGGTGCACAAGGAGTTGGGAGGGGACACGGCAGGGACAGCTGACCAAAGGAATATTCCACACCATATGGCATCCTGCTCAGCATATACACCTGAGGGAAGGAGAAGCAAGGGAGGGCTGTTCAGAGTGATGGTGTTTGTCTTCCCAAGTAATCGTTACGTGTGATGGAGCCCTGCTTCCCTGGAGGTGGCTGAACACCTGCCTGCTGATGGGAAATAGTGAATGAATTCCTTGGTTTGCTTTGCTTGCATGCAGGGTTTTTTCTTTGCCTATTGAACTGTCTCTAGCTCGACCTGCAAGTTTTTTCACTTTTACCCTTCCACTTCTCTCTCCTATCCCACCAGGGGGGAGTGAGCAAGCGGCTGCCTGGGGCTTAGTTGCCAGCTGGGGTTAAAGCCCGACACATACAGCGAGTCTCCGCAGGGTGGTCGGCACTGCGGGAGTAATTGGTCGTGGGTGGGGAGAGAAAGAGCAAATGGGTGAGAAAGTGGATGTAGGAAGGAGTGACTTCAACAGATCTACCACTGAGGGTACAAAGGTTAGTGTGTTCACAAAGGTATGAATTTGGGGCAGAATAATTTCCCAACCTGTGTAACTAATTGTTAGGGGTGTGGGGGCAGGTTGTGTTTTGTGCTCCGGTGATGGTCTCACACAATGGCTTTCTCTTCTACAGGCTGAAGTCAAATGGCAAATGTTGGCTTCATTTCAGCACAGCAGGACGAATACCATGGTGCTCCACCACCTTCCCCAGAAGGGTCTCGTTTGATGGATCCCTTCTGGAGCCCCCAGTGGCAGCAACACTCTGCTGCAGCCAAAAGCAGCCGTGTCCGGCGGAGTGGATCACGCGTGGTTGAGTTAGATTCAACTCCATCCTAGATCTCAGCTCTTCCTACCTGAATGATCTGGATTTGCTATTACTGGTGGTAAGATCAGGGAAGGGAGATGTGTACCAACATCTTTTAATTTTCGTGTTTTCTCCTAGCACCATTCTTTTGCCTCACTGTAAACATCTATGCTTACTCATGTCTTCCTACAGTAGACATAAAAATATCTCCCTCCCTCCATATCCAACAGTACATCTTGCAGCCCTGAAATGACCCTATATGAGAGGGTCATAACAGCACAGTCTAATGGAGAAGAAAAATGGCAATGAGGTAATGTAGCAAAAACAACTCTGCACTGCTCACCAATTCTGTTTGCTCTTGCAACTCAGGCTACTTGTATTGTCATCCAGCTGCAGGGCTGAAGGGCATTTATTGGTGCAACCCTGTGACATCCATGGATTTTGTCCCAGGGTGTCTGCAGTCACAAGTGAGTGCTGTGGATGATGGGCGCAGTCTCATGTTTGCGTGCCAGCTGCTGCGCGATTGCACATCCCCAGTAAAATCAGCACCGCCCCTGCGAGCCCAGGGGAAACGCACTCGTTCACACCAAATCAAATTTGCCCCAGCGCTCTGAAATGAGCACCGTGATGTGAAATTTATAACAATAACAATTGGGAACCAGAGGTGGTTTCACAGAAGGACTTTTATTTACTGCTTAAATAAAAATACCTTATTCTTACAGGCACGGAAAATGCTGCACTACGGTAAATTTGGGAAGATGTTGCAAGATTTTGTTCCAAGATGGAATAATGCCTTTCTTGGTGCCTTAGGGCCACCATCACCATGAGCCACAGCTGCTGGTTTTCATAAGGTTAGTTTGAACCGAGGTCAGATCCCTTGCTCCTCTTTGCCACGCAGCTGTAGAGATGCTTGAGCTGAAACGAACTGATGGGACAGGATGAAGCAGTGCAGGACAGGAACGTCTGTTTTGGTGGCAGAGCCAGCTTACACTGATTTAAAGTGATCACAGAACTGTCACACAAGATAGGCAATTGCTTGTGCTCTCCACTGCTTATGGTCAAGGACACACGTATAACTCCTTGGTTGCTTAACCAAGTGGTTTCCTGAGCTCATTTTTGTATGTTACATATATAACCAAAAGTAAAAAAAACCTAGCGTGTCAAATAGCAAGAAATTGTAACTGCCAACTCACGGTTGTGGCTTTTAGCATATATAGGCCATAAGAGCATCTAATTTTTCATTCTTCTGTCTGGGTTTGCAAATGTGATGACGAAGTAAATGACCCATTATCACTGTGTTCCCACAGAATAACTTCAACAACGGTACAGGATGCAATCCACTTGCAAAAGCCTAATCCAGTTGTTCTGTGGGGTTTTCTAGATAGCCTTCCTGAGGTGAAACAATACTTTTTAATGGATGGTCAAAATTTAACATGTAGGGGAGTACGGGCTCTCCTCCCACTTCCCTGTGCTTGTGAACTGAGTTTGCAGGGATGGTGGGTGTCATGTGGTACTGCATATATTTTGCTTCACCTGTCATATGCCTTAACTCACTACAGTGTTTTGCATCTGGGTCAGCTGTATTTTTATCAAGCATTAACATTCATCAGGGTTTGCCAGTACTTAATAAAAATGCTACTGAAAACTGCATTCTTCCACCTCTTTATTGAAGCAGATTATATTGTGTTTGAACTGTGTTTGAACTGAAGGTACACTTATGTGAAAACTGTTATATTCATAACACACACCCAAGCAATAACAAAGAGCTCAGTTAATGAAAATCACTCAAAGGAAATCACTGCCCACCCCTTCCAAGATCAATTAGAAAGATTATTCCAGCATCCCTAATGCTGCCACGCTGCAGTTGTACTATAAAGCACCTCTTCCCTTTAGAAAGCTAAGGTAGGGAATCTGACAATGATGTCTAATAAACAGTGCGGGGAAAAAAAGCATCTACATTCCCACAGCAACGGACAACACTTGGCCAGCATAAATATATAAGGTCTCCCTGTAAGGCTCACATTCAAATGAACACAAGTACAGACGGGTCGGGACAAAAAGCTGTTTCCCAAAGCTGGATCAGAGTTTGAACCACTTTTTCAGTGGCAAAGGCTGGCAAAGCTCTTTCCCAGGGGGTTTCTGTCTTTGGAGGACACCTTAGCGTGGCTTCCTAACACTCTGCAGCTCAAGGATCAGCTGGAAGATGACTGCTCCTCCGAACAGAGAAGAACACATCCTTTCTGGCAGTGCACCAGCAAATTCAGATGCTGTAACACCAAAACAGACAAAGTAGCTGCCAGAGAAGAAACACTACACGTAGAGTGGGGAATGCAACATTTTGTTGCATGATATAAGCACGGCAGTGTGGGCAAACCCTCGGCTGCTAGAAAATGATGATGCTCCACTGTCTTTGGAGACGTACAGAAAATTATACCAGCTGAGGGTTTGGCATTGTTGTGAATATTCCAGTTTCTAAATGCGTTTGTTCTCCTCCTCTTTTTCCTTTCCTCCAGTGTCTCTGTGACAGCAACAGGTTTGTCTCAGGGATTTATTTTTCTTGCTACTTCAGAAGGTGGACCTGAGCTTTAATGATGCAGAGCTGAATGCTGGAGATTCTTAATAATTGGCAAAGGTCTTAAAAACCGAGACTCTAGTATTTATTGATAATGCTAAACTGTTGGAACTGCTTTGATACTAATCGTTCTGCCAAAAATAGCCAAATTTTTAACTAGATGAAAAATTGCTATTGCCAAAACATTACTTCTCGTTGCAAAAAAATGCACCAATCCTTCAAACAGCATTAAAGATATAATTCATTGATTTATGCAAATGAAAAGATGTTTCGTAATCGTTTTGTTAAATATTTCATTTAGTGTAAATACAGATCCATTTTAAACTGCAAACATACGCAAAGGCAGGTAAGGTTTTTCAAACAGTTCACCACACAAAGAGCTGATGCATTTTTTCAAGGGAATCTTTCTTCTGCCCACACCTGAAGGCTAAAAGGGAGAAGAGAGAAGAGGGTGAACCTTTTTCTCTGGTGGTCGTGACTAAATCACTGAATAACTACTTTTTTTTTTTTTTTTTCTCTTTACAGCAGTGTTTTAATATGCACTGTGATTCACATGCTGCACTATGAAGGGAAAAGTGCCCCAACCCAAATCGCTAGGAACAGAAAATAGAAATACTAGTCTTTACCTCTGTGTTTAAATAAGAGGATTTGTGGAGCACAGCAGGAAAAACTGAGGCATTGATTCCCTTTGAGCTAAATCCTCACTCTTTCCTCTCTAGCCATAAAATTCATTGGTCTAACACATTACGATGCATCAGTTTGGCTGTGTTAATTCCTTTGAAATAATGTTCCAACCTACTGTACTTCCGAAATCCCAAACTGGTTGATTTAGCTGTATGTGTTTACATGTTGTTGGAAAGTCAGGATGCCTCCTGTTTGACTTCACTAATTACATGCTTCAGATTTCTTGTCAAAGCTGTTAATAAAAACTTATGAACTTCCGACTCGTGTGATTGCAGTCAGGAAATGTCTTTTTTAAACATGGAACGTGCTTGCTTTTGTCACGCCAGAAGATGGAGGAACTTCCTCTGATTCCCTCCATTGATAATTTTTATCTTTGCGTCGCCTGCTGCTTATGGCTGCCTCAGTCAAAGGATGCTGCACAGACCCCTTCTGCTTGCAGAGCTCTAATGAACACTTGGCGCTGTCGGTGGCTGCTGGAAACAGCTCTCAACAACTTCATCCCTGTCCACGGCAGGTGAGTCCACCTCTTCTGGAAGGGATTATAAATGAGAGGGATGTGGTAGTTATAGGCAGTGGGACTGCCCTGTGCCAACACTGTGACCTGCTGCGTGGCTGTGGGGGGCTGGAGGGGCACTGATTTGAGGGAGTTTTTGGCCTTCTTCACCATGCTAGATCTGCTTGTCCACACTCTCTTGTCTTTCCCCCACCCCAGTATTTAATTTCTACGCTGTTCATAGCCACCTCAATCCCCGCTTCAGGGAGGGAAATCTCCCCGTGTGGGGATCATCGGTCGTCCCCCGGCACAGCTTCCTCAGGGTCCTCCTCTCCCTCCTAAGGAGCACGAGTGGCCTGCCCTTCACTGTTTGTGGTTAAAAGCTCACTGAAATCCATACGACTCCTTCTCAATAAAACACTAGTTTTCACCAAAGGTAACAGGTCAAAGTTCTCATTGAGCTTCTAAGATCTAAAGTGCACAAAGAGCTTTGCCCAAAGAGCATGAGTTTGGTTTTCAGCCAATGCCACCAACAACCAGAAGAGAAAATGTGGAGAAGGGGATACACACTGTTTCCTTCAGTATTCTGCAATTCATGCGTGTATTCACCTTTATTTTCCTTACTTTGGAACAGTTCTTTCCCTCAGCCAGGGGAACTGCTCATTTCTCTCGCTGCTTCTCTAATGAGTCTCTTTTAGATTATCTCCATATTCCCAGAGGGTTTGTACCTGCATCTCCCAGGAGAAGAGCTGTTGCCTCTCTGCAGGTGGGACAGGACTGTTTGCATAGCTAAAACTGCCTTTGTTTCTCGCATGGGCATTGCTTATATCTAATTTGCTGCCCTCTGTTACCACCTAGGCACTTTAAGAGCTATTGCTTGCCAATAGACATGTTTGGGTTTTTTTTTCTGAATGCATTACATTTTGCTCTTCTAAGAGGTATCTCACCATCTGAAGTCCTGCACAAAGCCAGAAAGAAACAGGTGTCCCACCTGCATGCCCCCTGGAGAGGAGCTCAGATGCAGGGTATGGGTTTTTCCCTCAACCAGGAGGTACTATGCAGCACAGACAGGACCGACAGCCAGGCTTGTTAGCATGAAACTCCCAGCAAAGATTAAAAGGTGAAGTCCTGGAGTCACCAGGGACTTTTTACCAGTAACTTCAGCAGACTCAGAGTATCACCCACCACCCTCTCCAGCAGTGCAAGGTGGGGTCCTGGTGGCCTTGTGTTTTGCTCAGCACCTTCAGTTCAGGGTTGAGATCAATCATTTGGCTCTAGATTCGGTTTTAGTCCTTCCTCGAAATTTCCTGGAAAACATAAAACAAGAAGATAGCTCCTATGGGATTTACAACCCAGAAGAGGAACAGCCGCATATTTTTCACGGGAGAGGGAGAGCATTGCTACTGCAGGGGACACCTCCCTACCTCCTCCCATGGGTACCAGAGCCTGGAGAGCAGGATGCACTGAGGGAATAACCTTCAGTCTGCAAAATATGAATAATATCCAGACTGCAGGCCCTTGCTTAGCTCTGTTCCCTGCTGCTAGGTGTGATTCTCAGGATGCCCAGCTCAGACTTGTTGCTTTTTTTCCTTTGGAACCTCACACCATTACTGTATATTACAGTTGGACTCAAGATGTACTGTATTGTAGGATCTTACTTTAAGCATTACCTGAAGATGTACACAGCTTTTATAATTTTTTAATACTAATAGTAGAATTAGCATCATTATTCATTTGGTTGATATTTTCTCCCTGATGCGCACATGTCTGAGCAGACACGCATATATGGGCCAGTGTTTTTTTCTCTTGTGAGCAAGGTAGTATCCACAGTGCTCTCACTCCCTGCTCCCACAAGGGGTTTAAGCAAGAAATTGCTCATTTAATTAAAGTTTTATTTAAGATATAAACTCCAAAATGCTTTCTACTATCTTAATGTGGTCAGCTGTGCTTTTCTGTTGATTGGACCGGGATGAGGGAGAGCTGTGGGGGAATAGGAGAACCTAAAAGGGAGATCACATGGGAAGAGGGGAAGGTCCAGCAGGAAGGTGTGTAACAAGAAAGGCACGAGCAAAGGAGTGGGAAGGTTGGTATGGGAAGAGATTTCAGGACAGGGAATTGCAAGTTGCTCTGGGCTGGTTTGAAACAGGGCATGCCAATCAAGATGCTGCTTTGTAAGTGAAGACACATGCAGGCCCCCTCTCCCAGCAGGTAGCCCTAACTTATGCCCTCTCTCACGTGCAGCAGCTGAGGCTGCTTGCCCTTGCAAAGTGGGAGGTGGATGGTAGCAGCGGTACTGGGGAGCAGGAGCTCCTGGGGATCCTTCCTGCTCTGACTGCAAGGTAAGCCCTGCTCTGGTTAGGGATTTAGGGTTTTTTTCTGTTCTTGTTCAGAAAGATACAGATGTGAGCAGATCCTGCGTTTGTGTAGACTTCTTTGGGGGTTGCAGCTCTCTTGCTACCCCTTCCAGGTATGAGGCAGTTGTCTGATCAGGGAGTTGACTAGAAACTTTTCCTATTAGGACCAAACTTGGTGGAAATGAAGTGCTTTCTTTGTTTTCACCTTTCCTGCAGTATCGTGGAAGTGTGGTTGGGTTTGTAAGTGCAAGAGAAAGAAAGATGTCTTCGGTGGTTTGCTGGAATTTGCACTGTAACACAGCCTTTAGCTGGTGGCCAGCACAAACATGAGATCAGGTCAGAAGCAGAAACATTGGTGCCTTTGGTCTGTGGATTTTTGTCCAAGGGAAGATGTGACCTTTCTTCTAAGGTTCTTGCCTTTGGTGTCCTTTTCAACAGGAAGGATCAAAAGAGGATGCCAAAATACAGTTCAAATGTTCTACCTGAGCTGTAATGGCAGGGTGGAAGCACTGTAGATTTTTCTTTTAGCTAAATTAAATACCCCATGTCTTAGATTGTAAAGCTACTTTTTTTTTGGTGTTGTACCGTTGAGTGAAATTGGTGGAGTCGTGTTAATTCTCCAACTGCCCTTTGGCTCTTGGTTTTTCCCTAAAATAACATTTTTGGTGCTGCCTCCAAGTGCTTCTTATAGAGCCTGAGGACTTTGCTATCCTCTGGTACCTACAAGAGGCAGCCTGGGTTAGTGTGCTTTTAAAGAACAGAGAAATAATTGTATTTGTGAAGATTTTAGAGCTAACTCTAATGGTTGGGATAAGTAGTGGGTTGTAAAATGAAAGAACATGGAATTCTGAAACCCATCAAAGCATTTAAAGGACTTCTCAGTGTACCCAGATGATCACATTCAAAATGTAGGACATATCAAAACCCACTACAAAACAGAAAGAGTAGGTAGGAACAAAAAAAATCAAGGATTGTTTGTTAAAGGGTCGTCTGCAGACACTGAATTCCTGATGAGCAGTGCTTTCAGAAGTACCAGAGCAACCCGAATCACATAAACACTTTTGGGAGTGTTTATCTCTCATGTATCATTTATGGATCTGTCTCATGGCTGGAATGTGGGGGTAGAAAGGGAGAGCAAGCTCTCTGGGAATGTTTACAGGAAAACGAGGTTGAATAGTCTTCACACTTTGTATGCTTTGCTTAAAATTCAGCTGTGCAGCACGCAACATTGTGACTCGGGTGCTTCTGAAGATGCACGAATATCCATCAAAGAAATAACAATAACACTCGTGTGAATAACCGCATTCTTGTAGGAACATCTTCTTTTTGGTTGCATACATGGTAAGGTGCTCTGTGCTCCCAGCACCACCTGGCCACAGCTCCCTCATGTTTTGTATTTGTTTTTTCTGTCACATCTGGCTGAAGTTTGCAGTCAGCATCAATTCTGATGAGACCTGACAGCTTATGCACAAACAACACAGCTCCATACCCTAATTTTCTTAACTGGTCTCAGGTAAGAGCTTAGCTCTCTTTAAAATTGATAATACTTTAACCCTGTTTATTTTGAGAGAGCAGAAACGTATTAGAATTTGCTTGATCCCGTTAGTAATGCCTTGGAGCAGTTCTGGATTTTCAGTAGGTCTATATGTAGACCCTTTCCGCTTCTGCGTGTGTTTATAGGAAGCCCCTTTCCTCTCCTGCCTATGGACCTGCCCTAACTCTAATCTAGTCCCTTCACAATGTTTAGCTGGCTCTGGTTTCAGTTCTGTGTTAGTTTTCCGTGCCTTCCCCGAACTTTCACTGTGGCATCAGGATAAAAAAATGGAAAAAATTGGCTGAACTGATTTGCATCAACACTCATCCTGCTTCCTACAACTTTCGTAGGGTTATTGTAACCTATTATGACTGATTATAAAAACCTTAGCCTTAGTGACCATCAGTGATGGTGCAATCTTTACCGTGTGGAATGGGATTCTGCAATGCCCATCTCTGCGAATGCCTCCACGTTGTTTCTGCAGATCAGAAAAAAGATGGTAAAGGGCGTGAATCATTCTGTTGCTCTTCCCCATAGTTAAAAAGGAGAGGTAGCTTGTACTTAGTCATTTCTCTGATTATGCCAAGTCAGCCAACTACTGTAATAATGAAAAAAGTCATTTCTCACATGATAAATAAGGATGTTTCTTCCTATAAAGGATACCCACCTGAAAACTTGCCAGTAAGATGACCCAGACTTGCTACCTATCAAAGCCGAGCTCGTTGGCAGGCTTCTCATGGATTTCAGAAATAATCTAAAAGCAGACTAAAAGCTCAGCCTGTACCCGAAATCATCAAAACTGATGTTAACAGCAAAGCTGACAACTCCCTTGTCTTAGAAAATCACTTATGAGGGTTTTGCATTTTGTTGGAGTCTCCTCAGTGTTTCAGAAAAATAAATATAGAGAACAGGTTTGCTTAGGCAACATCCTAAGCCACATGGAGTCCTCAGTGTAAAATGATTATTTCTGAGGTTTATGGACTTCTGTGCACGTAATAATGGCTGCAGCGAAGGTAGAGTACCTGGAAAGTGAGCAGTAATAATCCCAGTGCCTGGGAAAGGTGGTCCAAGAAGCAAGGTTAGTCCTAGAAAGTGAGTCTTGGCAAGACTGCAGTGGTATGTTTCAGATGTGGAAAAACTAAAAATAAATTGTGTGGGGAAATAATGAGTACATGCAGTAGAAGAAAAATTTTTCGCTCCATAAGGGCTTGTGGTGTGCTTGCTAACCTCTGAAGGGATGACTCGCCCCTCTTTGAGGGTGTCTAAATGGCATGATCAATACATGGTTAATTCTCAATAACTACACGCAGCGAAAGTCCTATAGCCCAGCTGGGTGAAAAGCAGCCAAGGATGACAAGGCAGCAGTGCTGGTGATAACCACCGAGCTGGCGGACTCACCGGGTGTGAGGCCAAGTTCACCGAGTCCAAAAGAACCCAGCAGTGTCTCCTGCAAAACTAGATGGGTAATAGGAGCTACTGAAAAGATGCTAAAGTACTCAGGGATGTTAAGGACAAATTTATTTTTTTTTTAAAAGAAAAAGTTCTGGATTTATAAGAATAGATCAAAAGTTCTCTGCAGTGTCAGAAATATCGGGAAACATGAAACTGCAGGAAACTCCCTTGGGTTTGCTCTCTTTTATAAATTCTGACCTTTGACTCCGCTGCCCAGACACTGTTTGGATTTTACATTGGTTTACCTCATAATTGGATGAAGCTCAGCAGTTTCAGCTGAGTTTCTGGGTTCAATCAAATCATCATATATATGAACTCGGAAGCTCATCATGAAACACCTACTGGGAATTCACATTGCAGCCCAAAACCCAATAAAAAAATTCTCGGGAGAAGTGTTGAAGTGGCATCATGTATGGCTGCCCAGAGGAAACTGCTAAACTTGTTATGGTACTTTTGACACGATCCGGCTATCGCATCCCCTGTCCCTGTGTCCGTGTGTGGCTTTCAGCAGTCCCTGTCACTGCAGCAGCTGCTTCCTGACCCAAACTGCTCTGTGTCCGTCCTTAGTTTGCACTAAACTTTTTCTTTTTCTTTTTTTTTTTTTTTTTCCCCAAGTAGTGCAATGATTTACTCTCCCGAGGAAAGGCTACATGTGTAGCGTTGTGTTCATTTATAAACTTACCTTTCCTTAAACACTTGTTTTTTCTGCATTGATGTGTGCAAGTAACACAGCAGGACATTTACCCCCCCAAAAACCTTCCTACCGCCACTTTTCTATAGCATCCTTTCAATTCTCCCCATTTTTGATTTCCGCCTGGCCTACTTGTGGGTGTGGGTTATCTGAAGACTCACGGTAAAATGGAAAATGAGAAAATATGGTAAATGGCCACAATTTGTAATTGAGTTTTTGAGGACCATACCTCACCGGCTGTAGTTTGACAGTAGGCAGTTGCTATTTAAATGGTACTGTGTGTTTTTCGGATGTTCCTACAGAAGTCTTTAGTAATCTGCTTTTTTAAAATAAATTGAAAAATATCTCTGGGTCAAATATTGCTTTTGCATTTGAACTCTGTTATGGTGATAAAGCATTTCAGTATTTACATTGCTTGCTTGCAGCTAATGCTATGCCCCTGGAGGTTCTCGTAGTGGAAAGAACATTTTCTGTGCAGGAACCATATGTGTAGAGAAGATAAGATTTGCAATTGCATATTTAAAACAAAACAAAACAAAAAACCATAGGTCAAATGAACAGCTGGTCTAACTCCTGTTCTCAGTGAGGTTCTTCATGGCTGGGCCCAGCTCAGAGCATTTATGGAAGCGTGGCACTAGTTATGGGACTGGTAGCTGAACTGTTATTAAACAATTAGTTGGAAATAGCCTAGGTGAGAGACAAGCAGCATAGGAAAACCCTTGGAAGCTTATTTAGTATGGTGAGATTTTTCTGAGTCAACCTTTTCACTAGATTTCTATGCTTGAAGAAATAGACTTTGCACCTGGTGCAAGTTTCTCTGAAAGTTTTACACGAGCTGCTGACTTTTGTGTCGGACAAGCAGATTACAAAGTTGCTCTTGCTCTGTTCTCATCCAGATTTTTCATGCTTAGAGCCAGGCAGCTCAGGGATCCCGTCTGTACTGGGACTCTGGCACCTCGCGGAGGGTTGATGGAAGTGCTGGTGCCACCTCGGCAGTGGGATGTGGGGCTGGGGTGGCCGCAGACGCCAGCTTGGTGCTCGGACCCCTGGGGACCAGCAGCATCTCCCACCTGAGCACAGGAGGTATCACAGGGAAGGTGGAGGGGAGGTCTGCTTGTGGTCCCGATCCGGTATAACTGTGTCTGCCATTTGATTTGCCGTGTCTTAAAATTACTAGTCCGTGTGTCGCTGGTCAGAGGGGTTAATAGATGTTTCTGAACGGAAAGTTATTGACTTCTGAATCACCTGAGCATCTCCACAAGCTGAGCTCCAGAGCAGCCAGAGGTGGCTGAGCTGCCTGTGGACGCGCCAGTTAGCGTGGGGATTCATAATGCCAAAGCCCTACGAACACTTGAGACTCTGTGTGGTGATGTGAGTTTGGCTGAAGTTTTCAATCCACTTCATGAATTTGAATTACCCGTGAAAAAGGAGTGGAAACCAGAGGTCCAGCCCTCTTAGAGGGTGTCTGGAAATTGTGACATCAAGGTTGCCGGAGGACAGATTGATGTGTTTTCATCATATGCTCCATTTCTCTTGTGCTGTTCCTTGGTCAGCTCATTTGCTGAGATCCTTCTGATTTAGGATATAGATTGTTCATTCCCCTCCCAGTCACTCCCCTGCTGACAGTGACATGTTTTTTGAAAGAATACCTGGGAACACAAATCCATCAGGAATTTCAATGAGAGTGACTCGTTTGGAAAATAGTAGCTCTACATTTTTTACATCTGCCTCCTTATGAATGCACATTTTTATGTGTATAAAAGGCAGTGCTTCTCTGAAGAGGTGTTTTTCCAGGTATCTTACTCCTCTGTCTGAGCTCCGCAATCTGAAACGGGCAGGATGAAATCTCGGCTCTTTTCAAGTCAGTGAGAGTCTTGTTGCCAACTATTTCTTTATTATTTCTCTATTTATTTCCATTGGCCCCCCTCCAGGCCAGTGTGATGGTAACATGTTTATGACACCTTCTCTAAGATCTGTTTTTCTGCTCTTTTCCATTTCAGGACATTAAATGCAGTGATGGTGCCGCTCGGTTTCACAGATGAAGAGTGATAGCTGTATAGTGAGTTATGATTTTTTTATAAACTCAGGAAATCAGTGGTACAAGTTAATTGGTCACAGAATGTTAAAAACCGCAGGCGCTGTGTGCGGGTGGTTTCTTAACAAAGAGCTGGTCAAATTTACTCTTAATTGCTGGGCTAATAAGGTTGCTGCGGACAATCTGGAATCCTTGGTGCTCTGTGCAGCTGCTGTTACCCATGACTGAGGATGGTTGAGGAGGGATTCCCTTGAGAGGGGTCCCCAGCCTGGCAGAGACCTGCCTAGATGAGCCAACAAGAAATGCAGGAGGATGTTTCTGCAGCCTCCTTGTTTGCTGGTGCCTTACCCTCCTAATCTGGGGTGCTTATCTTGCTATATTTCGGTTCTCCTTCCAGTCCCAGGTCCCCACTACTCTGCAGCATCCCGGCTGGTGCCGAAGGAGGAGGCAGAGGTACTCCTTTTGGTTGCACTTACTGCCATGGTCTGAACTTGCAGCTGGGGATGGCAAAGACCAGGGGACAAGGCCCCCTGTGGCTGCAGGGCTTCCAACCCACCTCTCCCAGCTCCCAAGTAACCTGTGTCAGCCCCTTCTTAGGTGACACAGAAACATCTGGTCTCACTTTTTTTTTAGTAACTGTGTTCTGTTCCAATGAATGTATCTGGGGGTTGCTCATGTTCACCTCCACACACCAGGGCTGGGGTTTGCGAGGGAGAGTCCCCAGACTGAGCATCTCGGGTGGGAGGAAGGCTCTGAGCTGCCCTGCCAGGATGCTAACAGCCTGTAACTAGCAAAACATAGGGTACATAAGGAATTTGCCAGCAAAAGTGTGTTTATTGAGGGCAGTTTTGAGGATGGTCACTCTGAACTCAAGCATCCAAAATGCCCCCGCCACCACTTTGGGCTGTGGATTTGTCAGTCTAACCTTCAGTCTAACAAGGGAAAAGGTGTATGTTGAGACAACTGCCAGACACTGTGCTCATCCCTCATGCTGATTTGAGAAATAAAGTGTGTTATGGAGAACTTGTCCCCTAATTCATTTTTGGTTAATGGGTAAAAAGAGCTGGCACAGCTTGAAAAGTGCAGCGCGTGTGGTTCGGTAAAGTCTCATGTCACAGTGGGAAGAGTTAAACTGCACTTAGTTAGTCTTGTTAATCTGATTTATTATAAGCAAAGGCACTCCAAGCAAAACAGCAATCCCTTAGATTTTTGTGAGAAATCTGACAACTGTTTTACAGAGGCATCTGATAACATTTAAGAATATTAAAAAAGCATATATAATTGCCTCCTAGGAGAGGCATTTGTGCAGTGGAAGTCAAGAGAGTAGAAAGTGGCAGATTTGATGAATAACAGTAAAGAAGAGCTGAACTCTCAGAAACAGTATTATGGAAGTGTGATGTCTAAAGAATATTTTCACACTGGCAAAACTTTACGCAAATATTTAGGGAGTAAAGTTTGGTTTTGAACTCAGAGATGGCATTTATCCAGCAAGATACAGACCTCTCACTTTCTTGAATAGCAAATATTGAACCCTGCCCCCAGGTTTTGTGCCTTAGAATTCAATGGGCAGGTAAGTCGATCCAATCTTAATATGAAAGAAAGAGGAGAGGATTTGGGCACTGCAAGCTTTTTTTTTTTTTTTTATAATTTATTTTTAAAAAGTCTATTTGACACTGAAATTTGGCAGAAATTTAAGTTACATTAAATAATATTGTGATCAGGATATGACAGAAAGTAAATGTATATGTCTTGGAAGGACAATACATAGGAAATGAGGCTGGGATGAGGAGAAACGTAGACTTACTCTGGGTGTAACGGCTAGATGCAGTTGTTGTACTCCGGCCTGCTGTGGTCTCATTCTGGGGCACCAGGCAGTGCTGAGGAGTGCGGATTTATAAACACTGCAGTCTGTCCCAGCACAGCCAAACTCTGTGTGTCATTAAGCCATTAAAGTCAAGTGCTTTCAACCCCGAGTATCACACTCTATTCTGGCTTTTTTCATAGTGGGTTTTTTCTTTTTTTTTTTTTTTTTCTTTCTAAATCACAGCAGGGATGTTCCAGCATCCAGACAGCCTCCCTCCCTCCCTGCACTAAATCAGGGCAGCTGTGCAGGCAGGGGGAATCGGGCAACTTCCCACACATCAGCACAGTGAGCTTTGCTCACAGCATCCCATCCCTTAGCAGACAAGAGGATTTGTTATGGAGGCTTGGGTTACTGTTATTTTACATGCTGTACTAGGGCGTGTGAAGGGCGACCACAGAGAAGAATAAAACTTCTTTCTCCATCTCTTTATTTTTGGAGACAAGCACAGGGATTCAGCGGTGAGGCTATAGCCAGCAGGAGGTGGCAAGAAGGTCACAGGTGGCTTTTGCAAAACATCTGCTATCTCAGCCCATTGGGGAGCTTTGCAAAAAGCTGGTATTGTGTCCATAAGGCACTCTTGGCCACAGAAATGCATCTGGAGAAGTGCAGCCATAGACTGTGTATTTAGTTACTTATCTTTTTCAGAGAAAAAACAATTTTAAGACGTAAGATAATACTCTGGAGGGAGGTCTGCATAGGATCCTGTCCTGAGACAGAGTGGACTGTGAGCAAATTCCTTGGTACACTTTGTGTCTGCAGTTGAAGCCCCAGTTTTGCTCTGGATAGAAAGGCTGCTGATTCGGGAGAGCTCAGTACTGAATTTGTGGTCCTTCCTATCATGGGACAAAATATGAACGGAGATGGGAAGACCTCACTGTGGGCCTCACTTTTGGCCTGATGGTAGCAGGAGTCCTTGGGACACTCCTACAGGGGGAACTCAGCGATTAAGGGGATCAAGCAGATCCACAACACCTGAAATGTGTGATGCCTGAGGTCTGTCCTTCTAGCTGTTTGCCCAAAAAGAGGATCTGTGGAAAAATTTCTTCCACCTGACATCAGATCAATTTTCCCAGAACATAATATATGCAGTTTTGCACCCATTAACTTTCAGAGAGGCTGTTTAACGCTGTGGCTCTGGTGCACGCTAGTGCTTCAAAGGCCTTGAAGCTAAATAGGCTACTCTGTCAGTGACATGGGAAACTATTAGAAAGATGGATGCATTAAAGCCCTATAGCAGCGAGACACTGCAGCCTCGGCTGTCAAGTAGCTCTTTCAGAAGGCAGCAAGACTGAATGGGTGGAAACCCTCTGATGTGGGAGCCAAGTGCCCTGTGGGGTCCTGCAGATCTTAAGGGGCTGCCAGCCTGATGCTGGAGAAAGATTTTTGTCCTACAAATCCTTCTGCCTTGGCTGTCAGGGTTTCAGGCAGAACACCCTCCCAGCTGGAAGGACAAGGGCTGAGAGCTGCCAAGCCCAACCTAAGAACTCTGTTCCACTGTGGGGTGTGGAGGCTTTCAGACCCCCCTGCCCAGCTCAGTCTCTTCCACATGTGGAAAGGTGGCCAGTCCCACGGTGGTGATTTTAATTTTCTCCTTGAGAAAGCTGTTATTCAGTGCTGAGGTGGTTGCGATCAGAATTTGGAATGTGAGTGGTTTTGTTTGTTTGTTTTTTAAATAGAAACTTCCTTCCATTCTGAGATTAACTCAATTTTTTTCAGAGGTTGAGGGAGCTGGAGCTTGCTGAGATGAGGCCAGCTGCACTTGATAGTGCTTTGAATATCTTGAGATTAAGAAACATGTGGAACTAGGATTTATTTATTACTTTAAAGATCTACAAGGAGGGGAAAAAAAAATAAAGGAGGTGAAGGAAAGTTTTTAATTTGAATTCTGAAGACTTGATAACACCACCAATCTCTGCGGCTTCTCTCATGGGTTAATATTTTTATACCAGGTTAAAACCATGCAGTTCAAACAACATAATCCAAAAGTCATTATAGAAGAGCATAATTCCAATTTCCAACCTTTTATTTAAAAAAAAAAAAAAATGTCCTAAGGGGAATTTAATCACACTGTGTTAATCACTTTCATTATCACTGGTGCAAGCATAAGACTACAAAGTTCTCTAAAGAGCAACTTAGTAATGTGGTGCCATCAGCATTTATAGTTTCAGGTTGCTTGTCGTAGCCCCTGTGAATATGCTCTGTGTGTAGCTCGGCTCTTCAGGGATGCAACACTTGCTTTATTTCCTTCTTCCTCTGACAGCAGAGTGCTCTTCTGGGAATTACCTTAATGATGAAACCTCAGAGGATCCACCAGGGAGGGAATTTTCAGGATTCTGTGAAAATTTAACAGGGTTCCATGGAAATGATTTGAAAAAAAAACCCAAAAACCCTCAGAGAATTGGACTCTGTCTGTGGGGGGTTTTAGCCATCCCAAAATACGTCTCTTGTGGTAATGTAAATTTGTTATACTTCACGGGAAAACATTCAGCAGAGTTTATCTTTTCCTGCTGAGATCCTGAAATTCTGCACTTCTCCACATGAAAGGAAACACGAGTATTTGTTTCATCATCTTTTTGGCCCTTTCAGACTCAGAACGAGCTGAATGCCGGACTCGGTAGCAGGAGGTTATTTTCAGTGTGTATTTTATTTCCCTAAATGAGACAACTCCAAGAGCCACTGTACCAGACACACTGCCCAGAGCCCCGGAGTGCTACAGAATGTGCAGGAGATGAGGCTGCCTTCCAGCACCAAGTACTCGGCATCGTGTTTCTAGTGGTATTGAAATTATCTTTTCTGCTAAAGCCTGGAGAATTAAGACTTTCAGAAATGGTTAATCTCATGTCACTGGGGACCTAGACTCCCATACAGCCAGGGAATCGAAGGCCAGACAGATTCTCAGCTCTGCAGGACTTGGGTGTTTAGGCTACGTCCTCACCAGGCAGGTTAGCCCTGCTAGACAGGGATGATGGTTAAAATCAGACCGTTGTAAATTTTTGCATTATATAGGGCATCACTTGGAGGAGAAACACTAGAAATATTTAAATGTTCTGTGAAAGCTGAATTTCAATACTGTGTTATTGTGGTATGGGTTGGTTGGTTGGTTGGTTTTTTTTTTGTTTTTTTTTTTTTTCCTTAAACCCCATTTGGGGCCAGACTCCTCGCTGGTGTGTGTCGCTCTGACTTTGTGAAGTTGTGCTAATTGAGAGCGTCAGAGGGTCTGTCCTTCTGGTGTTACATTTAAAATATTCATACAATTAACCAGCGCTTTGAAGTGCTCTGGAGCTAGATGTACTGTGCTTTACTTTGGGTGGTTAGGAGATGAAAATGGAAATGTTTTAATTGGATTTGGTCCTAGGAAAGCGTGCCATGTCCTTGTTGGAATTTCCTCGCTAAGCGATACTACACCTTCGCTGTGCAGCTCAGAGTGGTTGGCCCTGTACAGAGGGGACCATGATAAATGGTTAGTTTTAATCATCTCTACTTTGGAGTGAATTAGGAAGGAGGAACATGTTTTATTCACTGAGCTATATTACTCCACAGAGAAGGATTTGAGCCGGGGAAAGAACTCACTGCATCTTGGCTGCAGGACAAGTTTGAACTCGTTTGTTTATTTGTTTTGGGGTTGGGGTTTTTTTGTTCTGTTTTTACAGTGGGGAAAAAAAACCCAAAACATTTACTCCAACTTCTTGCAGCTGCATAATGAGGTGCTATTTTCTGATATGTAATATCTAAAGGTCAGAGAAATCCTTGCTGCTATAAAGTAATGGCTTATGCACTTACAGAGAGTGAGTGTGTGAATGCACAAGAATTTCTTCTCTCCACCCCGAGCACCAAACCAGCCCAGCTGCAGGCAGAAGCTGAGTGCAGGGAGCTGGGGCTATGGCGTGTTCTCCACGCGATCACGCCTTTCAAGAAGCTGCTTGCTGGTGACATAGCATCGAATTTTAAAATTTGTTGTGCTGTTGGATTTTTCTTTTTGACATACTCGTCTCATTTCAGATTCATTTACAAATCTTTCAGTCTCTGTTTTCTCAAAGCTTTCATTCAAAGTTGTCATATTCCCAGGTTTTGTTGGGTAACATCTTGTTGGCGTTATACCTCTGACACAGCTAGGAAATAACAGCAGACGAAATTTATGTAGCTTTCCCTCTTTGACAACAGCAAACATTGATGCTTTCACAAAAAGATTTTTTTTTTTCTTCTGGAGTCCTAAAAAATTATATGTGTGTGTGTATATATTAAAAAAGGTACAGGCGTGTGTCTTTATATAAGTAAAATTATGTATAATGTGCACGTGTAACACGTGTGTGTGTGTGTGTATATATATACACTTCTGTGTATATATATATATAAATGTTAAGCCACTTGGTGATATTTCTGGAAGCTTAGACGACATTGTAATCACTCAGAAATTTACTTCCTTGAAAGTTTAAGCTGAAAATCTGCAGGCAGCATTAAATCCACTGCCTTTAGTCACCAAATGAACTTGCCCCTCAAATGTGTATTTCTGTGACACTCTCCTTCCACTGCAGGTCTGTTTTCTAATTTTATTTTCCTTTTCATCTTCCAGCTGCTTATCTGTCCTTCCAGATTCATTACCTCTCCTTTCCTTTCTCCTTACTTCCTTTCTTCTCCTGCTGTGTTCCCATTTTTAATGATTTATTTTATGTTTTATTTTATAATGTTTATATCTGCAGAATGAACTGGTTTTATAACCCCCCAAAATGAGTTCTATAATTTATTTTCCTTGCAAAGTTAATGCCTACTGCCACTGAACAGCCTCTTGCTGATAGTGATGCACACCCTGATGCTGGGTGACTTCACTGCTGTTCAAGCCACACGTTTTGGCTGAGTCAGAGAGTCAGGGCTGGATCGTGAAGCAGGTGCCTGGGGGGAGATGGCCAGGCTGGGGTAGGAACTTAAATATAGGCATTCTAAATCAGACCAGTCATCCCTCTACCTCCAGCTCCTGCCCTGGCAACGACAATTAGCAGATATTCAGACAAATATATGAACAGGGGAAGCATCCAGAGCTTGTCCTTCCTCAAGCATCCAGCTCCTCTTCCCCTTCTTGCCATCGTACAGCAATCGGAATTTGGTGACTTCGTAAGCAGAAATTACATCTTGATCATCCCACTTATTAGCCACTACTCGGTCCTGTTTTTCATAAATTTGTCTAATCTGTCCATGAATTTCTAATCTGTCCTCTCAGTCTACATAACCCCACGTCAGAGAGTCACTCAATTATGCATGGAGGGGAAAAAATATTTTCTACTGTTCATTGTAAACCTGTGGCCTGATCATTTTGCTGGGTACCTCCTAGTTCTTGATGCATGAAGAAGGCCAGGAACATGCAGCGCTGGGTTTATTAGTGGGTTACAAGCCTCAGTTCAGTGTCAGGAATCTTTATCTCCTCCTCAAGGCAGAAACACCTCGCTGCTAGCTGAAAACTAAAGTCCATAAATGCATAAGCATTAGTGAGGGGGTGCATGAGGGCTGCAGAAGGTGCATAAATCATCGAGAGTATTTTTAAATAATAGCGTGTCTCACTACATTCATCTCCCTTGAGTTTATTCCTCAAGCCCTCAGTACATTTTGACATTCAGACTTAATCATAGCTTCCAGTCAAACTACGCAGCACAGAACTGTCTTGAAAGCAAGCTGCAGCTCCCTGGAGCCCAGACCGCAGATCGATAGGGGCTGTGCAGAGCCAGTGTTAGGCCGATGTTGTAGATTATGGCACATAAATGGTACCAGTTTCAGAACATCCCTGTGAAATTCCGGTGGCAAACAAACACAGCCGCTCCCCTGGTTGGCCCTGCACCTGGGTGGGTGCAGCTTGGTGCCCAACAATGTGTTTCTGCTTTTCTTTCTCTCTGTTTTAGCACAGTTACTTGGTGCGCTGAGCAGAGGACTGGAATGAGTGAGTGTGTGGGGTGGTCCAGCGGACTGGAGGGACCTCTCCACGAGGGTCCTTGTTCTCATCCTGCACCCCTGACCACTGGCCGGGGATTTTTGGGATTGCTTTCTTAAGTGGCTCTGTGCAATGGGAACTGTTTTATCTAAATACAAGAACTGAAGCATCTAAAAGCCAGAAGGAAGGGAAACTGGATTCAGATACTGCCTTCAGGAACAAGCTGTGATTCCTAGTGGTCTTCGTAGGTTTTATCTGAGGACAGATTTGCCCTGTTTGACCATCTGCCTCCCAACCACCATGACATGGCCGGACAGCAGAAGCATAATGCGCATCCCCCGTTTGGTTATCCATCAACATTGCGATCTGCTGCCAGTAGCATGAAAGAGAAACAGTGGGAAGAGCAGCAGGAGGCGAGCAGTGCGCTCACTTTCAATTTACCCATAAAGGAGGAACAGAAAGAGAAGAATGATGGTGACCTGCAGTGCCTTGTGGAAGGGAACATATTTTTCAATTATCCATGTTTTCACTGTGTAAAGTATCAGGAATCCCAGTACGTACTCCTCAATATCCTACTTGTGTCAACATAGATCAGCTTACAGCACAGAAATCACGCGTGATCTGAACAGTTTGTCCAACACAGTAGATAATTGCTGGGTGCTCTGCTCTACCAACAAACCATACTCTGGGAAGCCTTAATGTTTTGGCTGTGATCCTTGGGAGTGATTTTAAAACTTGCCATGTCATTTATTTCCTCCTTTGGTTTAGGAATAAGAATTATTTTCAGGAGTGATGCAGGCGGAAGAACCACTCTGTGAAGATACTCGCAAGGAGAACACCGAAGGTGGGAAACCACCTTGGAAAGCTGGGATGACACAAAGAAAAGCTGAGTGCATGACACCACATAAAAACATTGTGATTGGAATTGCTCTCTGCCCTCTGTAGTCCTGGTCTGACAAAAACCTGCAGCTCTGAGCCTAAGACAGACAACAATTTCCTTCTCTCAAAGCCCCGCAGAGAGGAGCATCCCCAAAGCTTTATAATAGTAGCAGTCTCTGGCAGAGACAAACTACATGGGACTCTTTCCCCAGTGCTGCCTCCTGATTATGTTGGCATATACTGCAAAATAAGATGAAAAGTCCTCTTTGCATCAAGGATGCTATCTCCCTAGCAATCCACTACTTGCCAGCCTGAGAAGCGAGACCAGATGTGCTTTGTTGCTCTTGAAGTACCAAAAAAGGCACTGACTACAGGGTTATTAACCTAGGAAAGTTGTCCATCCACTAAGAATCATAAATAATCCACGACAACCTCTCTGCCTGACTCCATATCTGATCTTCCCTGTTTATGCTGATTCACAGCCAGATGAGATTCTCCTCCTCACAGCTGTCCGGCAGATTATTTTGGGCAAAGATGTGATGAACTCAGCTGGAACCACCTGCTGCCTCTTTGGTTCTTGTTAGCTCCACGCAGCTCTTGGCATTAGATGGGACGGTTGCTTCTGGGAGCAAGAAAGGATGGAGGGAGCTGATTATAGAGACCATTGCCATCTTCCTGAGGATAGCAGCCAGAGATGTGGGCACTGATGCATGTCGGCAGCAGAGTTCAGTGTTGTACCAGTGCGGGTTACAGGCTGGCTGTGGTTTGTGAGCTTAAAACAAATGGGGTAAAAATCTCCAGGCTATGGTACTCTGGAAGAAGTTCCTGGCAGCTGGTGATTCGGGTTTTGGTGGCTTTGTCAGTGCTTGGTGGCCCTGGAGATGGGTACTGCCCACCTGCTGCAGGAATATTGGCGCCACTCCATGTTGCATCTCTGGCTCTGGTTTCTGGGTGCTAGCAACAACTTACTGAACTCTGATTTCAGAAGGATGAATAATACAAAAAGAAGGGGAAAAAATATATATCTGATAAAATCTTGTACCCACATTTAATTTCTGCTCATCTCTGGTAGAACTGTGATATTAGAAATAGCCTGACTGTTTCCATCTAAATTTCAACTCCATTTTCATGCCTTATGCTGAGACTTGGCCTCTTCTTGCCTATGTGCACGTGCATCTGTTCAAATGGCAGGAAGCCTACTTGCATGTTAGCAACATGCCTGCTGCACTGGGAGAAAGTTCCTCTTTACACTTAATTACCTTTGGTGAGGAAAACTGCCAAAATGGGCAGAAAGAGCTTTAGGGCTTCACCCTTTGCTGTGTCTCCCTGATCTTCTGCTTAACATGAAAGACTTATGAAGGTTGCTGTGAAGAGGAAGAGAATAATCTTTTCTTCTCTCCAGAATAAAATAATGTCTTAAACTTCAGCAAGGCAGATTAAGACTAAACAGGAGGAAAAGCTTTCTAATGGCAAGGATGAGGGTTTCCTGGGGAGGTTGCAGAGATTCCACAGCTGGAGGTCTTCAAGCAGAGGATGGATAAATATTTATCAAGAGTGACATAGCCATGGTTGAGCTTTCACAGGGGAAGGGAGAAAGTAAATTACCGAGGTGCCAAGGTTCTTTCCAGCTTTTTGATTCCACAAAGCGGGCAAAAAAATTTTCATTCAAAAAAAACACCCCTTCCACTTCTGCTGCTTGTGCTGCTGCTCTAGGGTTTAGAGTCAGGATATATGAATTACCTGTGCCAGGAAATGTGAGCTGAGCAGAACAAGATAGAATATGCTTTCTCAGCCTGTACAAGTCAGCAGCTGTGGTGTTACATGCTGGATCAGCTGCAGTTTGAGTATTACTGTCAGTCCTAAACCCAGTAATAGTGCACTCAAGGGGAACAGAAATTCCGCTCTTTGTGTTCATGTGTATCTTCTACTGATGTCGCCTTAACTTTCTGGGATGCCGCCCATCTGGCTAAAACCATCTTTAGGAAACACTTGACAGATTTGGTTATTTTCTGAATTTACCTTTTGCTTCTCTTTGCATTTAAAAACTCCTGCTTTTGTTATTACAAGTCCTATATGCTTCCCCTTGGTCCGCTTGCATCTTACTTGCTGCAGCTGCCTCATTTTGGATTTTGCATGGGCTGTTCATGTGCTTTGCCTGGCCAAGAACTCTGAGACTGATGCTGACACTGATGCTATAAAGCAACTTTCTGTCATTACTGTGGAGAAATGGCTGTTGGCTGGACGAGAGGGGAGCCTGTTGGGCTGCCTCAGGAGCAACCAGAGATGTACACCTGACATCCTGGTCTGCCTTTCTGTTCTGGGAGGGCAGAGCCTGCATCTGTCTGCAGCTGGCTCAGCACATGTTCTCCAACTCTCTGGGGTGGCTGGACCATCTGCTGCCCATGGGGGAAGGAGCTAAACCTCTGCTTCTTGCAGAGACCAGTTACCCAAATGGGGGTGCGGAGATGGGTATTTCCCTCCACAATCTGGTATCTGAGGTGTGGGTGGCAGGATAATGATGCACCCCACAGTACAGACAGCCCAGATCCCATACTCACGAAGCACTCCTACCCATAAATGTATGAAGTGGTTTATTTTCAGGGAGTTGGCACAAAAGGAGCCTGTGGAAATTCACTTAGCAATCAGCACTTGTTTTTTGGCCATGGCTGTTATTGTAGCAGATGAGGCTTATGTGACCCCAAGACCATCAGTCTTTTGAACAGAGGAGATGCTGTGAGCACAGGGTGAGGTAACTGTGTTTTTTCCCATTATTTTGCCACGGTCCCAGCTGCTCACCAATGGTTGTCCATCTTGCCTCAGTTGATTTGGAGCCAACTGCTTCTCATCCGGATCTTACTTCACCCGGAGAATGGCACTTTCTGGGTAAATCTGTGTTACTCACAGGTCTGAGGAGAACAGAGAAGCACCCTGAGGTCACCAGAGTGCTGGAAACCTGTAGTGTTTTGCAAATTTTTCTTTAAACTGACAAACCACTCATGCAGATCTTGTCATTGCTATAGGTCATGAATATATTACATCTGGTTAAGTGTTAGCCTGACAGTGATATCAGTTTGGGACTGAAATAATGGTAGTTTTCTGGCCATTGGGCTTGACTGTGTACCTGTGTCTGAAGAGTCCATTAGCAGGGAAAAATAGGTAGTCCAAAATGATTGAGGGGAATGAACTGCTGCTTTTTGAGGAGAGACTGGGTCTCCCTGTTTGGAGAGGAGGGGACATGGAGGAATACGACTGAGTGTTACAAAATCACAGATCCAGAGGCTGAAGTGAATTTAGAATTGTTATTCACCATATCAACACAAGGGAGGAGCTGGCATGGGAGATGGGTTCCCGTGCTTCTCATGCTTTTGTGATGAGGAGTAGCAGCACAGCGCTTGGCTGCGTGGTGGCAGCCACCAAAGCTTTGTTGGGAGAAGGAAATACACCGCCTGCTCCATCAGCCAAGCAGGAACTTCCCAAACTGGCGAGTGCTGGCCCAGCTGAGGATACTTGGCCAGCAGCTGACAAAACCAGTATGGTTTGTGCTGTGTGGATGTGGAAAAAAAATCCCAGAACACAAATCTCTAGGAGGGGAGTCTCCAAACCTTGTTGTGCTCTTGTGAAAGTCAGTCCTGGAGGCCAAAAGTATATAAACATAACAACTTTATTAAGCAGGTGGATGCCATACCTGATAGGATATGTGATGGGAGTGCAAACTGAAAGTTTTCACTGTGGATGTGTGTGGTAGATCTGTGCCAACATAGCCAGCAATCAGTGTTCATAAAGGCGGTCTTGAATCTGTTCTTAATTTCACAGCATAGACAGCCAGAGAGAGCACCGGTTTTGCTTGGGGATTCGTAGGATTAACGTGCCACCAGCACCACGTTATTTCCAGTGGATGGATTCCATGCAGGCAGCAGCACTGTTACTTCAATGAAAAAAAAAACAACCTACAGCTTCAGGGTGATGATGTGTTGCATTGCTCTCCTGCTTTAATATTCATTCCCTGAATTGCTCTCTTGGATGTGTTAATTCCACATGCCTTTGTCTGCTGTTCTGCTTTCCTCTCACAAAGCCAGGAAAGAATAAATAGCAGTGTAATGCAATGTACGACAGTATAAATGCCCTCCAAAGAACAACTGCTGAGACTGTTGACATGAGAGTTTGTAAGAGAAACAAAAGAAAATATGCTGATTCTGCTGGTTTGCTGCCTAACTCGTGCTGTGCCTGACTAAATGTTATGTCAGAGCTCCATAGCTCATGGTTTTCCACTGCTTCACTGAGGAATAAGTGTCACTGTTTAAGTTATGCTCTTAGATTTCAGGTTGCAGGGTAGGAGGAGTCACCTGTCTTTTATCAGCTGCCTGTCTGTACTTCATAAAGGTGTGTTTAGACATTACATGAGAATCTTGCTTTGTTTCACAATATTCTGTAATCATTAAGAGGAGGAGAGAGATACACAAAACACCCCTGACTGCAGCACAGGGTTATCACCACCCACTGCCCTGTCAGCTCTGCTCAGCATCACCCCGAGGGTGGGACTGGGGGAAGCTGCCTGCTGGGGGTGGCAGCAAGGCTGGATCCTTGCTTGGTGGGAACTGGTGTGGGACCACTGAAGTCAGGTTCACAGCCAGGTCAAAATCCAAGAGGAGGTTGGTTTCAGAAAAGAGTATAAAAATAATTGATGTTTACGAAGGACTTAATGAGGGAGATCTGTATCATCCCCACCACCACCATCAGGTAGAAGTGGAGGAACAGGAAAGTGTTTAATCCAAGGTCACAGGGCGAGCTGGTACTGAAATCAAATTTGGAGCCCAAGCCTAAGCATGGCTTGCTAAGACAGAGCAAGAGTGCTCCCTGTCTCCTCAAATACATGGTCTTACAGGGGCTCCTTCTTGTCTGCCCCACTCCAGATGACTTGTTCTCCCATACCGTTGTATTTCTCATTCATGTTGCATTGCAGAGGGAAAATAGCAGTGCCCTGAGAGCTGCGTCCCAGGTGACCCTTGCTGAAATGTGGAGCAGCAGCACGATACGGGCTGTGGAAAGGATAACATACTAATCCTCTTCAGAAGTGCTCTCTCACAATGACCGTAAGACCCCTGTCTTTTCTTGGCTCTGGAAACGGTTCAGATCTGGAGTGCTGATGGTATTAGGTAACAGTATATTAAATCAGAAGAAATTCCCTTGCAACTAATGTCAGGAGATTAGTAAAGTTGTCTGAGGCAAGGAGCTTAAGGTCGTGTGTGGTCCAAACTTTCAGCTCTGGTGACTGCTGGTGCCATTGCAGGCATGGGGTCTGGGTGGAGACCCGACCACGGAGGGACTGCAGGGAGCTGCGATGAGCAGAAGATGTTTCCGAGGCACTGTGCCTCTGCCCACGGGAAGGATGAGTCACTGCCAACCTGAGCAACAGAGATTAATTCAAGGTCAGTGACTGAGTCTGCGGAGCCACCTTGTCCGTTTCAACTAGGTGTTCATTTAGGACCCGCGGTCTCTCTTTTCCATTACATATTTATCTTCCCACCTAATTATCAAAGGCTTTAAAATGTGGAGCAAGGCTTACCTCAAGAGAGAGCGATGATAATAATAACTTAGCATTTATCCAGTAATGTCCCGTGGTGGGAACGCAGGATCTTTAGTGCTTATTGATACTGGTTTCCCTCATGTATCAATCTGGGAACGTATCTGGGTAAAAAAAACCCCAAACAACATTTGGTCAATAATCTCCATTTAAAACTACCATGGAGCAGCATGTTAAGCGGATGCAGGCAGTTGGACCAGGAGGGTTTGGCAGAGCTAAAGGGAGGGTCTGGCTTGGCAATCTGTTTCCAAAGCAGAGTGGCAAGTGGCAGAAACTTCGGGAGAGTCAAACTGGCTCTGAAGATTTACGGCAGAAAGGTTTTGAGTACTGGACACGGGGTAGATGCTGAGCTTCTGTAGTCTGTCTCGCCAGGAAGGTGTATCCAGACCAAAGTACTTGATGATGATGTGTTGTAAACTTCAAGTAACCCTGCAAGTAAGGCAGAACTTTACTGCCCTGGGAAAGATCATCACAGCCTCTAACTAGGAAAGGGAATTATTTACTCCAGCCTTTGGGGCAGCTACTTTCTTTCCCTCAAAGTGGTGGCTCTGGCCACGGTGCTTGGGAAGGAAAGGGAGCCGTCCCTGGGCTTGGAAGTGGCCTGGGATTTAATGTAGTCCACCTAAGGATTACCTTTGGCTGGGGAGAATTCTTGATCAGCCCTAAAACAGACTGATACGATCTGATCCACCAGAGGCTTTCAAAGTCTCTGTGACAGCTGAATTAATTGCACAGAGCTACTCACAACAGCAGCACCTGCACATGTAAAACTTACTGGCAATTGCAGTTAACAGCATCTGGCAGTTTCAATAGAAGTGTCAACAACCCATGCAAAGGTTATTGGAATTAAAGGGAATTACAGAATTGGTTTTAAAAACTTAATAAACTCATGAACTCAGAAGATTGGCTACACAGGCTCTAGTTTTCAAAACTGTTCTAGTGCATCCTTCTGGCAGAGGTTATTTCTTTGACCATCTGTGAATGTCGAGCACAAAAATAAGGCTCTAGGCAAACTTTCACTATTTCTTTCCTAAAGCAACATTATTCACAAGCTCCCTAGGCAGAGAAGCAAGCCATTAAAGAGAAAAAATGATTAACACTGGGTATGGCTGATGCAAAAGTCCAGATCACTTCAAGTCACAGGAGTTTTGTCATTAATATCAGCGTCTTAACTAGCTTTTCATTTGTGAAGTCTGTATGTAAACAAAGTCAACACAGCATTGAAAAAAATATCAGATTTTCAATGGATTTTGTTGGACTTCAGTTCAAGCCCTGGACAAGAAGCCTAACACCCTGAAACCACTGGGATTTTTGCTGATGATATCAGTAGGATTTCATCTACTAACCTCTACTTGTCTCTGAAATGGATTCTGCAAAATTATCAGACAAGCTGGTTTTAATGACAGTTATCCCATTTCCTTCAGAGGGACAACAGACGTGACTAAGGGCTACCCAAGATGGAGAAATTCTCTGAATCTTCCCATGTGTTTTCTGAGCCAGGTTTCATCCTTCATATCTCTGGCCATTAAATACTCATCACACGCATTACAATACCTGCAGAGGAAGTGTTGATGCTTCTGGGTAAACTGAGCCACTGGAGATTTACCAGCAGGGTGATATGAAAAGCCTTCTTTCTAATGTGATGACAACGATGCATCCTCATACCTGTGCATCTCACCTCTAAGCCAGCAAATCTGTTCCCACCAAAACCCCTCCCGACTACTGCAAAACCAGACTGAACTACGTACGGGGTATTTGTAGGCTCGATGCATGTGCAAGATACATGGTACTTCAAAACCCTTCTTAACTGGACACAGAAGAGATGCAAGTTCCTCAGTGAGTTCCTCCCTGGTAATGAAGGAGTGCATGTTCAGCCACCTCTCCATCAGCTCATCAATCTCTCGTATCTAAGGCTGACATACTAAGTTTTTCTATTTTTTTATGTCAAACAAAGAACGGATTTATGGGTAAGCAGGCAAAAAAAAAAAAAAAAAAAAAGGAATGGAAATGAATTGCCATCCTTCATTAGGCCACTCCCCAGGTCCTTCAAGCAGACATGAAATATGGCTGTGTAAAATCTTTGTTGCTTTACATGCTTGCTTCAGGAAATTGCTTGCAAACGTTCCCTTTAGTGTTTCTCTTTGTAAACTGAATAACTGAGACTTAAATTAGTATTTCTGACAGAGGCTGTATGCAATGAAATGCCAACCTTCCCGTCTCGGGGAAGAAACACCTCTTTCAACTGAGCATATTGGTTAAGGGAAGGGAGGGGACCACTGGCTGCTAGTTCCCACCTACATTTTGACATTCCTGCGCTGTGTAGCCTTGGGCACATCATTTAACCTTCCTGTCCTGCTTCTTCTTTTGTAAAGCTGCGGGATGAATACCTGCCTTCCCTGCCACTCTCTGCTGCCAGGGGTTTTTATACAGAAGAATAGAAATGAGTTCAATTTTTTAGAAAAATGAGTTAAAGACCCAGGCAATATCACTCTCCTTTTAGCACTGAGTTATGTGTCCCATCAAGCATAGCTTTGGGCAACAAGGTGAATAAAGTAGCAGTGTCATATTGCTTAGACACCTGATAACTGTACCATTTGTAAAGTTCGCCCAATATTAGCAGAGAGAGAGAGAGAGGAAGCAAGGCAAAAGTTTGGTATATCTGAAATTCATGCTTTGCTGATTTCATTGCAAATTCTTCCTAAAGCAACTTAAGGTCCAGCTGGTTTTGAAGGGGGGGGGGGGAAGAGAGAAGTCTCCTGTTTCCCTTTGAAATATGCTGCTTACCTCTGGAAAATGCATGGAAAAGTCAAACATTTGGAATGTGCCTGTAATCTGTGCCCTTCCTCTCACCAATTGTTAGTCACAGGCAGCTGATAGTCCACAGAGAAAAACTGTATCCATGACTGACAGCATTTCAGTGATGTCTTGAATGTTCAGAGTTGGAATAATGTCATCGCTGTGTAACATTGCCAGATTCTCTGATCTCAACACAAACATAAACCGTATCCATAATGTTTGAGAACATTTCTCATTTGCAAAAATTTGCATTCCTAAGATGTGCATTAGAAAGGCAGAATTCTTTGCAGAAGCTGGTGTTCAGAGCGTGCAGGGCTGTCCGATGCAAGCACATGCTCACAAATGCTCTATTCCTAAAAGAGCAGAGAACAAATAAGGGAAGAAAATAGTTTCCAGAGCCCCTGAGAGAAGGTTTAAAGGACATTGCAAAACAGAGTCTGAAGGTGGGGTGGTTGTGGAATGGCTGCTGTGGGCCACTTGGAGGGTGTTGGTGCTGGAGCTGTGGTCAGCACTGAGGCTTTGCTACCTGGCGGATAATTCTGCTGGCTGCTGTGTGATCCGGAGCTTAGGCTGTCCGAGGAAACAAACCCACCAGGACCAGGTCACCCAGCAGTGACACGGGGAGCCTCAGGTTTCATTGTCGTCTTCTGCCCATGAGCAATCCTCAGAAATCCTATGACTCTGCTGTTCCCAAAGCAGAGAGAGGAGATTGTTGTGATCTTGGTGGGATGAAGAAGAATTAGGCATTTTTCTGTGGTTTAACTTGGTGGGAGCTGCTTGTCTCTGCTTTTGTATGTAAGGGTTGAGGAACCTCTCCACTGGGCTGGTTCAGTGCATTCATTCTGTGCTTGGGTTTTGAGGCTATTATGACATTGGGACGCTTATCTACATTCCTGTAGGCTGCTTGACGTGCCTCCTGGAGAAAAAAAAAAAAAAAACAACAAAAAAAAGCAAGCGCTTTTCAGCTGCACTTCTGCAAAATGTGTGTTTGGCTTTTTAAGTCAAGGCTAATAAATGCAAAGCAGATGGGGAGGTGTTGGCTTCAGAAAGGCAATTCCACCAGCTGCTGACATGAACAGCAGGTCACAGCTTGAGCAGAGAAGTTGATGTCCTCTCACACTTTCTGGGCTTGTTGGGCAAGGAAAAACCTCTTATTTACTTTATTTGTAGATAACTATTTAGCTATGAAAAAGTCTGAGGAAGTGTCTGAAATGAGCTTTGGCTATTCCATTCCCAAGGAAGAAACAAACTGATTTTGCTTTCAGGCTCAGACTGTGTGCCTGTTCCCAGCACAGACAACAACTTTAAGGAAACTTCCTGAAGCAAAGGTTTTTTAATGAGTTCTCAAGACCATATCGCATCCCTTGGATTTGCATCATTTGAACCATATTTCTAGAGGTAATTTTTCAAAGTGGTGCGCAGCACTTTATCTGCATGAATGCTTCGGCACGAGTGATACATACTCCTAAACTTTGGACTTATAAAAAGGGTCCAGGTGTTTGAACAAAAAAATAGAGCATTTTTCTTCTGTTTCCAGTGGCTTCTCAGGGGAAGGTCAGTGTGTCATTTGTTCAGGAGAAAATCACACAAGAGTTTTCATCCCCCACGGGGGCAAAGACCTATTAAAGCATCTCAGCCTGCACAGTGTGGTGTCCTGCAGGATGGGCAGGCTGGGGGGCTGCAGCTCACATCTCATCTGTGTTCTGGCAAGGGATGCTCTGGGACTGTATTGCATGCATGCAGTACACTGACTCGTCTGACGAATCTATGGCTAGTCAGATCTGCAGCTTGCACCCTGCCCAGGGACAGTGGAGCTGCCTTGGAGATATTCATTAAATTACAGCTTTGCAGGAGGATGTCAGAGAGCCTGTGGATGGAGATCTGCTCTTCCCTGTGCCTTCACCTCCCTTGTATCTGGGCTATGCCCACAAACCAGAGTTTGCTCTGACAGCTCCAAACAAAAGGGAAACCTAGGAGAGCACAGGAAGGTTTCATTCACTGTAATCATGTCCTAAAAGAAAATAGCCCTCTTGTCCTGGAAATGGATACATTAAATAACTCTCCAATGTTCTCAGTTCAGCGTTCAGCCCAAGCATTTAAAACCTTTAAAACAACTAGAGAAGCCATCTGATTTTACTGTGTCAGTAATGATGCTGCAGCTCTGAGAAATTAATTTCTTCCCCACTGCATGCTCTGTTTGAGAAATGATATCACATTGTGAGATGCTGCACCAAGCTTTGCTGATCACATTGCATAACAGGATGCTGGCTAATGATCCAAGATAATGGAAGGCGAAAGCTGAATACATTTTTAAAAATCATCACATGATACAAAATAACGCCAGTACTTGGTGCTGTGCAGGAGAGGAGAAACTCTGCTAAATGTGCTGCCCAGACGCTCCATCAAAAATAATATATTTTCATAATCTAAGGTGGGATGATCCACTTCATTTTTTTTCAATGAGGGGATCGATGAAACACCACAGGCTAGATGCTCAGCAGGTGTAAATCAGCAGTGCTCCACTGGAATCAATGGGTTATTATGTCCTACTGCTGGAAGAGGAAACTAAGAATAGATGCAGTCAGCAGTTAGAAGTTCTCTAGTCCCAAGCAAGTGCTTGCAACATTAGCATCATTAACATCAAGCAAAAACCTGCCCTCATTGTAGATTAATAGCAATAATCCCATCAAAGCTGCAGAATACCTACAGCAGGGACCCCGGGTGAAATCCAGCTGGCATCACTTAGCGTTAGTTAAATCAAACTGCCGGTGCTTATTAAGAAGGTTAAACTTTGCAACAAGGACACCGCAGCTTATGCAAGTGATGACTCGCCTCCCCTGACCTTGCTTTGCGACTGATGCTGCATGTTTCTCACCAACACCACTGTCAAACTTCAGTGTAAATCCCAAAATTACACAGAAACCCTGGGATCTTCCACTTTCCAGAGCTGGGTGATGACTTCACTTTTACAAGGCTGAAAATCAAGAGTAGAGGATGAGGGGAGGAGCCATGGGAGAGGAGGAGATACGAATGGCTCTGTCCAATAAAGCAGCCCAGTCTAATTTTTTGGCCCCTTGCAGTCCATTACAACTCCTTGGGTGAATGGATTTCCCCCCCCCCTTCAGAATAATTCTCAGATCTCCAACCAAAAAACCCTATCGAACAGGAGTATGTTTGTTCAGTTTTCCCCTGGAAAAATTTCAGAGTAATTAGGAAGCAGAAAGAATACATATGGCCAGACATATAGCTGGAATAATAATCAAGAACAGCGGGAGGAGAGGGGGGGAAAGAGTCAGACAACGCAGCCAGGGCTGTTTGGAAACTGTGTGCCCAAACAGCATCTGGTCAATTTTAAGAAATGCATCAAAGGAAATTCAAACTCATTCACAAATGAATTAAGATGAGAGGAAAAGGGAAACATTTGCAAGGAATATAATTGGAATGAATAATTCAGACAGTCCTACCTTACCTCTTCAAAATACTGTACAAGTATTGGCTCTGGTTTCCCATGCACAGGTCTGTGATGGTACCTACCCATCCTGCTGCTCCCACTATGGAGTGGTATGTTGGGTTTTTTTCTTAAGCTTATTCTCACAGCCTGACATGCAGTTTGCAGCAGACTAAGTCCTTCACCCAGAGTTACTATTTTGCATAGCATTTATACATATAGGGCTTTATGGTGACTTGCTGTCTGAATGGGAAATGCGAGTGCTTTGTGCATATAGGTAGATGTGTGCAACAGGAGGGAAAGATGCCTTGTGAGCCCATGCAGGAAAAAAATATCCTGCAGCCATGGCCAAGGCTGGAGGCTCTCACCAGAAGTGTGTCCTCTGTGTACCTGGGTTGGGACTGCTGCCTGAGCCCACACGTCCCTCCTGCTCACTTGGAAAGTCTCTGTGAAAGCCTGCAGGCATCCATCACCTGCAACACCTGTCAGTTTTGATGGGTACCAAATGGGGTAATCGAAGTCGACAAAGAAGGAAATGTCTGAACAGAGATACTGTTTAATGAGGTTCTGAGTCATATAGCATAGCTGCTTCTGTCTTTCTCCTACCCCCCTGCAGCGCATCATTATTCAGGATGGCATTTCTGCATGTGTTTCCTGCAAAACCAGAGGCACAGGCTTAAAATTAAACACGCGCTTAGGCACCATCCTGAACTGGTTCTGTGCTTGCTCAGCGTAGAATAACGAGACACCCTGTCATCAAAGAGTGGGCAGAAAACAGAGATACTCTTCAAATAAGTGTTTAGTTATAGTATTTCCTCTAGCGCCTGTTTCTCTGTCCCTCCAGGCTTGAGAGCAGAACCACATCTCCTGCACTGCAAGCTCATTAGCCTTATTTTATCTCTTGAAGGGGTGGACGCGGATTCTGACATTTAGCATGGAAAAGCAGATCTTCAACACCAATCTTGAGATTAATTGTTGACATTTCTCTCCCTTGACCCCTTTGATGTGTGCGGAAAAAAATAATAAAATAAAATGTAGATTTATAGGGAGGTGAGCAGGAGAAGAGCAGCCGAGATAGAGGACAGCCTAAGGATGGAGAGCAGAGGCCACCGTGCTCCCCTGGGGTATTAACAGTCTGGTGATTGCTCCTAATGAGAGAGCAACAGCAGCGACAGCAAGGTGAGATTCACAGAGCCGGTCTGAGTGCAGGAGGTGTCAGAAAAATCACTCATCTCACATTTCCCACCATTTCCCTCCAGCATACGGCTCAGCTGTGAAGAGGTCCCTTGTACCAGCGTCTGGATGCAGGGAGCAAGTGTTGCATGTATGGCCATCCTTAATGCATTTCTTTGTTGCCTTCTGACGTTTTCAGTGGTGCAAAAGGGAGCACCAGGGCTATTTAGGCTATTTTTGATATTGGCAGCAGGCTGGATGAGTGTTTTTGTGATTTGGTAATAGCAGACAAAAGCAAATTGCAGCTCAAAAACCAAAGAGCAACTAAAACGGTCTCATCGGTTTGGTCACCTACGCCAGGCTTAGGTAAGGAAAGGCAAGGCAGAATAGTGAGAAAACATAGTTTGAAAGCTTGGCCCGACTGAAATTGGTGTCGAACAGCCCAGCTTCAGTAGGTGCAGGATTTCTGTGGAAATGAGCCCATTTGCCTGTTTAATGACAGCCCCAAGCAGCAGCTGGGCGCTCAAAACTGCCTCTGAAGGCTGGGATGGGGAAGGGCTTGTTCAGCCCTCAGCCCAAGTGCTAAGGCAGGTTTCTGACAGGTAACAGCTTTAAAGTCCTGTCTTGGTGCAATGAAAGGATGCCTGAAACCAGATTCCTAAAATTTTCTCCATTTTGGACCCTTCTTCAAAGTGGCAGAAAAAGAGAACATACTACTTTATCATAGGTCCATAATTAAGGGGTTTTTCCTCTTGTTTCACGTCCTGCTGTTTTCCAGCCAGCACAGGGATGTCAGGGCTCCTCATTGCCTCTAACCATGACTGTCAGGCAGTTCTTGCAGCATCAGAAGTGAACCTTCCCCAGAAAACAGCAGATGTTTGCTGAATGCATCCTCCCATAGCAACCCCGATCTGCCTGTGGGTTGCTGCCATGTGACATTGACAGCATGAAAGTCAAGTGGTACCTTCAAACACAGCATCACTCCCAGGCAGAACCTGCCTCATGCAGTAGCGTAGCACCAGGTGTGATCTTTCCCCGATAAAACACTGTGGGTAAGGATTTGATCTTCCCAAGAACAGGAAAATTCAAAATGTTGCTAGAGGGACTAAGTACCTAAATCTTTTAATGAGGAAAAAAATTATCATTACTGTTACTATAGCAGACAGGAAGACATCGCCAGACAGTAAATCTGTCATGGTGGTTATTGCCATTTAATATTGAGTCAATATAAGTAATGTCTTGGAGTCTTTCCATATAAACTGATAAAGCAGCCAGGACATGGGCTGCTCTCCAAGTAGCAAGTAGTTTGAACTTGAGATTTCTGTAATAATTTTTCTCACTTTGTGCTGAGGAGGAAAGGGTAGACTTAAAGGCTAAAGCATTTGCTGTAGAACTGGATTGAAATCTTGGCTTTGGCTTCCTATGTGACCTTGGGCAAGTCATTTAATCTCTCTGAATTGCTGTACAAGGGAGATCCCACTTCTGCCACCCTGGGTAACTTATTTAGGGTTTCTGGGATACAGATACAGTTTCTGGGATATGGTTTGTGTTATCTCAGCTTGATCCAAGATCTGGTGCATGTCTTGAATTTGGAACATAGGAGACATCTGTGAAAAATTACTTATTCCACAAAATTCAGTTCACAAGAATCTTTTAACAGAGACCCTATGTCTTCAGAAACTAATAACTAATTCAGAAAAATCTGGTAGGGGGATCTGGTAGTGCCATCACTTCATTTGGTTGTGCATGCAGTCTTGGGAAATTCGTCAACATGCCTTGCCATGGTGTGGGATTCAAACGGTGCAGCTCGTCGCTATTGAAAAGCTTGGATCTTGCTGATGCCGCTGAAATGACTTTTTGCTGTAAGTAGTATCCCAAAGTAATTCCCAAGAAGAGACTGTATGCAGAGGTCAATTTACCAGTGATTGTCCCAAGAGGATTAAATAACAGTATGTCTTCAAAGCATGAGGATGAAAGACAAATGCCCTATGCCCACAGAGGGACCGTGTCTCCACTGTGTCCTCCAGGTCTGGTCACAAACCTGTGCTGAGAACAGGCTCAGGGCTCGGTCTAGAGCGGATGGGGAAGAGGGGAGGGAAGTTTTGCAGCTGTGGAACTGTCTTGTGTGATGCAGGGGTGCACGCTGTGAGAGCTGGTGGCATGGGCAAGCAAACCCTCATGCAGTACTCCTCCTCTCTCCTCCCCTCGTTCTCCACCATCCCAATAAATCAGACTACCTGTCACAACCCTGTAGACCCTGGGGAGCCACTTTCTATACTAATACAGGATTAGAAGGAGGAGGGAAGCACCAGTTTTTACTGTCAATGAGCTTTGGAGTTTTCAGACTATGGGGTAATTCTGGGTATGGGTGTCAGACATGAAGTCTAAGGCTAGGAAATGAGCCAAAGGACCAGCTGAAACAGTCAATAGCAAAAAAAAAAAAAATGCTTAAATGCTCTGGCATGCTGTCATCCACATCCCCAAGTTCACTCCTCTTCATTCAAGCAAAACTCACCTTGATGGTCCAAACCCCATGAAGTCACACTGATGTGAGATAGTCACCCTGCCTCCACTCTCCATGCATGTATTTGGTTGACTTTGCTGTTTTTCCTTCTCTTTTCTCAGCTGTCTGCGCTGCTGTGGTCCCCTGTAGATTTGGAGGGAGGGCAGACATAGCTTGTTGCTAAAACCACTTGCCTTTGACTGCCAAATTACACTCCTGCTCCCTGCTTGTGCCTTGTGGTGGGTGGTCACCAGCCTGTGAGGTGATGCTGGGATGCTGCACTGGGCCCCAGCTGCCTCCTGCAGCTCGGGCTGAGCAGTAACAGGGACATGATTAGACTAAGATTTCTCTTTGTTGCCTTAAGACATCGTTGCATTTTCTTTTGTTCAACATGTATTCCAGCTTGACTCAGCAAAGAGCTCTAATGGGGTAAACGTGGCAATACACTTAGATAAAACTGTCCCAAAGGGAAAACAATTTAAATCTTGCTGGTTTGAAAAAGCCTCAGTCAAAAGTTTTCATGAAGATATTGAATTGATGTAGCAGTTTAACTGTTATTTAATATTTATATATTCATGCCTAGCATCCAAATAGGTCAGGAACCTACTGTGCTACATAAGACACAAACACATTCACATGCACAAAGTCTCCGGTGTATTACAAAAGCATCACTGATACCTCCAGACCGTTACTGCAGCCACTAGTACTTGCCTAATGGGAAAAATGGGTTTTGAAGGTGTTTCTTAATGCAATAAAAACCTCTTGTGGAAGCATTCAGATTGCGCAGACAATTGAATTTTCCCTGAAATTCTCTTCTTGAAGGCTTCATTTCAGACAAAGAAATCTTCTGAATTGATGGCACTTGACTCTTGTGTCAATGCGGGCAAGTTCTGTATTGATTCTGGATCCAGCCACGCTGGTAATCAGGGCTCCGATTCAGGGTGGCTCCAGGAGCCATGCAAGGGAGTTTGGCAGAGTTTGTGTTTCTCCTTTCCCTTCCTTCTGCCTCTCTCTGCCTCCAAACACACGTGCCCAGGTTGTTTACCCTCTTGTACATGGCTGCAGGAGGCGTTAGGTGTACAGAGTGCTACATGCAGGCACTCCTGTATTTCTGTATACACCAGGATAATGCTGGGCTCTGAACAGTTTGACATTAGTGTTTCTGCACGTTAATTTTGCATCCCAGACCGTTGTGGCCCTTGAATTGGTGGAGGCAGAAAATGCCCAAAGGGAGATGTGAGTATGCAAAATCCTGGCAGAGAGGAAAGGGAAAAAGAAGGAAATAAAACCAGCTCTGGCCATAGTTCCTCTGCTAGCAGCACAGCAGATGGTGGAGGGTTACTAGACAGCAGTTCCTTGAGGCTTAGCATAAGCCAAGAAACAATAAAAGAAAGGGGGAAAAGAAGATAGAAAAGGGAATTTAAACAGATTGTCATGTCATTTTTCTATTCCTGCCACCTCAGCAGGAAATTAATCACATAATGTCACGTTAAAAAAGCTAGTCCTGAAGGTCCAGTGCAAAAATGGCTCTGCCTTGAGGTCACGAGTGAATCAAACCTCAGGGGATGGGGGGAGAGCAGCACCGGCTGCGCTGGGAGTGGGGAGCATTTCATATGGCCAAAAGCCAGGCTCAGATCTGTCCCATCGATGTGTCCAATGGCTCTGAGGTCTAGGAGAAAAATAAAATTGCTGCAATGTCCTGGGGAGATGCAGCTCCCCTGTGAAAGCGATTTTTTTCCCTCTGGGTGGAGGCAGCAGACTGGGGGGCTCTAGCAGGGCAGCAGTGAGAGGGTTTGTTGGCTGGAGGAATCAGCTTGATGGAGCCATGAGTTAGCAACATCTTGGCATCGCAGAGAAGTAAATGGACCGTTCTCTTAATTGCAGATTTACAGCCAAGATGGGTACAGAGGAGTCCATATTTCTTCATAGGAGTTGGATGGCCGTGGAGAGAAGGCTCCCTGGAGAGATATCTAGGATATGGATGGACATTACCCATAAATACAGTGAAATAAGTTTCCCATTAGACTTAAATCCAGTGAGGCAGCATGAATTACCTTAAACATGCATAATTCTCCCTTATATATCACCAGTGCTGAAGTATTAATTAACCCATAACCATCCCTAGACACTCAGAAAGGTCTCGTTCTTTGCTCTATCCCAGCACAACTGTTGGAGAAACAAAATAATGATTTCTGCGCTGCAAAAAGCTGCAATAAGTCCTCTGCTCTTCATCTGAGAGGTAACTAAGGACCCATAGGACTACACAGCCCAGGTGAAGGGGTGGATTTAGAGGATCTGCTTGGTTCTTTAAGGTACTCATATGCTCAAATTCTTTGCTTGGATGGTGCTACATCTGATGGCAGAACCTGGTAAGATGGAGAGACCTGCCTGGAATATGGGTGTTTTTCTTTTTTATTTATTGGCTTTATACAACTCTACCAAAAAAAAAAAAAAATCATATTGGCTTGCATTAGATTGCACAGATTGGTTTAAACCGGGCTACTGATGAGAGAGAGGCAGCAGAAAGTGTAGAGCAAGGCAAATAAAAGGCACTAAGAAAATAAAAGGCCTATTTAAGGCGGCTGCAGCCCCAACTGGAGCTCCTGGGTTTTTGTATCTGTGCCAGGAGAACCAGAAGCCAAAAACAGAAAAAGAAAGGGAACTAAGTGGAAAAGAGAAATTAATCCTCAAGTAACTGAGAACAGGTGCTTCATCTGGGCACTTGGATGTGAACGTGCTGCAGTTGTTTGCTCTATTGACAGGGGAATTCAATAAGTGAGGCTGGCGCACTGATGACAGAGCTCGAAGAATGAAAACCCGTGCGAATTAACTCCCATCCACCAGACTGTGCTTTATTAAAAAGCACAAGTTGTCAAGGTAATACGCTGAAGGTCAAAGCTCCAGCAGCTTGGGCAAAAAACCCTAAAACCCAAACGTCCTAAATGCCTCGTGTTACTAAAGGGACTTGAGTTGCAACCCTTTATTTTTCGTTCTGCTGACAGGAGGCTGGTGCCCGCCTGACTTCTGTGATGAAAACACGCTTGCTCAGATCCCCGGGTCATGACAAAGGAAGAAGGAAAGGTCTGCACCGCTGGGAGGGCGGCAGAGGAGAGCCAAGGCTTGCTCTGGCTCTGGCAACGTGCCACCCCAGCCAGGACACCTGAACCACTGCTGGAGGTGTTGTAAGGAGCTGCTAGAATGGGCCAACAACAAACTGCTTCCTCTGCTCCCAGTGCAAGGAAGAGGCAGGACAGGGAATCGCACCTCTTGGCTAAGTCTCCATGCAGCCATCCTAAGCAGCATCGCTTTATTTCATTTTGCAGCTAAAGGTTTAGCCTCACCCAGGTGGGTTGTTTCTGTTGAGCTGGGGCCTTTGCATGTCATCCAGAGGGAGCTGGGAGAGCAGCAGCTCTGATACCCCTGTGTCATGGTGCGGCTGACGTCTGCTGCTGCAGGCAATTATGGCATCCTGACTCCATTGGATGCAGGATGATGTTTCAGAAAAGAGTTAAGAGCATCATGTCAAATATAATTATGAGACAATAACAGCCTATTAGTTCCAGTGCCTAATTTTAAACCTCAGACTGTCTAAAAACCCTCAGGCTGCTTTTAGAAGAGCTGTCAGCTCCTCAAGGTATAAATAAGAACCATAGAGAATGGATAATCTCTGCCTGTTTTAGGACCAAATACCATCTTCCAGAAAAGGTAAAATTCACATTTCATCATTTACTCATTGAGATTTTTCTTTCTGGCTAAATGTGAGCAATCTCCCCTGGGATGAGCAGGCTAACACAAGGACTTTATCTGCTTTGTCTGTGAGCCTTTGCAGCTCCTTTGAAGAGGCAAAGGCATAGGGGAGAAGCACCGTCCTCTGAGTAGGCCAGCCCGCTCCTCAGTTAGCCCACATCTGACCAGTTCCTCCTTCCTTCGAAGCATCCCCTCTCTCCTCTCATCCCCCTGTGCACTACCGCAGCCCTTCTCCCCGCACTCACCCCGACTTGTGTCCTCTGGATTCAGGTACAGATCAGACTGCTTGCTATGAAACCTCCTGGGTAATTTGCAGGTCAAATATCTACGGTGAAAAAGCTAATTGGTCATGTGGGTATGAGCTGATAGCGAGGTTTTTATTGTTTGAAAGTCTTTAGTTAATGTTATACATATGCAAATAATACCTCTTAATTTTAGAACACTTTTGGGGTGACTGTTATAAATTGCTACACAAAATATTCCACACAGAACCCCCAACCCTGTGGTGTAGAGCTGAATATCGTATGCATGAATGATCCATCAAAAGTAGCCCGTATACTGAGTCAGGATATCTTCCACTAATGAAGTCCCTAAAGAAATGCACCACAGACCTTCTGAGCTGAGCTATTCTGATGGCTTGGATATATCAAGAGATAGCTAAAACAGTATTAGATATAAGAGCTTCCTAGTAAAATTCACCAAAGAAGCACATAAACATCAAAGAGTTTTAACTCTTAACTGTTACAAAATTTTCTTGTGTTTGGATTGATAAGAAAGTAGGGTAGTGCCCTAGTTGCATAGCTATGAGAAGTAGTGTGGCTCTTAAACTGCTGTGGTGACTTATTCTTCTAGAATTCTAAACATTCTGAAATCAATTAATTTTTGCCCTACAAAAATATATTACTTTTTAATTTGCAACTCTACAGAGCGCGGTCATAATATACTTTATTTTTCAAGTTTGACCAAATGCAAACACTAATACTGCTCAAAGGTTGCACATCAAATTGAACTAAGAAGTGCCCGATGTTAGCTCTTTCCAAATACACCTGTCTACCTCTTATGATATCTGTCAGTTCTGCTCATGGAAGTGAAACAAGATAATTCTTTATCAGATCAGATCTAATCTTTTGAAACTAGACACTGTCACAGACCATTCCACATGATGAAATCATAAGTTCCTATCTTCATTTCTTATCAGGAAATAATTAGAATATTTCATTTCTGCACCCTGACTCATAAACAATGATAAAAAGCTAGTAATTCAATTAGAAAGCAGATCCTTTTTTTCTAATGAGCAACCGTATATTGTGATATCAGTATTCATGCATAGTGCTAAAGAGTAAATGTTTGCAGGCTTGCTAGCAACTTCACTGAGCTCTCTTGAAAATATTGACTTTTTGGTGCTCAGCCTTGAATGTCACTCTTGGCTCCTGCCCCTCAAGGCGCTGAAGGTTACATATGCAATTCACATTTGGCAATGGAAAATTAAGTTACTATGAAAACACATTTCAGTAGCAACTGTCTCTCTCTCCCCGGCTGCTTTCTGAAATCCTCCTCCACGTTGAAGGTGGTGAAAGGGTTGGAGCAACCTCCATAACCCTCTCATGGGGAAGGCACTGCCACCACGCAGCTAGGAGCTGAGCCTTGTCTTCTGCCTGTCCTGTGCCCCTTTCCCCCGAGGAAAAGTGCAATCTGTGCTCTTACGTTGCTGCTCTGAGTATGTCTTCCCCCCCAAAATGTGCTGTGCACCGATGTTGCATGGATGTGCTAGGTGAAGCGCCACAGGAACAGGTTTGCTGCCTCGCTGCTGCCTCGCCCCTGTCGCTGTGCTTTAGCACGTGGCACTTGAAAACAAAGTTATCAGAATAAACCTTTCAGTTATAAATTGCAGGTATTAAAGATCCATGTGATAATTGTCTTACCCGGCTCCAAACGTGCTTATGATGCTGAGAGAGAACAAATTGGATTACACGTGAAACAGGCTCTTCCATTTTCATAAATTACCCGAGAAAGCGGCGAGGGCTCAGAAATGCAGGCGCCTTGATTTGGACAGACTGTGATTTTGTTGAAAGATCTTGTGGAAGGGAACAAGGAAACAAACAAGATGAGAAAGGTGGTTTTAGGAGGAAGGGATGGAGAGCTAAAACCCATGAATCAATGGCAAAAAGCCGTCTAAAAGCGTCAAAGCTGCAACAGACGAATGGGGGGGAATATTATATTAAATATCCCCAAACTAGGACAATTTCTGGGGGTGTGATTATCAGAGAAGAACAGATCCGTGTCCCCCAAGTCCCATCATCTGGAGCCCACAGATCTGACTATTTTTTCTCTCCCTGTTCCTCTGCATTTTGCTGTTTGCTCTTGGAGTTTGCAGAGAGACGCTTGGCCCACCCCCCGCAGTCCTGGTGGTTTCATGTCAGTGGGTGCAACCTGGCTTTGCTGGCAACGTCTTCCTCTCATGTCCAGCACAATTTAAGCGCTTGTTTATGGTGCTGATGAATTTTTCAAAGACATGTCACTTAGTCCTCCACCTGGGGTGGACATTTTGGCTTTGGGACTACGTGAATGTGTGAAAGTTCTACCATAATCTCAAACTAAAATTTCAGTGTGCTCCCACAGTGTGCCATCTTCAACTGTATGTGAGGGCTGGGAAAAGGTGCAGGGGAGTTTAACCCACACTGATGGGCAGAGGTGCCGATATTCATGACTACTCTGGTCTTTGGCTGCATGGGACCAGTGAAAACTATTGCTTTTGCTGCCAGTCCCCTGAAAGTCACTGGAAGCGAAATATTTCACTGTGTTTCTTCAGCCTGGAGTGAGTCGGTCCCTTTGCTGTGATTACGTTGGCTAAGCAATGACTCTGATGGAAGCCGATATCCAGGAGCAGCACTGCTAGACATTGTTACAAGCTTTGGCCCTAGTCTGTGCCTTGGTGGCACAGAGGAATTGCATAGGGCATATGTGACTTTACATACATTATTCTAGCTGGTTAGAGGCAAGGGGGAACAAAAGTGACAGAAGATCTAAACGGTGTTTTAAACTAAGGAAGGTCTTTCAAAATACGTAAGGAATGCAAAATAGCTGTAATAAATATGAAAGGTTTTGGGGCTCTGGTATACATTAAATCTTGAAAAGTGTTTGGTTAGTGATATCTGCTATATCCCTGACACAGATGATTTTTTCATTTCTCCATCTTTCACTCTCACCCTTCTTTTTGGAGAAAGTCTAAAATATTTATCTCAGAGAGGCTTCTGAATTCCTAAAATACGTTTTAAGTTATTTCTCCACTTCTATCAGCTCTTCGTAAAAACTGCTTGGTAAGCTCTTTGGAGATCCTAAGTGGATTTTCCTCTCATTGGTTTGCTCACAATCCTCATTGTTGAAAATTACTGGCATTAAAATAAACCTCACAGGCTTTCAGAAAGAAGAAGCTTAGAAAGGGAACTCAGACAGAACCAGCATTAAGGAATATACTGAAAAACGTAACAAGGCTCCAACAGCAGCAAGCCTGGATCTTGAGGTGGGAAACCAGCTCTGACAAAGCTCAGTGGCTCTGGGGAACCATGGGGGTTGGTCTGTGCTGGAGCCAGGTGTTACGAGCTGAGATCAAAAGAAGTCCTTTGCAATGGTCTTGGGAAGCCTATGACCAAGGTGACCCATTCCCAAAGAACACCTATTGCAGCAAAATACTCTTTGTTTGTCCCATATTTACAAACATCCTTTCCCTAGAGAGCTTTGTCAGGTCACACTGGTCTCCTGTATCAAGCCTGCAGCAGCCAGAAGCTGTGGGATAAGGGATGGCTGGACTGATGCCTCTTTCTTCTGCCCACACTCCTGCTTGTGAGAAGGGAAGCCAGACTAATATATGTTACTGAAACTTTACTGTCTTCAAGGCTGATCCTCCTAAAGCCAACTGCCTTCATTTTTAGGGCAGTAAATTGCTGGCAGCACAGAGTAAAGAGACTGAACTTTCTTTATTAGTCTGAATTTTCTTTATGGGTCTGCCAAATAACTGTTGTTTTTTTTTTTCTGTTCAGCTCTGGCTCTCTCTTCATTCTCCCTCTCTATTTTCTGCTGATTTTTCTTTGGCTGAAAATGTAACTAAAGATCTTAAAAATTAGCACCTACCCACTTACTCTAGACAAAGTTGTTGGCACCTGGTAGCTGTGTAACTGCCATTGAGCAGCTGAGCAAATACATGATTTATTGTTGGTTGTTTCCAGTTAGGAGAGAAATGAACACCAGAGCCTCATAACTTTGGAGTAAGCCTGTTTGCATAGTAGGAAAAATATATGAAAAAGACTAATTTCCCAGACAAGGAAACCAAAGTAAGAAGGGTCTGTTCCTATGCACAGCACCCAAACTGACCCAGCAGTGGTCTCTGAAAGCTTCATTTCAGGCTGTCCTGCAGCCTTGCTTGGGCCATCATCTCTGTAATACATCTGGTTCTCCTCTTTCTCTCTTTCCCACATGCTGAAAACACCCCTTCCTCATCACGCACACCCAATCGTATTCACAACAATATTAGCAAAACCCCTTTTCCCACATCATTCATGTTCTCAAGTGCCTTGGCACATGTCCTTCTCATGACAGTGATGTCTAGTTGTATTTTGGGGAAGGCTCCACATCAACCACTCGCTCCCAATCCAATCTAGTGGGAGACCAAGACCAAAGGAAATAGGCCATGGAGCTGAAGCGAGCCGTTAAAGGAGACAAAACCAGCAAGGAGAGGGTGCACCAGTTAAATATTTGCACGTTTTCCTCATTCATTCCCCCGAAGGCACCATCTTTATTGTGGTCTTTGCTCCTACACAAGCCCACACATCATTATAGTTGTTTACATACCATCACTAGCAATAATAATAATAGCTAAGTAATAATTCTTCATTTGAACGTGATGAACGGCTGCATCTCTCAGTAAAAATAAATACATGGGGAAAGGGAAAATACATCATTGTTACTAGCAAATGAGGCATAGTGCGAGAAATTAAAATATCTGGCTTATGGAAAAGCAGGGAAAAACAACTTTGTAAGGAAGTCTTAAACCAACAGGCATAAGGATCATTTATTGAACATAAGAGAAATTAATAGGGAAAAAGGATAATTAAGAGAGATATAAATGTTTGCTGAAGTTCTGTATAAGTGAGTACCAGCAGCCATAAAATTAGAGCTCAAATAAGAACATAGATTACAGTTTCATACTGTGGCTGACACACTCCATTTGTACAGGTCTTTTAAAAAATTTCTACATTTTTAAAAGATAAAATACATCCCATCAGGAGAGACCCCATATGTTCCCAAACCCTTAAAAGCCTAGCTCCATAATCTAGCAGGTAAAGTTAAATTTCCCCTTTCCAAGCACCACAAAGACTTATGCAGCTCTCAGCCCTGAGGACTATGGCAGCCACAGTCCTACCGAGCTCCGAGGGTTTGGGTCAGCACCCCAGCATCCGAGGGCTGTCACCCTCTCAGGGTGTGCAGGTATGCTCCGTAGGGCACCAGTCTTCCTCTGCCAGTATTTTCTCTACCATTTGTGGAGCAAGAAAAGGGAGAAGACAGAGAAAAGCATCCCACCCTAGGAATGCTCCATGCTTTCCCTGTGTGCAGGGTGTTGGCAGCACTTTATCTGCTTACCAGGTTTCCCCATCTTACTCACAGTGTCCTTCAACAACCCTCCTGAGACAGGCAAAGCCCAGGAATTCAGGGGTTAATGCCTCGTCGAGGTTCAAAGGTAGTTCAGGGAAATACTACCGGCTGGGAGCTAATAAGGCAAAGCTGAGCCTGCTCAAGCTCAAGGCTTTAGAAGGGAAGGGAGGTAAGCAGGCTGTTGGCTTGTGGGGGTGATGTCAGGTAGGAAGAGAAGAGCTTGGTGATGGGTCCTGCTATGTAAATGCTTCTCTTACACCTTTCAACACTTTGCTTTTGCACTTTCAGGCTTGTCAGGTCCACGCAGCAGGCGCTAGGGTCAAACTGGCACATCTCTGCTTTGGGCAGGGAAGCCTTTGCTTAGACCCTGCTGTAGGGATGCTGGCTCCTGCTCTTACCTCTTTGGGCTCTGCCCGTCTCCTCCTTTTCTTCCTGCAAAAGCCATTGTGCTGTGCTGGGCAAGGGGGGACTGAACTGTTAGGGTTCTTCAGTCCTCTAGGTGTCTAGAAAGTAAAATTTCTCTAGCAGGATCAGGCTCTTGTTTTCAGTCCTTGTAGGTCTGGGTTCTATTTGGTGATGCATCAGGGAGAATTCAACTCTCTCTCTGAAGCTGGAGTAGCTGGACTCATGACTTTGACAGAGCTTTCTGCACCAGCAAGGGGGAAAAGCAAATAGATTGGAAATATGCATTTAATAGAGCTCTAAAGCAGCTTGTCCACAAACTGCTGCACGTTAGGAATATGTAGTGGTGAGTGGGCATAATGTTTCAACACCACCCCCCCCTTTTTTTTTTATTTTTATTACTTACAAGCTCATGCTGAAAAACTCTCAAGCTTGTGCTCTCAACATTAAAATCATGCTGTTATTATACTTTGAAGTATTTTTCTATAAAAAGATTGCAGGATAACTCCACCATATCTGTCTTGAATAGCTGGGTTTTAGTACAGCAGAAAGCAAGGATCTAAGACCTGTTTCATCAAAGCGAGTCTATATTTCTGTTTCATGTTTTTCTTCCTCTCCTGAACTGTTTACAAATGGCAATTTAGCCCCTGTTCTTTGTCAACAAGTTCCAGCCACAAAGCCTTCAAAGATGGCCAAAAGTGCTTCTTTCTTTTTCCTGTAAGCACTTTTGCCACTCCACTAGAGATGAACTATATTGTCTAAAAAAAAAAAAAATCAGGAATGAGTCAGAGGCATGAAAGCAAGTACTAACAATTAGGAACTGCTACTTGTCTTTGATGTTCAGGGAATTGTTCAATATTTCTGCCAACTACACCAAGCCCGGCTTGTCCTGGGTGTGAGGCTGGCCTGGCGGCACAGCAGAGCACCGATCTGTCTTTATTCACGGCAACATGGCAAAATAAATTCAGGGGCTACTGAAGTGAATTTAAAAAAAAAAAAAAATTTACAATAAGTAAGCTAACTTGTACAGTCATACATATTTATGCCAGAAAGCTAGAGAGCTAGCTGCTTCTCAGGAGCGTGTGTCATTAAATACTTTACTATTACTACTATCACATGTGTGCATAGATCCATGCTGGAAAAAGGCTCCGATGTCTGCGTTGTGGTGAACAGTGGCAGAGTCAAAGAATCAAAATCTATATTTAATGAAGCTACATCATATCCTTATAGATCTTTTTCTGAATTAAACTACTTTAGCTTTCGTTTCCCTTTGTATTAGTGGGCGAGAAGTCTCTCGGTATGCCCGTAATTAATCATGAGCCTAGAGTATATTATTTTAGTTTTGCAGAAATCCAGACCATGCATATTCATTAAAACTTAGTTCAGCCTTTAATTTTATTTCCTAATGATGGCATAGAGAGCTGGGGAAAGGACTCTTGGCTCCTGTACTAATGGAAAGGCTGTGATCAGGCTGGGATCTTGCTCTCCTGGCATCCTGTATTGCACACAGATTCCTGACTGAAAACTTTTTTACTAGAAGAACACACAAAGGATTGGTACTGAGGTTTCTTAACAAAGTGAAGGCGTTGAAGCAAAAAAATTAAGACTTTTTAGTTTACCCATGAGAGGAAATACAGGGTGCGGAGAGGTTAAGCTTTGCAATAAAAATAGAGGAGCACAAAGTTCAGCAATTTTATTAAAAATAAATGAAAATACAGACTGGGATCACCTTTCAGGGAGCAGAAAAGAGTCCTGTTATGGGGGAATTTGCCACAGGTGTCTTATAAAAGGAGATGGGACACACTTCCAGGTGGGAAAACAGCATGTTGGCTCCAGTCTCTCACACGCTGCTACACCAGCTGTCCTGTATAACGTGGGATTTCCTGTAGTACATTCACAAATCCTGTGCTCCTTGTTAAAATGGCATTACTTGGGGAAAGGTTTCAGCAGAAGCAATGTCCAGAAGTAGTCCCAGTCTGCTCTATATGGCCAGCAATAGGCAATGGTACTCTCTAATAGCCTCACTGGATTGTAGGGCATGTAGGACTCTCCATCATCATCTCTGCTCCTCCTCAGCTCCTGTGTCCTCCTGCCTGGGGTCTTTCCCCTCCTTCCTGGCTCTCATCGTGTCATGTTCATGTGGTCTATTCCACATTTTAAAGGCTTTAAATCTGGCCACCCTGTTCTGACTGCAGTCAAAGGAGATGTGGAAACCCATCATTTCTACTGCGTCTTCCTTCAGTTACTGCATGTCAAAACCAGCCCATCATTTCCTCCCCAGCTTCACATGGCAGAAGTTGATGTGAGATTAATGAAGTCATGGAGATTCAGCCTTGGGAAATAAGATGGTTGGGCCATCTTAATTTTCTCCAAGAACTTTATAACCTCAAATTCAAATGTGTCTTAGAAAAGGTCACAGAAGAGAGAAAGCCTAGGAGAGGAAAGGGTTGCCATTAGGAGCATACAACTGGAATAATTCTTCAGTTTCCATGCATGATGGAATGTATCTGTCCTGGCAGAGTTAGCATGAGGAGAAGATATGTTGCAGTACATGTCTGTGAAATGTCTGTGTCACCCAGGAGGAAAGACAGAGCTATCTGTGTAGCAGCATGTTGGCAATACTTCCACATTTGCTCTATTCCCTAAAAATGGTTGGGTATGCGGTTATGCCAGGTTCCAGATGGTGGATTCACATCCATATTAGGAAAAATTAGGTTTAAACCCCAATGAGGTGTTAATTTTTAAGCAAGTTTAAAACAGCTCAAAGCTAAGAATAGTCTACAGCTGAGAGTCTTTCAGTAATCCAAGGTGAAGAGAAGATGCATAGAAACTTTCATAAAACAACTGCACTGTGACTAGGAGCACTAATTCAGTACTGGAGCGTGCATCCCCTAGTTTGGATGCTGTTGAAAAGATGGGGAAAAAAAATCAGCTGAGAATGTGCAACCACACAGTGCAGGACAAAGGTCCTTCAGGAACGCTGTAAATAAACTTGGTCCCACCTTGGAGATGGAGGAGAGCCTCTGAGATATTCCTACCCCTATTTTCCTAAGGTATACAAAGATGTTCAGAAATCTTTGGGTCCAGAGGTCATTCAAGGACAACTGGTTGGCCCTTTCCAATGTCCACATGAGTGGAAACCCACAAGGCTCAAAGCTTGAGGAGACGGTTGCAGTCCATCTTTAATAATTACCTTCTCTGGCATGTGATCCACTGAGTTGAGGGAGTCTGTGTCCTCCTTGCAGTGGTTGGAAGCTGTGGGGTTCCCAGGGTTCCTTCATTCTCAGCAGTATCAGAACAAGCACTTTGGGGTTTCTTGCTGTTCTAAGGCAATTGCACATCACCGGTCTTGGGTTATTTGTTGTTTGGTTGGTTTGGTTTGTTTGGGTTGGGTTTTTTTTGTTGTTGTTTGTGGTTTTTTTTTGTTTGTTTTTTGTTTTTTTAATTTGAAGCCTTTTTGAATTTAACTTCTGAAATATGAACCTTTTCTGCTCATCAAGTCCCAGCTGTACCTGCTTTTATCATTTCTGAGAGCTCATTTGTACTCTTATAAGGTATTGTATCCTGTTCTTATCAGTTGAAAGATTATCTCTGGGAACTGTTGACTCTTTGTCAGTGGATCCTAAGGCATATGATCTGTTCAGTCATGAATGAGAAACTAATAAATGGGGCACTTCTCCCACTGACCCACTCTATCCTCTTGATGTAGCGCTTTTGCAGGTTTGCTAAGGTACTCGGAGATTAATATAGACAGAAGGAAACAGTGCAGGGACTCGGGTTTAACCATTCATTTTGATGTAAAGGGTATGTAGGAACAGTAGTTAGGGTGACAACCTGGGATTTAGGAAGGCCGTGTTCAATTCCCTGCTTTACCATGTGTGACGTTGCACCTCTGTGCCACAGCTCCAAATCTATATAATAGGACAACTGTATTTTCCTACTTCATGGGGCTCTTGGGAGAATAAATGTCTTTAAAACTGTAAAGTGTTCCGTTAACCTGACAATGAGATCATATAAGTGTATTACATAGATATGGCAGAATCCAATGAAGGTGGCTTTAAAATAATATTAACATCTATCTTCTTGAGTTTGAGTCTATGAGAAGAAACTGTTCTGCATCTGTATTTCAGGCTATTAATCATCTTGCTGATCCATCGTTCAGGATGTTCCCTGGCCCTGAAAACCCACAAGAGCTTTGTCACGAATTGCGTGTTAGAATAAATATTTCTTCCATTTGACAGAACTCCTGAATCTGACATTTTCTTAAGTATATTATATTTTCTCCTAAACTAACAGCAGTTAATAGAATACTGTGATGATTTTTACAAGCTGTCTTGTAACTCAGAGGAATAGCTCGCAGATTTGAACTTTGCTCGTCTTTCTAGATGTCTTGACTGGGCTCTAGAGATAGGCCAATTCTAATGATTAAGAAGTTCTGTTAGTATCAGCACTATTCAGAGTTTTGGCTGCTTTATCTCTGTCTTGCTTTTAGTCCCAGCTGAAATCAAGAAGCAGAAAGGCAAATTGAAGGAGAGTGATTGTTATTAACTAATAGAGAAAGTTAAAAAGTGATCCAAACTTTTTTGGTGTCTCAAAAAAATGTTCAGGTGTGTGATGTCTCAAGCTGCTTGAACAAGCTGGTATCTATTCCTGCTTTATCTGAGTCCATTCAAGCGTACCACATGGCTGATATGGGCCTCATGCAGCTTTATCTGAATCAGTTCGCCCAAAGTCTTAAACTATGTAATTAAGCTCTTTTTAGTGACTGGAAAACTGCCACTAAATTTGAAATCTGTCATGGTGATTTCAGGGCTAGAGGAATTGAATTTAACAAGAGATATTATTCCTAATTATTACTCCATCTCCAGCCTTTTGCACTTGCCTAAATTCTTTAAAAGTTTTGTCCCTTCCATAGCCACCTGATCATCAGAACTTTAATTAAGGCTAATCGGGATGTCTGAACCATGACTGCCCATAGATTACTCTCTTTGACTTAATAGTAGGGGTTCATCTCAAAGCCTCATTGTATTTGTTACTTGGGGTGACACAGCTGTCATGGTTTCCAATTTTGATATAGCTTTTCCTGAAGTTATTTGAATTGAATGAACTGAATTTAATTTGTAATTTCAGAGTAGGTTATCACTTTTCTGCATTATGGCAGTCTTGTAACAGGCTAAATCCCATTTGGAACCATTTACTGTTGCCATATTTAGATGCAGGGTCTGATTTTTTTTTTTTTTTTCCCAGAAAAGTATAGATTAGCTGCTTATACTGGCTACTTTTTTGTTAGTAATTTAGGTTATTGACTTCAGTAAATATCTTCATTGATTCCCTATAATTGCTGGCATCGTGTTTTTCAGTAGTTTTCAGGAGTAAGCTCCTCCAGAGTTGTTCTTAATAGGATGAGTGTTATTACAAAGGGTAAATTCACATATGTGAAGAAGGGAGGGAGATCTATGCATCTGTCCTTCGAAGGGTGAACATCCATTAAAGAACTGTGGTTGCACACACCACAGTGCTCTCAATGAATAGGAGAGGTTGGCTGGGAGCGATTGTTCATCGGCTTACTCCCATTTATGAAATTGTTGTTTATCCTTAGTTTTCCTGTGGCAAACATTTGACTTTAGAGTCATAGTTTTCTATTTATTTTCCTTATTTTCAGTAAATAATAACATGACAAGAGCTGTACTGGGTCAGACCATGGTTCCCATTAGCTGACTGTCTCTGGGATCATCCAAGAACAGGTTGGCAAGGACATCACAGCAAATACTGGTACTTTCACAAGATATTCTCCCAGCTCTTGGTAGTCAGAAGACCAGTGACTTTCTGAGCTAGTGACCCAGTGTACTGGTCTTCAGCACCTGAATTTGTCTAGATGGGTTCTTGCAAGAGACCTGATCCTGCAAAGTGTCGATTCGCAAAGATTTTTGAAAATAGCATTGAAAATGGGTGTGTTTTTGCAAAAGAGGGGTATGCTAAGCCAAGGCTGTGTGGCAGGACAGGATGGCTGGGTCACTGTGACACGTCAGGGGTGATGTTCCCTGGAGGCTGTAATGAGCAGCTCTGCACTGTGACTGCTCTTTGTTAGTGATACCCAGGGAGACACAAAACCTATCGCCAACACAATATATAATCTGAGGTTGAGCAAGAAGGCCATTATGGTAGCAGATTGCCATTAGCAGGTAGAAAAAAACAAGCCCAAGGTTTCTTTTGCATCTCAACTTGTGGGCTGACGTTTAGATAAGATGAAAACATCATAACTTTCAGTGATTAACTGTGAAACACTGGAAGTAAGGCAGATGAATTTGTTCTCAAATACAGCCTTAAATACTTTCATCTAGGTGCTTCGTTTTGAATAGCACAGCCTTCTGTGACACCATGGAGCATTTTTATGTGCAGACTTAATTGAAACAGTCTTATTTATAGTGGTGAATATTCATTCTTGTTAAAGGTGATTCTGAGGGAGGCTAATAAATGTTCTCACTTTCCTTTGCATCAGTTAACGATCTGGAAAACAAATATACTGCCATTCCCTGGGAACGTGATTTTGCTATGCTGGATTATACTGGATGAAAGTTGTATTTCACTTTCCTTTTATTTATTGTTCACATCTCTCCAGTGCCTGAAGTCCCTGCCGTGATGCATCAGGCATAGACCCAATGGGCAGTCTGTGTCCCAGAGCTGGCAATTTAAGTCTGAGACAAGAGACGATAGATGGAGCCAGAGAGACAAAGAAGTACAAGGAGATAACTAGACCAAATCCATCAATGCAACTGGCCATGGTCTTCGTGCACTAACGTTATGGCAAAGGCTTGCGGCGGAAGGGTGTTTATGGAGATGCATGTGACGTACTACGCTAAAATATTACCTTTGATACTAAGAGAGATAATTTTAATCAGAGAATTTGACTGCCAAGTGAGTTATTTTTATCACTGATGAATAGTTGTTCTTTGCAGTACTTAGTTTAGCTATCCATGATTTATCAGGCTAAAGATTGGCTCAAAGGAGACATCAGCCCTTGTGTAGCTGTAACACAGTGCAGAGCTGCAGCTTTGTACAGGATGAGGTATCACAGCATGGACGTATGAATTGTCCAAAGCTGCAAGCTGACTGACTGGTCGTGTAAATTTTTTCTTCCGCAGTGATGATGTTTCATCATTTAAATCTCCAGAAACAACCAGGACACATGGCAGCATCCTCTCACTCAGTTCTTTTACATAACCGAATGCAACATTGCCCTGCAGTGAGGGATCTGGGGAATCTGAGCCTGTCCTCAGCACTTATTGCCTCCTTTCTCAGCCAAGGAGAGAGGAGTGATACTGGCAGAGGGAGTTGATGAATACTGAGATTTCACGGGCCAGTGCTCCTGTGAGCTGCAGGAAGACTTAAGTTGTGTTGCCTGGAAAAGTTCCGCAGTGGGGCTACCCCTGCATGAGGGTCCCCAGCTCTCATTTAGGGAGGTCTCTGCGTACAATGAGTAATAAAAGATGAAAAATGATCTCAGCATTCCCCTCTAATGACTCTTGGCAAGCGATCTAAGTCTACCTCACAGACATGTGCTGAACCCAACCTTCATTCTTGACAAAAGCCTTTTAATAATAAACATTATCAAACCAGGAAAAGTGTAATTACAATAAAATCCAGAGCCTAATGCTGAGAAATAGCTGTCAACTTCCAAGCTTTTTTTTTTTTGGGTGCCCAATCCTGCTAGTTCTTCCATGAAAAGAAGAGACGCAGGGCTTTCATCTATAGATGCCATTTCATGCTTACAGTGAACTGTGCCCCAGTAATTTGATTGGGACAATCTTTAGGGGGCACCAAAATGTGTTGCTCCTACTACAAAGCACACAGCTCATCCAAAAATCAGGCTGGTACGAGGACTCCACAGTAGCCCATTGCATAGAACGACTCTTTCCTGACTCATCCCGAGCAACAGCCAGGGTGCTGTTACAAGTATTGATCCACCCCAGCAATTTCTAACTTTTGGAAATTGCATCAGGCTCTGACAGAAGCAACTTTGGAAAGTCATGATCAGACCAACAGTGGAATGAAAGGACTCTGAAAGGTAGAACCAACCTTACTTGCACCTTCTCTAATCTCTCTCCTTTCAAAAGTGCCTCCCTCTGTGAGCTTTTTCAATTACCTCTCATTAGCCATTGACAATAAAGGAAGAGAAGTCATAAATTGGAAGCATGAATCATATCCCAATTTAGCCTGTCTCTTCTGCTAATAAAAAAAGCATATGCTTCTCAGATAGTCCTCTGCATTAAGACTAAGAAGGAAGGCAGCAGAGGGAAACCTGAACTGTGCAGAATCTTACAATGAAGTGGGTTCTATTTTCCTTTAAAGAAGAGAATAATAAATTGGAAATTTTTCTTCTTAGAATTGTCTTCATCGTGTACCAGGTATGTGCCTAAACTAGTTCTCCATATCCAAACACGTGGGAGGAAATCTTGGTTTCTAGTTAAGTGTCTGCACATCTGGGGTTAATTGTGTGGCTCTGATGCAAATTGTGTGTGCTTGAGCAATCTTTATGTAATAATCTGCATTTTACAGCTGAGGAAATAAAAATGCCCTGACACAGTTCATGGAAAGGGCTGTATAAGCCCATTACAGTAACAGGGAACTTGCCTGTGTGACCTGCAAGATCCTTCTAGCCCTAAATTCCTGAGCTGACAGGCTCGACAAGAGCATTTATATTTTTGAGGGCTTCAGGCGATATAATAATGGAATAAGTCAACATAACGAAAGGACTTCTTTAAACAGACAGTAAGGATTTCAGAATCAAAACAACACGGGCTCCAAATATTCATTTTCTTGAAGCAAGAGAGGCAATGCGGATTAGACTGTTGTAATGCTCAACGGATACTATAAAGCCAACACTTGTGAGAACACACAGATATCTTTCAAGTAGACCACATATAAAACAACAAGGATGATATCTTAGGCAGAAATAAATGTGCCCTCAGCTAGGTGGAGAGCACATTGAAATAATCCAAATTATTTCTTTGGAAAAAAACCCCGTATTTTTATTCTGTTGCAGTGTTTTCTAACAGCTTTCTGTAGCCCTGTACTCTATTCATGGTGAAATGCTCTCTTGTTTTGAATAAGATCCTTACAAGTACCACCTGGTTAAGTTACGAAACTCTGTATTTAGTTTACAAATAGTTTACGAAGTTGCAAAATTTAAACGGGCCAAACCTATTTCACAGAAAGAATCAGCTATCAGTGAGAACAAACGTGTAGTATGAAAACACAGATTAAATATTGATGACTTCCCAAATTCCACATGGTAGTAAAACAACCTTTGGCACTCAGACAGCATAACAACAAGGCCACTTAGAAACAACTTTACAACAATTCAGTGAAGATCTGTTGCATTGCAAAGACTAAAATGTGCACGACAGCTGTTGCACTATTGTATGTTATTACGTCTTTCCAGGAGAGAAAGAAAACCAAGACAGTAGATAGCATGCTCTCTAAACCTTATTTTTTTTCTCTTATGCTGCTACTAATGTATTAGGAGAAGAATCTCTCATTAAGTGCTAAAAATAAGCCTCTGGAAAAATGCATCACTGTACAGTTCATTGCATTACAAATCCCAAAGTCTACCAAGAAATGCAATCAGTGGTGTGCTGTGAACTGCCTGGGAAGAGGGTAATGAATGTAAGAAGTCATTATTCCTTGTCTTTATGGCGAAGCTAGCTGAGGACCTGGCGATGCCCTGCCTGACATGATTACAATGAAGTGGCAGTGTTTGCCCATAATAAGCAATGAAATTTAAAAAAGAGCTCTGGGGTGTAATCAGCACTGTTTTGTGAAAGTATCCATACCACTCCCCACAGGCCAAAAAAAGTCCCTCTCTTCCAAGAGCGACACAAACGGGCAAACTAAGGAAACCAGGGTTTGGAATGGCATTTTTTTTTTTTCCCTCTCTGCACCTTCTCCTATGCTGAAAATATACAGAAGTGGAAGTAAGCCAAAAAGTACGGTTTCTGAATATCAAAAGTCCAGCCCTGTCCTGGTGTTCTCCAGTTGTGTCAACATCAGCCACAAAACCAGCTGCTATTCAGGAACTGAAGCTGTGGTGTCTTCTCTGGAGGGGTTTTTCTCTGCTGGAAAACTCCCCTTGGGCTCCATCTGTCTTTGGGCCAGACCTCTCCGAGGTCACAAAGGCTTCTGAGGCTTGGAAAGGAAATAACACCAGGAATGAGCCTTCCCCATCTCACCGATGACAGAAGAGTTATTTGGTAATGGCGGGGTAATAACAAGCAGAACAATTCAGATTAGAAGTCCACAAATCCACTTGTCTAACGCAGCTCAGGGCAGCAGCTCCAGATAATGAAAGTTATTATATGAAACACAGCCCTTATTTTGGAAGTTAATACTCATCTTTATCTCCCTTTAAGTTCTTTCCGTGAGAACTATAAATGCACCATCCTTCCAAGAGCCTTTTCAGACCTGCTGCATGGAGTGTGTAATATGCAAATATTTAAGATTTTATTCAATTTTATACTCAAAAGGCTGAGTCCTCAGCTCTAATCTGCCAGTGCCTGCTGCTTCTGGAGGCGAGACACCAGCAAAAGCTTTCTGGCCATTTGGATAACTAAGTACTGGCACTGATTGCCCAGGGAGATTTTTAGGAAAGGGCTTGAGCAATTTTTGTTGGGAGTAGTTTCGGTAGAACTGATTCTGCCGTGGGGCAGCCTGCTGGACTAGATGACTTCTGAAGAGGCCCATCCTCCTTTTCACTGTTCACCTTCTCTTTCTTGCCTTGGTCATGGTGGTTTAGTGTTTTCTGCTTCCCACCCCTGTCAGTTTTTAGGAACAAGTACCTGATCCCAGAGTGTCTTTGGGACTCCCACTGCTGCATGAGTGGTTCTTCAGCCCTTTGGACCAGGCAGACACATGGTTTGTCCTACCCTGAAGAAGAATCTGTTCTCTTCACGACCGAGAGGAAACGGTGTAAACTGAGTGGGTGAAACAAATCACACGTTTCTCTCTATTTAAAAATTGTACAAGAATTCCCATGCTATCTTATTAATAGATAAAAGCTAATATTATCACCTGTCATGGGAAAAGAGGAGGAGGACTGGAACACAAACTCCTGGGAAATACAATAAACGAACCTGCATCATGTGAGCTGTTAGACAGGTGGATCCAACAAACTAAGATCATTTCCTTTTTCATGGATTTCAATGGATAGCTAAATAAAATCCCATAGTGACATCCCTGTTGAATGCAGCTGTTTTCAGATCTTTCAGAGTTACTGATTTCAGCCTTAAGTCGTACTGAAGCTTCTTTTAAAATAGATTGCTGCTTCTGGAAGTGCTACAGAAACTTGCCTCAGGCAGGTGGTATCTCTTCCAGTCCTCAGCAACTGCCATAGCTCGCTGCAGCTCCCTCACCTGAAGTGTGAAAGGACAAAATTTGTCTAGCTGGAGAACATCCATCCCACAAAAAAGGGAGTTTAATATTTACTGAGTGCCATCCATCAACTCGGAAGTTCCCACTTTCGGACAGGAATTGATTTATTCCTTTCATTGTCCAGGACAAGCGTGGCAGACACCTCACTCTCTCAAGGCTGCACATCCCATGCAGGAGGCACTGGCAAGCTAGCAGGGTTTATTTTTCATCATCCCCTATTAGATTAAGCTTCAGCCAGTTGGGAAGATGTCCTGGGAATGGAGTGAGGGTGGGAACCCACAGCAGCCACCCACTGTTGATGTGAGACACAGCTGCAGGGATAGGGAAACCAGAAGCTTCCCGTGGACATCCTGACACGGCAGAGATGGGGACACTTCTGGATCACCCACAAAAGTGAAAAGTTTTCCTTTCCTAGCCCTTTCCTACCTACATTCATGTGAAATAAGGGGACAAAACCCAAACGTCCAGAGCAAAATAGGCAAGGATGAGAGCGTTACAAAAAAATAAGAAAAAACCCAAACCACTAATGGTGTTGAGGACAATACAAGTATTGAAGGAAGGATGGGTTGTTTTCCCCACAAGCACCAGAGGGGTATTAATTTACTGAAAAGCATTTTCTCCTGTATGCTCGAGATGGTTTGAAATGCCTTCAGGAACACAGCCAATTCCCACCTTCAGCTCCTCGCTGTCTTGTCCTGTCCCCATGGGCTGTCCTTCCAGTGAAGAAATGCAAAGGGAGGGGAAGCTGCTCCTGCTGCCTCTGAAGGTCACAGACACGAGGGGTTCGTGCCGGGTCCCTGGAACAGCCTCTGAGCTCTGGTTCTGGTGACATCTCCTGCTTGCTGCACCTTGTTGGCAAGATATGCATAACGGCTGTCAGCACTTCTGGAGAAAAAATGTTAATATTTGCATGTTCTAACAAGACTTATCAAGTATCTAACACACAACAGGTGAGAGAAAAAAATGAGAGAACACAGAAAAAATGGATTCAGATACCTCAGAACAGTGAATCTTTGGTGTTCTTTGGGACAGAGTATGTCTTGTGTTAGTATTTCTTTGTCGCTGGGCTGGCACGGGTGGGCTTTAAACCAGCCACGCAGGAAACACAACCAGCTCGCACATCTCTGCAGCAGCAGCTTTGCTCGTGTTTTGTAGGGGGATGCACGTGGTGATGTGGAAACCGTGGGTACCGTAAGTCTCTCTAGCAGCTTTTACAAACCGAGGCCATTTAAGGCAGCCTGAAGGTTGCTCTACTCTGTACTGGGGGCAGATTTGGCCTTTGGCCCATGCCAGGATCAGGAGGAGTGGAAAATATCGCTACCTCTCTTTGCCTTCCGACAATAGCTACACTGAACGACTCTCTCCTCTGTTAAATCTGATTTCCGCGGTGCTATTTCTGGTATAAAAGTAGAGGGTCATTGAAGTTACACTGATTGCAAAACCAGTGTAAAATCAAGGAAAATGAGGTCTGTTCTGTTAGCCAGTGTGTAATTTTTAGCTGGAGTGAGCATATTGCCACAAACCTGTCAGCAAACAAAATGTACGGCAATCAGAAATACCTGGGGAGAATGCGCTTACTGATGTGTGAAATGTCTCGGCTGTCACTCAAGCGATCCTCACAGCTCCAAGGACAAATAAGCGGCATCTGCGTTAACGCTTTTTGCAGCATTCGGTGCTAGCAGCTGCATTTCGGGAGGCCGGTTGTGGAGCGAGCCCTTGCCACTCTTCCATCGGCTGCATTTCCATCTCGTGCGAGTGGTCTGTGCCTTCCAGGAGGTTTCAGCATGGTTGTTTTTTTCCCCCCTTTTTCCTGACACTGTTTTGGACCAAGTAAATCTCAGGCTGCAAGGAATGCAATTTTAGTCACCGTAAACCAAGGTTAGACGTTTCACGCTGTAATCAGAACTGGCAACTTCCAGTGAGCTTCTTTACTACTTAAAAGCAGAATTGATTGTGTAGTAGCAAGGCTGAGATCATGAAGGAGCAATTTTTCTTGCACAGACACATCTGGGGTATTTAGATGACCTGCTCTGCAAGCTGTAATTTAAAAACAGTAGGATAGAGAGCTAAGAATGCAACTAAACCTTGAAGGAATTTCCGAGATCCTTCCCAAACCCCCCCAGCACACCTTAAAAAGCCCCCATTGCTCGTGGATTTCTGGACGTAGGGTTCTGGCACTCGGAGCTTTCCCTGTTCAGTTAGCAGATGTTGTTCGTTGTTTGCAGTCTGCATTCATCTGTCTCTACTTCTTTCTGCTCATCTATAATCAAGTTCTTGAGCTACAAATGAGCTACTCAACAACCCGCAGCCTTATGTTCGTATCATAACCCATTAATCCTGGGCATGCTTTATAGGAGGTTTCTATTTCTAGAATAGTGGAGAGAGGGTTAATAGATGTTGCACAGACACAAACATCTTGTGTTGAAGCTGGTAGTAATCACCTCAGCCAAGGTGCTACTGGTAGCAATCAGCTATGGTCATAAGCAACATATTGACCTGTCAGACTGTATAACAATCCGTAACATTTGAATATCCATTTCTTGAAATTACTATTAATTGTCCATTAGCCCTTTATAAAGTATTTATATACTTATCTTTCATATATAGCCTGACTGTAATGTTAAAGTCTGGTATTTAACCTTTAAATTCAACCAATCAAAAAGTCAGTAGGAAACAAGTTTTTGAAGCATTCGCATCTCTTTGGCTGAAAGAGCTGAACATCAGCACCTAGTCCCGGATTCATTTAGATGAGGGGGATTTTCTCTGTCTAAACACTGTGTGTTTGTTGCCAAGTTGTTCTCTGATCCCTCTCCTGTTAGAGGAGAGGCCATGGCGTTATCAGAGCAAAATAGATTGAACTCATCTATTTCAGATCCCCGGCTCAGGATGGGTCGAATCACTCTCTGACTCTGGAGTCAGAGCATCCCCACTGTTCCTGGCACTGAAGGCCTGCTCTGATTCAGCGAAGCACTTCAGGAGATGCTCAAATTGAGGGGCTGGATGGAGCTGTAGCATTTAGCTATAGCAGGGGAGATACACCACACCATGCAGGGGGGACTTAAGGGAGCAGCACGGTTTACGGGCCGTCTAAGAATGCTCAGTGGCTGAGGGTGTTTAGATACCCACACACGGAGTGAGGAGTTTAGATAGCAGTGTAGGACACTCAACTTTATCACATCACGAGGTCGGAGGAACCTTGGAAATTTCAGCAGTACGTTCAATTCCGAGGCACATTTGTTGAAAGGTTTGATATCTTTGGCTATCTTAGGAGTAACAACAGCAAAGCTAGCTAACACTTACGAAAATACTTTGTACAGCTTCCAAGCTAGACACTTCACTCTTTATGGTGTGTTTACACTCCAGTCATCCTCCTTCATCATCTCCATGTCCTACATCATCAGGCAGCAATGTGTCACAAGATTACACATCACGAATTAAACCTCATAACAAGCTGTTCTGAGCTGGGAATGCACAAGAAATATATTTTGGCAAATCATATGAGAAGCAGAGAAGAACAGCAGATGTTTCCAACAGGCAAACGTTTCCAGTTTGGCCATGAATCTGTACACTGGACCAGTCTCTATATAACATCCTCCAGCATCACGCCAAGGGGAACAATGGCTCTTTGATCCCTGTGCTGCCGTGGTATCTGCGAACTCTGGGAGAGGTGACTCAAATTCCTTCCAATCTCATCTTCATCCAAAGGCACCAAAGAATTTCTTTATTCTCTGTCCCTTGCTCTCCATGGCTATAATCCAACACCTGCATTTGAGCCACTGGAGGCAAAGATCCAAAATATTCACAAGGGGAATGGAATAGTGAAAAGGCAAAAGACAATCTGCCGTGATATAAGATGGGTAATTCCCTATCAACGCCTCAGCAAACACACAGACACAGTGGCAGGGAGCCTGACAGATGGTTAAAGCGGAGCAATGGGCTTTTATTCACTGAGGCATGGCCGCCTTCTATTTCTGTTTAAAACAAAGACGTAACCTGGATAACAGTTCTCTGCCAGTTCATTTAGTCGGGCCCAAGTCGAGGGGATGGATGTTTGTATGGGGTGCACTGAAACCAGGCAGGGTCCCCACTGCTTCTTTTTCTACATCCGAAAGTGTTGGTCCCTGTGTCCATCCCCTGAGTGACTGACTCCTCATTTCCAGCCCACCATCCCTTTTGGCGCTGGCACCTTGAGCCTGGCACTCAGGCCAAAGGCAGCTCAGGTTCCAAGTCCTCAGCTGCTGTGCCTGGGCACGGCACTGCTGCCTGATTGCAGCCTGGCGCGGGCAGTAATGGATCTTATGTTCCCTTTGGGGATGCCTTTGCTGTCCTTGGATGCTGTCCTGCACGGGGATGCCACAGCTCCTTTGTCTGGAGTATGAGAGCACCCAACACCAGTGCAGCCTCCAGGCAGGGAGACTGCACCAGGAATGGGGAAGAGAGCTGAATTTCTCCTCTTTTCTGGGTAAATCTCCAAGGGTCCAGCCTTGGACAGCCCCCCAGGGAAGGGGCTCGCCGCGAGGCAGGCAGCCCTGCCACAGAGATGCGCTGGCCTGCGGCATCGCTCCGAGCTGCGCTCTGCAGGCAGAGAAGACTTTAAATGCTTTTCTTTCATTCGTTTGCTCTTTTGTTTCATCAAACTATCAGCGCAGACAAGCCTACCTCGATGCTGCCTTTCAAGTGATTTCCCTTGCCGCTTTCGCAAACACAATCTTATCCCTCCTCGAGAGGTGAACCAGGGATATGTTTAATATGAAAAGAGAGAGGCGAGGTAATCAAACACCTGCTCCCAGTAAAACAAAGCCTTTCCTCTTCACAGGCTATTGAGCACTGATGAGGAGAGGCGAAGGCACACACCAACCCTAAACTGGCACAAGGTCTAGCCTTTAGAGTGGGAAAATCAGGGCTGAAAAAGCAGAGACATGAACCGCACTTTGTGCTCTTGTCTCAGAAGCTCTGTCTAGGTTGGAGAATGTTTTGCAAATATTTCAAGTTGAAAACTACAGGTGCTCTCACTGCTCCCTGTTGCCATCATCAGGAGGGGAAAGCACAAAGGTTAAGTGGGCAAATTTAAGAAAGATTGCCTTTGTTATTCTTGCTTGAGAGCTCCTGGGTCTGATCTGTGCAGACATTGCACCTCCATGGATCCCACTGGCTTTGGCCAGACCTGGCCACGCTTGGCCTGTTTTGCTCAGGTCTTCGTGCTGCTGCTGGTCCTGGGGTCACTGGGCTGTGGTGGCCACAGGTCTGTGCTGGGAGCCAGCCTTGGCACCTCCAGCTGGGCAACCCCAAATTCTGCCATGCAAAAACTGGCCGTGACTGAAAACTGGTCGCCTTAGCACCGACAGATGGGCGTGGTCCTCCCGGTAATGTCATCACTCCTGGACCTCCCAGGACCATGTCTCTCAGGGTGCACAGCAGGTGTAACACAAACTACAAGGGCATCTGTAGGGATGGATGGAGGGACAGTGACCGTATTGTCGCCTTTCTCCTCCTAAAACATTCTCTTTTTCTCTTACTGCCCATGTAGCATGTATGTGTGGCTCCCCAGCACTGCCCCAGTCTCAGTGGAGGGACCCCAACTTCCAAACAAGCCCATGGGATGGGCATTTCTTGCTTCCCTGAAGGAATTGTCTCATGCAGACTTTCAGACCTTCACATGCAGCCACTCTGAGGCTTCAGGTAACTTGGATCCACTTGGAGAATAAAACAAGCCCCAAAGCCAGGAGGATTTCTGTACCCCAACTTTACCACCTTCCATGTGGCAGTGGCACTATGAAGGCAGCTAAACAGTGCTGGCTGATCCTAACACTTCATCAGGTGCCCTTTGCCTGCCTGGTGAAAGGCAGCAGTGTGCTCACAGATGTCAGCCTGAATATCCTCAGTCTGATCGCTGGTTGCCCATGAATTTGAGATGGTTTCTCATTGCCTCTAATGGCTGACATGCAATAATTTCAGAGGGAGCTGCACATGATGCCCATCAGCAGGCAATCAGGCATCTCATATTTTTCTTCCAATGCACAGTTCTCCACGAGGGATGGTCATTCTCGCTGGCTGAGGCCAGGAGCCCCCTGGTCCTTTGGCTGTTACCTCCGTCCGCAGTTTGAAAGAAGAACTTTCTGCACATCAGACACTTGCTAGGACCAACTGCCAGGGAAAAAAGCATAGAGATCAGGGGGAGCACAGTGACTTTGGCCCTGGAGACCTCTCCCCGATCAGATGCCTAAAAAAAATCCCACCTGATGTTGGCTGCTCTAAAAGGCTAGAGCTGCAAAGGAAATCTGTTCAAGTCTCTACAGACCACACTAGTGCTTGAATTGTAACCAGAAGGAAATAGGCTGCCAAAATATAGCAGGGCGCAGGGATGTTATATACATAGCCATTTTATACACATCTGCACGGTGAGCACTGTGCACCACCTATTGTACTGCTCTCCTTCTTGCCCGTATTTCATTATAGGTTTGCCATTTCTCAGTGTGTAAAAATAGGATGTGCTGGCATGGTTTAAATGGTGCTAAGAGCACCATGGAGAGGCGCAGTGATAGCTGCGAGGGAAAAGAGGAAAAACAGAGGAGTTCTCCTGAAAAAAAAAAAAAAAAAGAGCAATATCAAGCAAACGCTGAACTGACAACCTCTGCTGCTGAAACCAAAATGCTCTGGCAAAAAGCCACCACCACGTACCTATACACAGCAACCCGCACCTCAGAAACGCACTCAGCAAGGCTCAGCTGTATAAGATACTGCAGCCAGGGTAATCCTGCGATTTCACCCATCTGAGGAAAGTTAGGTTTGGATTTGGGGGGCAATTTTCCATGGCTTTCCACCTTGTAAATCCAAAGGCATGTGGCTATACACTGGTGCAGGTCTCACACCTCCCCAGGGTCCAAGAGAAGTGAGATGGAGGTCTCCAGGGCTGGTTTTCTGAGTGTGCTGTGGTTTTCTCTGCTGCAGCGTGGTGCAATATTTCAGTGCTACCTAAGACACCCAATTTTCACCACTGATACGTCGCACGCAAGGCGTACTCCCGGCGGGGAGGGGGGGGAGCTTTTGTTTGACATTGGGGCTCATCTATCCAACCTCGTGGTGGTGTTCAGGGAACCGAGACCTTCAGCTCTCTGTAGGTACCCTGATGGAATAAAGATTGTGTGTGGCTGGAGGAAAAGAAAATAAGGAGAAAATTGGTTGGAGGTGATTTTGGAGACTTGTTTGCCAGGATTTAATACGTTTTGGATAACTGACAGCTGGCCTTCCATAGTCACATTTTTCTCTCAAATCTTTTTATTTCCTCAAGCAACATTTACCTCTGCTTTTTAAACAAAATGCAGTCAGAAACCAGAATATCACAGTGCAGACTGATTGACTGCTTTCAGACAGCTCTCCAAGCCTCCTAAACACATTAAACTACCCTCTTCCTGGTGAGTAGCTCCCAGTGATTTCAGCATGAATAAGGATGCAGCTCTGCCAGGCAGCATTAGTAAAAACATGATCATTCACAAGAGCTACTCAGTATTTCTGGGCTGAAATTATCCACAACAATATTTTTATAATTTTGTTTTTAATTTCTAGTAGTGGGCACCAAGAGTCACTGTTCCAGCTGAATAGATAGCTTTTCTCATTACCTAACACAGTAATATTTTTTTCCAGTATTGAGAACCAGATAATGTTGGGTATATATATTTTTTTTCCTCCTGAGATGAAATTCAACTTTGTATGAAAAGGATCATATTTATGTTTTATAGTAAAAAACTGTGGGGTGTTTTGCATGTATAGCTGGATCTCATTTACAAATACTAAGGAATAAAAAGACAAGTGTTTCGCTAAGAGGTTTACACTAATGTTTCGGAGTGATGGAGCAGAGAAATTTTTTTGGGAAGCAGGGAAAGGATATCTAAAATTCCCCAAATCTAGTGAATTGGAGATCCTTTTCCTCCTGGGTGGATCCCCTTCTTTGGTCTAGGGAGTTCAGACCACTGCATCTGGGTAGGGAAGAGGACTCTGAGAGGTCAGTTAGCAACAAACCCCAAAATCTTGGGACCTGCTATAAATGTGATGAACTCAAATATGGGAGATCCAGACATGAAACACTTTCCTGCCAGCCTGGGGAATTCCGTATGACACAGGTTCACCTGCAGCTGCTCTGTGCTGCCCAGCTTTACTGTCATCCCTTACCCAAAACACAGGAGACCATAACTAAATCTCATCATCATAAAAGCAAGTTGCCAGGGTCGGTACATGGTCGGTGAGTCTCTGGTATATAGACACTCACTGGTATATAGGCCTTTTTCTACTGCCAAAATTCCTCAGCAGCTGCACATGCTGGATTTATCAGACTTTATGAGATATGGCACCACAGAAATTGGTCTGAGACTGCCAGACTATTTACTACCACTATACCAGAATAATTCATATGTTTATTTCCCATCCTGAATACACCCAAAACTAAACCTCCCAGGTGAAGTTGCACTGATTTAAAGCTAACCATAAATCTGTTGAACCTTGGTAAACCATGCTTTTTTTTCTATATTTTTCTTTTTGAAGTGGGAAAACATGGATCTGTTTGGTGCTGAGAAAAAGGAAGCAATTTTCCAACTATATGCATCAAGCAAATCTCCAGATCTTTTGCACTGTGCTGCCACCTTTCCCATTTCCCGTTTGTTTTTATCTCCCAAAGCTCTCTACAGTCTCCCCTGCTCTCCCCTAAATTTTCTCTCTCCTAGCCTCTTGCATAAGGAAAGCCATGGATGGAAACGTGCTCAGTTTACTTGTCCCTCTCTAAGCAGGGAGAGCAAATAAAATAAAGCCAAGTCCCCGTGTGTGCCGTATATCAAAGTGTTTCATCAATGTGGGTTGATTCACTGCCTGTATCATGCACTGCCCTTGATCTAGAGCTCTGTGGGAAGAGGTAACCCTGGGCCGCTGCACTGGTACAGATAACCAATATTTTTACTACCGAGCTGCTATTTTTCCCCTTTGGGAAACAGGATTGATTTGGGGTGGGGGGGTGGAAATTTTTCCCTAGCCTGCTGATGGCTGGATTTTGGAAAGCTTCCCCGTTTGGGACAGCCTGAGTCATTTAAGCTTGTTTTCAGCTCCCACTGTTTTCCCACCAATCTTTTTTGTAGTTCACTTCCATGAATAGGAGCCTGTGTCATCCAGTGCTTCACTGTTCCTTCATCACTTCCAATCTCTTAGCTGCTTTCTGCACTTTGGACAAGAAAATGTCTCTGGTAAACAGAGTTTGTAGAAACCTCTAAGTTCATTTTACTGGCTTATGCAATGCAAAAGATATTTTCATACTGTGAACGCATTAATATATTGTGATTAGCCTCAAATGGTGGTAGGAGGAGATGAGATAAGCTCTCAACATCTTTCAGAAGTAAACAGCAATGTGTTAAATTGGTTTAACAGCTTTTGGACAAGTTTAAATGAGGCTTTTTTTTTTTTTTTTTTTTTTTTTTAAATGACATCTTTAGAAAAAATTAGCCCTTTGGTTCTTTAATGACACATTCACTTATATCAGTTAATGTTGCATGCTGCTTCTTTTACAGGCGTTGCTGTGCAAAGTGTCGGCATTGTTGCGATCCAAAGGAAATAACTACTTCCTCAGCTATTCTGCTGATTAGCTAATTTTAAAAGTGCAGATTTTCTTCATGAAATTCTTGGCTGTACACAGCACCAACAACAGTCTTTTGTGCATCTCCAAGCAGAGTGGCCCATGGCTGCCACCTCCAAGGTTACCCATAATAATGAACTAAGATGATCCAGACCAAAGTAGTTTTTCCTCAAAGTAGAACTTTTCTGTACATAAACCAGGTTCAAGGAAAACAGTTCATCCTATCCACCATGCATTTCCTCCATGGCTTCAGACATTCCCTATGGACATCAGATAAAAGGATCTTGTCCATTTTGTCCACATCATCCAGCTATCAGTCTCCACGGTGCCTAAATACCTCTGATATAACAGGGCAAGCAGTTTTGCTGGCAAATGTATGGAGACATTTGACAATGTCAAAAGAGCAGGTTGAAGGCCGGACTCGGGTTTCTTTATGGCTGTTTCCTTGCAAGGGGACCAGACCCGACAAGAAGAACTTGCCTGGTGGCAGCTCCAGCGCTGGTTCAGCTCCACGCACGGCTGTGAGCACGGGGGCAGGCACATGTCACCCACGGACTCTGGGTCCTGCAGGGTGCAATAAACAAAAGAAACCCCCAAAACCCACAGACTAATCAGGTTAGAAATTTTGTCCCTTGTGCGAGGGAGTATTTGTTGGGTTCTAAGGACTGCCAACGTTACAAAATCCAGATCTCCCACGGGGAGTTACATAGTCTGAACAAATTTCTCCTCCACCATAGTTTTACTGAAAAAGTATCAGTTGGTATTTTTAAGGAATACTGAGGATAGGAGAAACTAATCCCTTTTTAATTTTTATATTTCTATTGGATGAATAACTGTATCGTCTGTATTTTTCCCTGTCTTCTTTAAAACGTCAGTAAGAAGATGGGAGTTATTTCCATGCCTTTTAGGAGACTATTTCACAGAGATTTGGTCCTGTTTCTTAGCTCAGACTTTCCCTTCTGTCATTTTTATCATGCTCCCCTTAGCATCACATTTTTGTGCAAGCAAAATAATTCTTTTCTGTCTGCCTGAACATAGTAACCATAACCCTAGTCATTACTCAGTGAAGCTATATATATTTAGTTCATCATCTTTTCTCATAAATCAATCTTTTCAACACCAAAATCATTTTAGCTGCTCTTTGAATTGTCTCCAATTTGTCTGTTTTTCTCCTGGTAATGAGGTGGCCCAGAACTGAATGCTGTATTCAAGGCAGGCTGCCACCAAAGTAATGGGAACCAGGATGATTTCCATTATCTGCTGTTTGACACAAAACTTCACGTGAATACATTGCAAGAAAAGGTCTGTTCCTGCAAGTGTAATAGTGCTGAAAACATACACAATCTTTATGCTCTGCATCTAATGTTGGGGCTCCCAGGCATCTGCCTTTCTTGGATTGTCTTATTTTTCAATTCTGAAACTTTTTCCCAGGGAAAAAAAAAACCAAAACAGGGGATTTTGGCCTTTTGTCCCCAATTCAGGGCTAGTGTCCAGGTAGCTAAGGGCTGAAATACGGGACCTCTCAGCAAAACTGTATTTCTGGTGCAGTTACAGCTGTAATTATTTTAGCAGCTTGAGCCACTGTTCCCTCATTTGAAAATATCAGGTCTACATCCTAGATGAGCCGAGATATTTTATTATTCATATCAATGAATGGAGCAACTAAGAATAAAATCAGAGCTTGATTTTCTTTAGTGTTCCCTTCAGCTCTCCTGAGATGATCACCACCAGGCAGATGAGATGTGGACCTCTTTATGTCCGTGCATGATTTTTGCTATAGGGACTGGAGTAGCCAGGAGGGGTCCTGTGCCCCACCTCTGGTCGAGCACAGTCTATAGGTCTTTCTCAAAGAAGATCCTGATTGCACCAGAACAACTCACTGGGGAAAACACCCCATCTACATTCAAATGTTTCCACTGGGGGGGGTCCCTACCCAGTCCTTGACCAAGCAGTGCACAATAACTGACTAACTAGTTAAAAACGAGTGTCTTGTGAGCTGGCAGGCTAAAGGCAGTAATAAGCAACATCCCACAGAAGTGCATCAGACCTTTCTTTCAGCTGTGCTTGGCCAGCATAGACTGCATTAACCACAATAGTCTTCTTGGTACAAACGACAGCACAGATTTGACATAAAAGACAGGTTCCAAAGGCCAAAATCAGACTTGTAGCAGGGATGAACCTATCCTATGCTTTTCTCTCTACTCTAACATGGTGGTGTTACTGCTTGCAAAGCAGGGAAAGGCAGCTGGATTGCATGGGACTTGCAAGGACTCGTGGTCGCAACACTTGCCTGGAAAGATCAAGGTATGGTTTTGCCTTTCAGGCCCGGCTTGTAGCTACATGTGGGAAGACACCACGGGGTCCTGGATCTACTGTAGTCCCAGCACTACCCAAAGGTACAGTTTCACACTGCAACTTCTTTACGGTGTCTCTGGTCAGGAGTGCCACAGCCTCTCTTTGCTCCGTAAATCCTGCCCTGTGGCAGATCACTGCCTCCTCGGTTGCACTGGGACATCCAGAGAAGGCAGGGAGCTGGTCCAGAGGAGATGGGCTCTGCTGCTGAAGGACTCTTATGACCTTAGGGGTACCCTTTCAGGACTGAGTCTCTTCCTGGAAACTGTAGGGCAAAGTCACGTCCTATTTTCTGCAGTGCGTTTTATCATTAAGACTGAGAAGAGCAGAGGACTGAAGTTGCAAGATGCAAATGAAAAGCAAGTTCAAAACCACTGCAACATTTCAAACTTACCCTGTGCCCCTTCTTGGAGGAAAGTTTGGACTAAGCCTTGTTCCTGACACCTTGCAGGACTCAGGTTTTCTTTTGGATTATCCTGAAGTCCTGTTCTTCCTTGCCCTCCTGGAAGTACATTGTTCAGCTTATGAAATCCTTCCTCAGCTCCAGCTCGTGTCAGGTCACGAGACTCAGCTCAAGCCAAGCTCTCCGCTTGAAGCATTTACTGATCCATTTTTATAGTACAGCCGTCACATAAATACAGCACCAAGTTCTCCTTATGGCCATCTGGGGACTTGGTAGCCAGTCTAACAGCCCTGTTATTTTGATGTTAAATAGAGCAGTAAGAGTAGAGCAAAAACAAAAATCAAAACCCAAACAAAACAAGGTTCCCCCACCGTTAACAGAATTTCTGAAAATTATTTCCTTCCAGCCACGTGCTGGTGCGACAATGGCCGCTCCCCGCTCCTCACATCAGTAATGGCAAAGAGCAAAAATCAATAGCAGGAAAGGAGGATCAATGCAAACAGAAATGGCAAGTTTCGTTTTAAAAGATTTTGGCAGAGGTGTTTTAAAAAATGATGCCATCTGTGGTATTTCTCTACATCAACAGCATGTGCTGTGGATAACGCCAGTCCCACATCAATAACATCTGCTAATGTCGCTTTCTGAGCAGTGTAATCAATCCTGCCCAGCAGGCCCCGGGGTAGAAAAGTAAGCTCACAAACTGCGCCTGCCATCTGCATCCCACCCGCCCTCACCCAAAGTCTGGCAGCCCTCACCCAAAGCGCCCGATGAGGCCGCTGCTCAAGGCGCGGGGCGTTGAGGAGCTGGGCAGAGTGAGTCAGAGGTGGGTTATCCTGCACCGATGCCAAATCCCATCTCTTTTTCTGCAGCTTGTCAGTCTCGAAGGTAACGAGCAGTTTCACACAAGCATCTTTGCACATCTGTCCCCGGTTGGGACAATGTGGCTCCTGCGCCATGGCAAACCCCACGTGCCACCACGTGGATGGTCACGCGGGGACCCTGGTATGTCACGGGGGCCGAGCTGGGCTGTCACCGTGCTCTGGGAATGCAGATCGGGTGAGGAAGGTGCATTTTGGGTTGTCTGAAACATCTGAGGATGTGTTTTCAACACTCCCAGGGATGACAGTGAAGGGATGCAGGGAATATTTTAACACACTGTTCAGGGCACACAACCCTGCGATATCTTTTAGCTCTTATCCCAATAAGAAAGTCTGCTTGGGGTGGCTTTTACAGAAAAGTTTTGCCTGTTCTTTCTGTGTGAAGCCTCTTGAAGTCTGCTGAGATTCGAGGTACCACCTAACTGCCAGCCTCACCCATCATAAAACACCCATTTTCCTGATAGAGCATTTTGTTTGCATTGCCTCGGTCTGCGCTGGCACAATAGGAGTGCTCAGAGTGCAGTGCCTGTCACACCAATTGGACCCAAATACCTTTATAGAACGTTGCAGTTACAGGTGATTCCTCTGAATTTGAGAGCAAAGTTCATTGGGCAGCAGCAGAAAGGAGATGGGACAGGAGCAGACACATTTTCTCTTGGGGCTGGATGGGCAGTAGCCTTCAGCAAGCAGCCCTGAAAGCATCCATAAGGGCTTGTGAACATGTAATGGAGATTAGGATTAAGTCAATTTAAAAAAATAATAGCTGTCAAAGCACACGTATTTGGTACAAAATCCCAATATATGGAGGAACCAGTTTCCTGCTAGTCTCATTTGATATCCCTCCCAACAGAAACACTAGGCTGATGTGCTGGGGGAGGGTGAAACCATAAAGCCCTTGTATTGAAGGGAACATTTCACTGGGATTAAAAGGAATGGCTTTTCCCCAGAGTCTGAAACGTATTTGACAAATAGCATAATTTTTTAAAAAGGTTTTACTTTTTGTAGACCTGAAAAATAGGAATTTCACTTTGCCATCTATTTTTCGCCAGACTGTGAGCACTTATTGCTTTTTCTCGACATACAGATAAAGCAAATGCTCCCTTCAGAGTTGTTTATTTTCAATAGCTCAGAGCCGAGCACTTGTTTTAATTAGGTTTTCTATAGACAAGGGCATTTCCCTAATACTTTCCCTGAATGGAGACTGAACAGAATGGGAAACTTGGTGCAAAAATTGCTGAGAGTTATTTGTGACAACAAATACAGCACAAAATAAAGGGAAACTTGGGTGGCACCTGACTCAGAGCCCAAGCACCCAACCACTGCTGCTCATCAGCAGTATCATAGATGGAAACCTCTGTCTGTCCAGCAAGCGACTAAGTGTTCACAATCTCACCGAGTCCTTCTGCACGTCTCTGGTAGCAGCAGCACAGCAGTACTGGTGATGCACGACCTTAACTGTGGCATTAGTGGCACAGGAACCGTTTTGGTACTTGCAGGGATTTGGAAAAAGGGAGCAAAAAGGAGAACGAGAATGATGTGGTGAGCTTGGGAAGATAAAGTTTCATTTGTCAAAGAACTGTTGAGGAAAAAGTCTGATGTATTCCAGCCTGTTGTGTAGTGTATTACAGAAGCAATCTATTTTTGTTCTGCTATTATGCCATGGAGAATTCATCTCTCTGCAACAGTAGAAGTGATAAAGGAAAAAAATTGGCCCTTTTCCTGTAAATTGACTCCAGTACTTTGGGGTGTGTTGTACTTGCTTTCCTTGCAGCTGAGTGCAAGCCTGTATATTCCCAAAGGAACCCCCATAGTGGAAGCCAAGGTGCTCTTGAAGATAAAGTGCCAAACTCAGTGACCCAGGACAAGAGAACAAGTCTTGAAAATAATCAGCCCGAGCTGGCATCTGAACTGCGAAGTAAATCAAACACTTTGAGCTTTGAAAAATTCAAAAGGCTTTAAGAAAGATAAAATCACTTGCCACTGAGCTTCTTATTTAGAGTCTTGATTTTTATTTTTTTTTTTTTTAAACTAAAAAGAAATATTTCCAGGGACCTGCTACAAATTCAGTGTCACTGTTTGGAACAAGAAAAGGCCAAAATTCTCCATCTGAGAGGAGGATTGAACCTCTAGATACTGGAGGACATGAAACCTTTGATGACAGCCAAGAGAAGAGCATCTGATGCATCCCAAATCAGAGGCACTGCCATGTGCATTGAGATGCATCTCCTTGTGGCTATGTCTTACAAGAATGGTCTTGAAACAATTCAAAGCAAAAGCAAGTATTTTGCATTTAATCCATTTGTGCAGTCATATCACAATCCATCCTAGATCCACAAATTAAAAAAAATAAAAAAAAAAAAAAAAAAAGAAAAATAAGAAGTTTGGAAAATGTAGGCTCTTTTTCCCCCCTTTTCTATTGCTGGCACAGGCCTCAGCCATGGGCATGGATCCCATGCAGTGACTCAGGGTGGCCAAGGTGCTTTATCCTGAGAGGTGTGTGCAGGGGCACCTTCTGTTGGCCAGCAGCTGCCAGGTGCAGTCCAGACCCTGGACTTCAGGGAGACTTAAGGAATAGCTCTTTGCTAAGAAATGCAAGGACAGGATAGGACTGTGCCAGGCTTGCAGATACTGCTGTGCCTCACTGCTGGGAATGACTCTCCCAGGGGACACAACAGGCTCAGACATCCCAGGATGGCTTCCTCTCCTACTTACTGCTCGAAAACAAAAACAAAAAACCAACCATCTCCTCTGCCCTAGGAGAAGGCAAGCAATAGCAGGTCAGCGGGGAAACTGAAAGAAATAATACAGGGCTTTTGTAAGAGTGCAAAACAGTGATATCAACACCCCACTTCGGGCTGCTGTAGGTGTGCAAGGCAGTATCTAAACAACAGAGTCCCTGCAGCCTCCAGAAGGTCAGCCAGAAACCACACTTTCACTACCTCTTGGGCTGCGAGCAGTAAGGAGGTGTTTGGGGGCAGCCAAGCAAATCCCACATGTGCCGGCCAACACGGGCTCTCGGTGCCTGGAAGGCAGAGATGAGCATTGCTCTAATATATGGATTTGTCTGGTTTTTGCTAGACGGATGCTTTGCTCACTGCAGAGCAGGAAAACTTGTTTGAGAGATGGGAGAGGTGCCTTCTCCTGCCCAAGACAAGAACCTGGCTACAGCCAGCTAAAAAATAGAGGAGGGGGGAGGATGCACCAGGCTGCGGGGAGCTGCTCAGAGTGAGATGCTCCGGGGCTGCAGAGGGTGAGGTGGCCCCTGCGAGGCTTTGGAAAGCTTTAACAGGGAAAAAAAAAAAAAAAAAAGTAGGGAGAAAAAAAAATAGAGAAAGAAATCTGAAGAAACAAGACAGAAAATAGAGAGGGTGTAGAGTATGAGAGTAAAACAGGGGGTCCCTTTGTTCCTGCTCTCTCTGGGAAGGAAGAGGAGTGGGGTAGCAAGAGAGGGGACAGGAGACAAGTATGTGGGGCAAAAGCGTGGTGGGGACGGAGCTGTCGCTGCTCTTCTTGCTGCGGGGACCCATTACGTGTATTCCCTGGAAGCTGCGAGCTGGCAGCACAGAGCAGCCTCGTTTCACTGAACAAAGGGGGAAAACCAGGGAAAGCAGCCAAGGAGGGAGAAGCTTGAGGGAGGGAGTGAGGCTCTGAAGCAACAAGCAGGGAGAAGACCTGGTGGTCCCTGCCTGGTCTTGGCTCTTCCCCAAGGCACCCAGAGAAGCCACTGCCTCAGTCACACAAGGGTTACAGCGCTGTATCATGTCAGGAGCATCCTCTGTGGAAAAGGATGGTGCTGTTTAGGTGATTTATAGCGCAATAAGATGATTTATAATAATGAATAATGAATTGCTACACATGTTAACTGGAGCTGCAGCACAAACCTGACATACCCTAAGTGCTAAGTACTTGCTTCGACCCTGTCTCCCCACACATTCCTTTCCCAGCATCGCCCCACTAGCATCCTTGTCCATGTTTAATGTTTAAGCAGCACAGGGTCCCAGGAGACCAGCCAAGCCAGGACAGCCTGGCTGCACCAGCCCACGAGGCATCGCGAGCCCTCCCTCCTGCTTCATGCACCTCAGTTGTCTCCTGCATTTGTTCTGCAAGGCGTGCAAGCACCCTGGCAGTCTCCTTCCTATCGTTTTAATGATTTTTATTTGCTGGATGTTGGCAATGCACTCGGTGCTGTAGAGGGGCCAAAACGAGTTTGACCCTGCTCCTAAGAGGAGGACAGGCCAAGGCCAAGGCCAGCGGGAGGTACTTGGAAACAGCAGACAGAGCAAACCGCCCTTTGATCCTTCCCATGGGATGTGGAAGGCCCCAGGGATAGCTCAAGCCTTGAGTCCTCACCAGCCGCCCAGGGAGCCCCAAGAGGACAGTGATGGTGGCGATGGGCACAGCTCAGATGTTAGTCCCACACCATGAGTCAGGCGGACAGGGAGAAGCCTTCCCAGAAAGCTGCAGCCCTCAGTCCATGTGGAGCGATTATTTACAGACTGTTGATAATTCAATTCTTGTAGGAACGAAGGGGAAAAGCAACCAAAAAACCAAGGGTTTTGGAAGAGACCCAGGTTCTCATGCTCCGGCCTTCCTGCTAACAGCCTGGGAGATGGTTTTGGTGATAGCTGCTGGAGGCTGAGGATGTTTCTTAAATCTCAGGAGATATTTTTGAATATTTTTTCCAAGTTGGCTGTGTTGTATCATCTTAATTTGCATTGCAGACATTTATACTTTGCGTTTTCCATTTTTTGCTTACAAATATTTTGTGGAATGAGAACACGCATTTTTGAGCTGCACTAATTTTATTCTTATTTCAGACAGGTTGGTAAGGTAAGGTCAGAATTCTGTCAATGACAAATTTAATGAAAATAAAGGTCCAGACACCAAAATGTTATGGAACTGGATAAGGCTTTTTGACTGCTGTCATTACAATTGATAGTTCTATTCAGTCACTTGAAATTTTATTGATTTTTTTTTTCCCAAGCACTCCACCTTAAACTTATTTTTCATTTCAAAAAAATCAATACTATGGATCCTTTGACACAAGGCACGCAGCATTCTGCCACAATATGTATTTCATGATGGAAGGAGCTGGGATTTTTTTTTCTGCTCGCTTCTTTCATCATGAAAATAAGCTAAAAATCTCAGTTACTTATAAAAATACAAATCTATTGACAACTTCCTGCCCTGGGTTCTCTGCACTAGATCACTTGTGCTGCTGTCTGCCGTGGAGACTTTGCTCCTGAAGCCCTGCTGCTGCTGGAGGAAGGCAGAGTTATGAATGTGTGATGAGGTTCATCTCAAAAATCTGGTAAGTGGAAATATTTTTCTTCTTCTGTCTGTTTTTCTCACTTGTTTTTGTTCTCAGTTCTGCTTTCCTGGGCACAGGTGGAAAAACTTATCTTGCAATTTCACGAACAGAATAAAAAACCTCCCAGGATTAGCGTGGCAAAGGGTCTGGGCTGGATCTCCAGGTAACATCACTGCTGCGAAGGCAGATGTAGTCTGGATTGGCGTACACGATGGGTGAAAAACATGTTGGGTGATGAAGCATTATCAGGGATTGGTCTCCATGGAGCCGCCTGGGGAGATGGGTGAGACCGGGGGTGGGTGAGGAGCCCGGCCCACTGGGAACACCAGCTTGTTGACTGTGGGGACCAATCTGCACCACCTCCATCTCCAAAACCACACTTTCAAGCCCACATCAAGTGGTCCTGGGCTGGCTTTTCAACACCCACCCGGTCACACCATACTGAGAGCACGGGCAGACTGGATCACATGAGCTCAGGTGACTCAGCACTAGTAAAGTCTGTGGTTTTGGGCAAAACATGAGCAGCAGCAGCATGTGTTGTCCTTCATCACCAGCCTTGAGCGGCTCTGATGGTCACCTTCCCTCTTCCCATTTGATGGATGAGGGACAGACATTCAGTTCCAAACTTTCACAACATGTCTCCACACTATATTTTTCCTAGTAAATGTATAATTTTCAAAGCCCAATCTGTGCTTGAATAATGCCCACTATTCTCCTCTGTCAGGAAAGCTCTAGGGAACAGAAAGAGCAAGGTCAAATCCCTTCTCAACCCAAAGGATATGGCCTTTTTGGTCAGTTGAGGTCCTTAGAAAAACCCTGTACTGTGGATCCAACCATTTTTCTGAATGCTAAATAATTTAATTCTGGGTGTTATGAATCCCTGGCTTTTTATGAGTATAGAAATTTATTACAAGTACAGAAAGTCTCACCTTTATAAATAATTAAAGTTGGTTACACACAACAACTTCAGCGAATGAGCTGAAATTTAAGTGAAAAAAATGAGTATTTGTCCCTCTTTTTCAGATAAAAAAAAAAAAAAAGAGCAAAGTGGGGGAGTGATAACAATGTAAGATCATATAGGAGGAGTGAGTGGACTTCATCTTTCTTCTAAATATCTCTCTGACCCAACAGATTTGTGAGTACAGCTCTGTAATTTTGTGGTAAATTAATTAAATTCAGAGAGAAGCAGGAGAGGAGGAGGGAAGCTTGCTGTCAGCATTCATATAGGCGCAACAGGTATAAAAAGACAATATCCAGCATCCATATCTTATTACATCCACCACTAAACCAGAATGCTATTAGCAGTCGTGGCACAGCAGAGAACGGGAGGGGAGATAAAGAAAGAAAAGAAATCAGGATTGATGTTCTCTTCCTGTATTTGTTATCTTACAGAATACAGCAGCAGAATACAAATCAACCCACCCCACGTACAGGAGGGTGGGATCCTTCGAGGCTCTTGTTTTATGGATGAAATAAATTCAGTCGTTGGGGGATGAAAGGCTCTATAAGTGTAAAGAAAACCTAACCTTTTGCATATTTTTTTTTTCTCCAGTCAAGAGCTTTCAGAACAGAGAGTGGTGTGAAGGAGAAACGCCAACAGCAACTCAGCTAAGGATGCTCACAATTTTCCCCTTATCAGAAGAAATGCTCCGATACATTTTCTTCTACTCCTTTCATGGCAACTCCTTCCTGGAGATGACAGTGAGATGGCACATAAGGAATTGTTACTCATTTGGAAAAAAAAAAAATCCAAAATAAAAGCTTTTAAAAGGGAAATGAACTGACTAGGGAAAAGTATGTGGGCAAAAGTGGAAAAAAAGTACATCCTTCGGGTTTCAGCAGAGACTGAGAGTCTGCTTTGTTCCATTCTGCAGTTCTCCACCCGAAAACACAAGTTTCTATGTGCCACAGACCAAATCAGCATCTGTTAGACTTCTGAAGGAGTCAGTGCCTTCCTGAGAACGTAAAAACACAGCAAGCACCAGTCCGGTGATCCCACCTCACCATCACCATCTCCTGTTCTGTGCTGGTGGCATCACGAAGTTGTTTCCCACATTACAGTGCACCTTGAAAACCAAGAGAAATTTCACAGATATCTATAGGCTGGGCACAGAAGCCAGAGCTGAAATTCGACTGAAACGCTACCTAAATAAAATATTCTTTTTTTTTTTTTTTTTTCCATCGCTATTTTAGATTAACATATTATGTGGACAACTTTTCAGGCCTGTGCCCTTTGCTAGAATACACTGATTTACAAGGTGGAGTCAAGAAACCGGGCCTTATAGCATCACTCATAAGCATTCAGCCCTTGAATTTCCATCACAGCAAACATCCCAGAGCAACTGGGATTCTTGGGGTTTCCAAATGCATTGTGCTCAGAAGGCGATTTCTCTGTGAAGTCAAACCGCACTCTAAACCAAAGGGCACTTTTCAGATTGGTGATGAAATTCTTAATTATGCAGCATCAACCGCAGCAGTACTAGGGAGAAGTAAATTCACTTACAAATTATGCACATACATCAGAACCACCCTCTGCTTCAGAGACAAATGCCCAATCAATCCAATCTATTTTGCCATCTACAGCAGACGCTGCATCAGGCTATTTTATAACTATAAATTTTAATATGTCATTCCTCACTATAGTCAGTCAACTTGTGATTATCCAGACTTAAGGAGGGAGCTGAACTAACCCAAATAAAGTAAAGCAGGCGGACAAACCCGGTGTAAATCAGATGATTGTGAAAATAAATGTTTTATTTTCAATATTAATCTTAGCAAAAATTGGAGTGTCAAGGCAGAGAAAGGTCAAAGACAGGAATAAAGGAGTTTTATTTTTGGTGTAACACAGTTAATTTGCAACTGGATAATCTGCCCACACATAATTAAAAGTTGACAGCGTCTGTATTGTGAGCTAGACAAGAGATTCAGGGAAAAAGCAAAGTTGATTTTGTTTCAGTCTCTGCTAGGACTCTGCTGCTTGGTCCAGGTGATGGATTAAGATGGAGCCGGGATGCAATTTACAGCTCTGTCCCCTGGGCAGCCTTTGTGGAGAAAGGAGAGCAGTGACGGAACAAGTGCAATCCTGATCGCTTGGCAAAATGTAACGTGCTCCCAAAACACAAGGGGCAGGGCCACAGACAAGGGTTTAAATAAAACCCGTTTGTGAGAGGAAGATCTATTGCCAAGTTTAAGTTGAAGCCGCAGCCAGCGCCCCGCTGGATGGGGAGGACAGACCAAAGGCAACAGTTCCATCAGGAGATTGGATTGAAGCAACCACCACACAGCTCTTCTGGTGCGATGATGTGCACGTATAGGAGAGGCAGATAACGGTTAGAAGAAATTCTGTACATTCAATAATCACCCTTACAGAGATTTGATTCCCTATTACATCATTCTGAATTATATTAGAGGTAGCTCACAGAATAAAGATTGGGCTCCCTCATTCTTTTATGCCTCTAAATCCAGCTGGAATGCTAGAAAGCAAAGCTCCTTTTTTTCTTTCTTTTTTTTCCACCCCCCTCTTTACTTCAAGAAAAAGATGCTTAATAGTAGTTTTGAGATTAAGAAAGAAATGGGTATTTAAAAAAGAAACATATTCCTCTTGGGTCACTACGAAAAGCTGTTTCATTATTGCCTAGAACCAATGGAAATAAAGCCAGCACGCCATCAAATCCTTAATACAGCATTAGATCTAATTGAATCTTTTGCATCTATTTTTAATGAGCAGCTCGTTTGTTTAATGTGATGGCTATATAACTATGAGTACGAGTTTGTTCTCTACTTGGGACATATTGGTTCTAATGTGAGGATATTTAATTATTATCTCTCAAGGAATTATAAGAAGCAAGCTGCTAAACTTAAAAATACAGTGAATTACTCCTTGTCCGCTGGAGTGAAGAGCCTGCACCCCATTTACTGGCGTGGTGTCCCTGAGGGGACCAAGACTTTCATCTCAGGTTTCTTCATCTCGCACTGGATCTCTGTGTGGAACCCAGCCCCATACCAACACATGCAGATGTATTACTGCGTTAGACATTCCATAAAAAGAACTAAAAGACTCATACTGAATGTGCAATAGCTCAGTGCAGCAATAGTGAGCGACAGGAACAAGGACACAATCCAGCTGTTGAGACAGAAACAACAGCACACATCGGGAATGCACATCTGTTCTCATAGAAACAGCATCATCTGGTTTCCCTGCAGCCGTGTGACCTTATTTCTGCCTACTTCAGCACCCAGAAATGGCTTTAAGAAGCCACCGAGAGTCCTGCCGGGAGCTGCCTGTCCCAGTTACCACCCCCAGGCCCACGACTGGACGTGCTGTCCCTGCCACATGTCACTGCTCAGCACCTTCTCCTCCCCTCCGCTCCAGCATCTGGTTGTTGCCGAGGGAGCTGACAGGAGTGGAAGTGAGGGAATTATTGCTGGTAATAACGTCTGCAGCAAATCTAGCCTTCTTGCCACACTTTGTTTTAACCAAAACTGCTCTGTATGAAGGGATCAATCCCTTGTAAATTCTCCCTCCGCGCTCAGGTTGAAGAGTGGCTGCCAAGACCTGTGTGCCTTTCTCACAGCTGTGGGGTTTGCCTCTTCACACTTCAGTAACAGGTGCCTGTTCCCCAATAAAATAAATAAACCCCCTTAAAGATGGAAACACACCTTTGCCCTCAGTCCAGCCCTGACTCATAGGGAACAGCCCATGCCCCTTGACTTCTCCTTTTTAACTACTACTGGTATTTATGTTTTCACTAAAAATGGCTTTTCCCGTACCTTTACAGCAGAGCTGCGTGCTATGCCTTACCCTTCCAGCCAGCCCCGAGCATGAAGGGGTTACCCAGCCGTAAGCACTCCACGCAGCGGGGCTGAATGCAGGTAATTTCTCAGCCAGCCAATTTGCCATTCTCTCTCTTTATGCCATTACTCTTCCCTTTGGTGTAAGCCTCCCTCACACGCGACCCCATCAATAATACTGAGCCGAACACAGAGCTTTGTTTCAAAGAAAATAGCCATGGATCCTCACTGCTAATGCTTAGCCAGCTCTTGCTTAAACAGAACAACTATTTGGGGAGTGGTGGCCATAAGGGAACCCCTTCAAAACTGCATAGTTTTCTTTAACGACGTACCCTATCTACTCCGTTCCTGGGCTACAGCAGTGGCACAAGTTAATTGCAGAACAATCGGGGAATAACATCACTCCATTGACATGAGTAAGTGCAGAATTGCCATTATTTCCAGTAGAGCTACAGTGCAGTCCCCACAAACAACTATACAATTGACTTACATAAACCCGTTATTGTCCTTCAAATGTTTTCTAGATAACAGCAGCCATCATTGCGAGGGATTTCACAGGTATGCATTAACAAAATTAAAGATTTATAGCACGGCCGAAGTCAGAAATCTCATTGACATTACCAAATGAGACCTTGCTACTTTATGCGTGCAAGATAAACCCTGTGTAACTCACACAACTTTTTGACAAAATGAGGTAAGAAGGATTTAGCAGTGAACCGTCACTGGAGATATATGGCTTCAGCTTTCTTGTGGACTACACATGAACAGTAACCTAAGGGACATCCAGAGCAGTAGCCTGGCATCTTTGGACAGGAGAACTAGTAGATCACTAGGAAAAGCTACGAAAAAAATCTATATGTACTAAGGGTGTAAAAGTCTAGAGGGAAAAAGGGCTGACAAAAGCCATTTTTTATTGTTTCAATTATTTGCTCCAGCTTAGAACAACACTGCAAGGGTGATTTTGGGTTTATTTGGTTGGGGTTTTTGTTTTGTTTTGTTTTTAAGTTGCATATTTTGTCCCTCCAACTACAAGAAGGACAGAGTACAGAAGGAGGAGAAGGGATGGCACAGATTAAACCATTAGCTTGGGCTGGCAGTGAAATATCAGACTCAAATGCCTGAATAACCCACAGTGAAGAGAAGATTAGACAAATGAACAATAAAACTGACTGTTCCATCTTGTCCTCAATGGATGGGAAAGTAATGAAAATCTCATGAAAGATAAATGGTAAAGTTAGTTTAAAATGGATTTAATGAAAGTAAAAGAGGATGAGTACTCATTCCAGGCTGCTGATTTATATTTTCTGTATTTTAGTCCTCATAACCAAGTTCTGTCTCGTTAGCCATTAGAAGTTTAATACAGGGTTACACGTTCAGTCAAAATCCAAGCAGCTTTTAATACTTTGAAGGAGCACAATGCTGCATTTTGAAAGATTAGCAAGGGCGTCCTTGGCTGGATCCTTGCATATTAAAAAGTGATCTTTAAACTCGAGTTTTTCTTGCAGGATGGGGGGGATGGGGAATAATTCAAACCATTGCTCCCTTTTTTTCTTCCATTGAACTTGGTATAATGTAAAATTATACCAAACTTGCAACAAAAGGAATAAAGGTTTACAAAAGAATTAGCTACAAAATGAGCGGCTCTTGTGAAGATAAAACATGCTCCAAAATTAGCTGAGGGTTGTTTTTGGTTTTTTTTTTATAAATTCTATATTCTTTGTCTTTTAGCTGCTCACAGATTCCAGAAAGAATGAGCTAATTTTTCCCACTTCTCCCTCTCAACATTTTTCCACAGTGGAAAGAATACATAACAATAACAATACTGGTTTTGTCTGGAAAAAGTGGAATCTGTCTTGGTGTCAGAGCCAGGCTAGAGACAGCCACAACGTGGGTGAAGATTATGCACATGATGAACCCCTCATGTTACATACACAGTGAGGACCACGAACCAGCAGACCCATCCTCGGCTAGATGTGCTGGAGGAACATCAATAGAGGGATGTATAAGGATGCGTGACCTTTTAGATGTGCAAAACTAAGCAAAAGCCTTTATAAAGCAGGAGACACAATACAAACACAACCCCAGGCTGCCCACACTGCTTTGCTGGTGACTCAGCACCGAAACTGAGCCTCTCCTAGACCTGACCAGATAGCGCAGTCTTCTGTGATTCATCCCCAAAACAACAGGAAAGCTGCCAAAATACAAGTGAGGTGCTGTGACAAAAGCACTCCGCACCAGCATTCAGTATGAGGCCAACCCCCCCGCTTCCCATAGGAAAGCACAGCAATTTTAGGTTAACCAGTACTAACCTGGGCTGACCGCAGAGCTGAGAGTGAAGAAATTTTCATCTCTACAGGGCATGATCAAGACAGAGCTGATACAATGGCCAGCCAGGGGCTAATTGGCTAATAGCAACAAACTAATAAGTCATAGCAATTGGCTAATTAGCTAATAAGTAATTTAGAGCACTGGAGCACCTGTCAGCTCCCTGGGTGCTGTGAGAGTGCATGGATCTAGAGCTCTGTAGACTGACAGCAAAGTCCTTGATCTTTTTAGCTGTATAAATAAGGAAACAAATAAATTATATACACACACTTTCCCTTAGAAACAAATGGTAATTTTCCACACACGGTCAAGGAGCAACACTCTACTCAAGGTTTCCTCCCATGCATGTCCCCAGGACTCCTACATAATATAGGATCCTGCTCCAGCCTCTTCTTGCATTTCTGAATCTCCTCTGCCAGGCTCTGCTGCTATAAAGCAGCTGCTAGTACTAAGTGACTTTCTGCACCAGCGGTCTTCTCATGAGCAACACTGATTTTTCTTTCCTTAGCAACTGAAGACGCAAGGTCTGACTTCAGTCAATTGATTTTGATAGGGATCGTATCCACTTGCACAGGGAGGAATTGGATGCGCTGTGAGCGTCTCAGTCCCTGAATGAACAATTGTACTAACAGCAAGGACGCAAAGGCAACAGATTTCTGGCTGTCACAGGTAGCAGTAACAGTCAATCACCTGCATGAAATGACTGTGTTACAGTAAATCCTCCCGCTCCATGGAGGGAAACCATCCTGTTCCTGGCCTCTTCGGAGTCAAAGAAGCAACTCATTTCTTGATGAAACTCTGCTGGCCTTTAGTCTCCCCTGGGAACACCTTGCACTGTAATTTCATAATCCGTGATCAAAATGAAGGAACACAACCTTGGCAAAGCGAGGCCTTTTAGATGTAAATTCCCCTGGTGCCTGCTCGCTCTTCTGCACTCTTATTCTGATGCATTAGTATTTATAAACCACAAACTGCTTTTGCTGGGTGTATATTTCTGTCGTGACTTGACCTCTCAGCCAAGACTTCAGTCCCATTGCAAAGCTGAGGCAGAAGAGCTCCCAGAAAACAGGCCCCCCCCGCGCCCCCATCCCATGGTGAGCCCTGTCCTGGGGTAGTCACACCATGCACCGCCACATGCCTGGGCACAGCCACATCACAGCTGATCGACACATGTGGAGAACTTGGCCATGAGCCTCCTACCGCTGTGTGATGGATTTCTGGACACTTTTAACCCTAAAACCACAGTGCGTACAACCAGGAGGCTCTCACGCATCACAAGCAGGGCAGCCTTTTCTCCTTCCCCTACCAGCACTGCAAATTTTCCTCGCTGGTGCAGGAGGAGCAAATATATTACCCACCATGGCAAATGCCAGACAAATAAACACAGGCGCTCTTCAGGTCCTGATGAGTAGGGCACATCTTTCCCCAGAGAATAATCTCCGAGAAATCGACACATAACATTGAAAGACAAATGAGAATGAAAAGGCCTCTCAAATTTAATAGCCTCCATGAATTACACTGCCTTTTGTCTACATGGACTGTCAATCTTTCCATTAAAGAGTCACTGTCATCAGTAATCCATTTAAAGATTTATAGATGTGGAGATTTATAGACTTACTGTTCTTATCTGCCTTTTTTTCCCATCCATCTCCATGGGTCCCCAAAAGGTGGGATGCTATCCAAAACCTCCACCCTGCATCTGAAAATATAAACCCGTGATGGGATTGGATGCCAACAGAAGTAATAATGCTGATAAGGATAGCAAGGATGATAATGTAGCGGGGGAGAGGGGGGGACGATGACAAGGACAAGAAAGGATAAAAGATGAGCAGGAGAAAATAAGAAAGGGATAATCCAGATTTTAATTCACAAATTCTCACTCTAAAAATTCCATAATTTCTCAAAATAAATAAAATAATTTGGTTGCTTTTCCTTTTTGGTCATTTTTTACTTAAGAGAAAAAAAAACCCGAAAAACAAAAAACCCTTGCATCCTTGAACTGAATATATTCAGATCCAACTTTTGCATCCAGGAGGGCCACAACGCTCACAATAAAGAATGTACTCAGGTGGGAGTATACTGACATTACAAAGTCTCTTCAAACAGCCAGAGGAATTTTAGTATAAATGAGCCTCAAGCTACCTGCTTTGCATATTTTTATCTGATTCTAGTGCAGTTGCACAGTTTGTTCTGATAGTAATTGAATACCCATATGTGGATTAATACCTCCAGTACAAAAGGATTTGAATATGTTCATGCTGCTTGAAACGAGTCTGTTTGCATGTGCAACTTGATACTGGGTAAAATTGCAAATACTTACGTGACTTAGAAATCAAAGTACTATTCAAAAGCTTCTAACTCATTCTGTGTCTGGTTTTGGGACGTGTGTGTAAGAAACAGATCTACTTGTCCTCACTCCATTATTCTACCTATGACACTGACACCAGGTAGTGTTCAAGGAAACTCTAAAAAAGGAGCACTGGATAAAATTCCTCAGGTAACCTTTAAAATCTCTCCTCCTGCTAACTACTGCTCGGTATATTTGTACGTGCTTGTCTGTAAGGAGAACAAGGACAAATCTTTTTCTGAGTTTTGTTGCTGTGTTAAAGAAAGCTGCTGTAATTGGTGAGCTACCAAAGAAAATGCTTTGGTACAAATGGCTATGGTGTAAATCAGTGGAAGTCTGCAGGCAATGGTATCCATGTATATGAAAAATAAGGCTCTCTTCCCAAATGCAAATTGGCTTAAAGAGCACTGAACTGTGGGGACTGAACGTGTAATGCATTCTAATTAGCTTCCTCTTAATCATGGCCATTACCAGGGGCTATCGGCATGTTGGAAGCTGTGTCTGTGCTGATCCTTTACAGCGTGCACAGGTGACAGCTGTCAATGTAATTATCAGCACAAATTTCACTTTCTATTTGTATTTTCTAACTCCAGACAGAGAGAAACTTTAGTGGTGGATTAATTTTGCTGTGCTTTTGGGGAAAGGCAGGGCAGTGTTAGGTCTCATTTTCAATCGATCCTACTCAAGCTCTTCAGCAGATAGGGTTATGACCCATGAATTCAAGAGCTGGCTTCCTGCGCTCTTATGTGTTACACAGGAAGGAAATCACAAAGCCAAAGCTGTTAAGAGTCTCCTCCTTGAACAAATAGTTTCCTAAATAAGTGCCCTGGGCTCATTGTCTTTAATAATCCCTTGTCTGAATGTCATTAATATGAGTGTATTTTTCTCTCAACAGCATTGTTCTCTTGCAAAACAGTTTCTGTACTGAGTCTTTTATGCACACCACCTTTTGTATGGCACAACAGCTATTTGAAAAAATAAAATTCAACAGGGCTGAACCGTAAATTATGTGTTTACACTGCTCTTGTCCCATCTTTAAGGTGACACTGAACAGAGGTCATTTCACGGAGCAACAGCATTGCGGAGACCTTGCAAAGAAGTGGGGTGCTCAGCTACAGCCAAATTCTTCCTCTCTGGGAAATGCATTACTGTATTTTGGGGACCAAAGGGAGGGATGTCGGTGTTGTTTCATAGGCTAAGAAAATGGGAAAATGCAGTAGAGCTTGCTCACCCTTCCAACACACCTCCTCCATCGGAAGGGCTGTCTGCAGTGGCCTCCTCCTCTTCTACTTGAAGACAGCTGTTTGAATGTGTATGAACTGGCATTGAGGGCATCTTCCCAAACCTAGGGATCCTGCAGATTCAGGAGGAAAGGAAACATTGTACCTGGAAGCACAGAAGTTGTCTGCAGCTGCCCCAAAGGTTCTTTCCAAGCCAGTTAGCTCCTTCACGACCGGCTGCAACCCAAGGAGCTCCTCACTGGCCACCCTGATGTGCCAGTACAGCAGTCAGACACTGTTGGTGTTCACCACTGAACAGCTCCCACTTGGAGCTGCAGCAGCAAAAGAGGCTGGGGCAATAGTTGGGCAAACTGGCCTTTCTCCTTCCCCATCTCCCTTGCTCCAAATGCCCCAAATCTCTGGGCAGGGCCAGTCGTGTCGGAGACCTGGCGGGGAGGGAAGCGCACGAGAGGCAGCAGCCTCTGTGCATGCGTGAGAGCTTGCAGAGCAGCCTGTGTGATCAGTTATTAAATACATCCGCAAACAAAGCAGATGATTGAAAATGCCATTTCGCAGCCTCCTGGCAGCAATCACCATGCTGACGGGGAGCAACGCAGCACCAGACAGTGGCAGAGCCCAAAACTCATTTTTTACACACACAACCCCCCTACTTTAGGTAGTGATTTAGAGATCAGAGGAAGGACTTGACAGTTTAATATTTAAACAATTTGTTTCATGTTTAGACCATCATGTTAATGATCTGTGTGTCACAACAATAATCAAGTGGGGTGGAAACTCTCTTGCAATTAGCCACTTCTCCTGTCACAACCTACATCATATCAGCCCCATGGCTTCTAATTTTAGCCAAATGCTTCCTTTAAAATCTAATTTACATCCTGTTTTCCCCCAAAAAAGCCACAAATACTCGTGTTCCCCATGGCTCTCTATATAAAGTCTCCTGATTGACAGGAGATGAGTCTGTGACAGCCCCCAGTGCAGATCTGATCCCTTCCCTCCTCCCTGGCCATTCACCCTTTCAGGTCCTCATTCCCTGCCGTGATGCCCAGACGGCTGCAGTCCTCTCCTTGCTGTCCCAAGAGAAAAACATTTCGTATCTGGGTGACACACTGAGCAAGACACCTGCTATACACCTCACGGCTTCTATCCATGCACCATAGAGCATCCTACAAATGTTGAAGGAGGACACTGTTATTCCAAAAATTTGGGTGCCCACCGGGAAAGACAGAGGCAGTCATAAAATGCCCTATCCAGGCTGCATTTGAACTATTCAGGTGGTGAGAAAAGAGCCTGACCAGTCCTGCTGCTGCGCCACAGCCCTTAATGCAAAATCAGTTTTAAGTCTCTTGCACGCAAATCCCCTCCTCTTGCCTCTTTATTCTCCCTTGCTAACAATCTGCATTGTGCTGGTACTAATCCCAGCCAGAGGACTGTTGTGCTGGATACTGTGCTTACAAAGCCAAGGCCAGTGCCCTAAAGAGTTTTAAGCCACACTTTAATTTTGGTGCAAATTATGTAAAACAAAGTGTTCACAGCACTGTTCAACAAGCTGGGGACTTCGGGAATTTGTATTATGTTGAAAAAGGGAGTCGGACTCTTTCTTTAAATAAAAGCAAAACACTAACCTCACTGTCAGCAACAGCTTTTACCAACAGTAACCTGCGTAATTTTTACAACAGTAGAGAGTTTTTGACTGATTGTCCTGTGCGCATCAAATCTCAGCTCTGCTGTGGTGGAGACCTGAGTAACAATAACCACAGCAACACGCTGCCTGCACCTCTGCAACATCTTTATTAATGATGTACGGCCGAGCCCCTGCTGCTCGCTGGCGCTTACCACCAGATTTATGGCTAACTTCCAGGGCCTTTCCCACTACTCTTAATTTATTACAATAACAGTGTTCATACATGAGCGTCTCGTGGTAGGGAGACAGCAGCACGTCCGGTAGCATTACAGCAGATGAAGCCTATTAAAGTCCCACCAGTTCAGGCAGCCAAAGTCTCAGGGAAGCAAGTCACTCCCAGTTAACAAGCCGCGAAGTTACTTTTTTAGCCCTTGTAAAGTGGAAGTTACTCTCTAAGCCTTTGCAAAGTGTTTATCACAGTCGTAAAAGAATAGTTTCCATCTGGCCACTGACTCTTGCAAGGTGTCCCCAGGAGGGTGGCTGCAAAACTGCTGAAGTCTGAGCTGAGCCCTTTCATCTCCCACCAAGTCACCGCAGTTCAGGTCACGGAGGGTAATCTATTTTTCCAGTGTGATTTGATTGTATCTAAACCTCCCCAAATTCCTACCTCAGCCCCTGCTTCCTGTTAAATTTACCTGCTTTCTCATCATATATTTTTTTACTCTTGCTCCAAACCGTATTAAAGGGCCGGTGGGCTCCAAGAGTGATGTTCCCAGGGGACCACACACCTTCCCCACACCAGAAATGATGCAAAACCTCTAAGACTGAAAAGCAAAGTCTGGCCTCTGCAGCTCTCAGAGGCTCTGCACAGCCTGATCATCCTACAGACCTTAAAGAGATAAAATGGAGGCGTTTCCCTCTCTCTTGCCATCCCTGCCTGATATGCTACCTCGGACATGGAACTGAAGGAGCCTCTGGGGCCTCCCAGAGAAGAGATTCCCACGGCTCTCTGCGAGGGCTGGAGGCAGTGAGCTGCCCTCTGGGGCCAGCCTGGATAAGCCTTGCTCTTCACCATCCGTCCACCCAAAGCACAGGTTCGCAGTCAGCTAGCATGACTTGAAGGTAATTTGCTCTGTCAGATGAGACTTCTGGACCAATTCCCTCAGCCAGCATGGTCAGAGATGCTTCCCCTACCCTTGTTACACCCCGTGATATCTTACTATCTTACTCCAGCTGAAGGATATACACATGAGACCGTCTCAACCCTGCCTTGTCATGCCTGGCTCAGTCTCAGGCAGTCCCTAGCTCCACTCTGATTTACCCTGGGAGTCCAGGGTGGCAGTGATAGAAAACCAGCCAGGGAATCCCACTCACCAGCAAGGCAGCAATAGCAAAGGCCCTGCACAGTTTATCTGTAATTACATTTTCCAGATGTATCCTGAATGAAGAAGTCATACGTATTTTAATACAGTCTAATAACAATTACTCTGTGAATCAAAACTATTTAATAGTAAATGATCCTTTCCAGTAATCTTTTTTAGCCATTCTAATAGCATTCCTTTATTAGTATTTTTTTATTAAATTTGACAAGGTGATAACAAAAGGCTATGGAAAAGTATTCAGCTTTATTGTAGTCTACAGTACTTTTCCATAAAGGTTAATACGGACCCGCCACTACTAACGATTAAGTGGCGATACTTCTGCTGAGACTATTCAAACATTCTAGCTCTGCCCTTTCGAGAACAATCCTTTGTTTTACATTTATGTTCTACTTTACTCTTCTGTGGGTTTCCCCATCAACAAGCTACATTTGCACAAATTTAGGACTATCTCCTCTTTCCTCCCCAAGTACTCCTGGATGCGCTCTAGTAAAACACAAAATAAAATCTACTGATCAAGACAATTCTAAAGCTGTCAACATATTTTGTTCCCTAACTATATATCCAAATCATCTCAAAAGTATTGTAGTCTTCTCTCGGAGTTGATAAGCCATTTAATGTATTATTCTGGTGACAGACAAGCTGGCGTTTGCTACAAGCATTTTTATGATTCAGTAGTTTTCGGAGAGACTAGAAAACTAAGCAGCAGATTTACAATATAACAAAATAAAAGCAGAGATCTCATCCGCCTGATGAATGACTAAAGCAGCTTTCATCTGCGGATTTTCAGCTAGTTTGCCTGAAGGTGGAGAACTTATTGTTTAGGACCTGATAAAGCCACCCTCAGGCTATAATCAAATGGCATGTGTTGAAGACTGTACACATGCGGAAGGTAGAGAGACTGTTAACTCTGTGGTGGTTTCCATCTAAGCAAGACATGTAAGCGCAATAAATCTGAAAGAAAAAAAGAGACACAAGGAAAAGAGAAATGCTGTATGCATGTATATGGGCTAAGCAGCACGTATGCACCCGCAGCTGTGCCTGGCTGGCCGCTCTGCTGGCTGGCTCTTCGGTAAGGGAGCCACAGCAGGTGTGATTTTTTTCAGAAGGAAATAAATGCAAGGACAACCGCAGCTGAAAGACCATTACGTACATAAAATCTGGCATCAGCTGGCAGGCAGGTATAGTATTACTGGCTGCCTTATTCCTTAGCAAACAGATATTAGTTAATGCTTCCCTCTTGGCCAAGCAATGAGTCAATGGTTGAGATGAGGGGAGAGCTCTGGCCTCTTCACTTCCATTCTCCACACCTGACCAGAGATGATGCCAGCTGTCCTTCAGCAAAGCCCAACTCCAGGGGCCAACTTCAGTAGCAAACACTTAAGCCGTGTTCCATGTGGGAGTCACATTTCACTCATGCATTTCAAAAAGACACAACTGCTAAGAACACGGGTGCCCGACTCCTGGCACCAAGGGCCACATTCAACCCACCTTCCCCTGAAGGTTAACCAGGCTGTTCTGAGCTGAAATGCCATAGGGGGTGTGAGAGTGATGGAAAATTCATTCCATCCCAGTACCCTCGTATTCTGCCTCTCCATCACCTCTGATCTTTCATCTCCCCCTGCTAGGATTTCATCCGTACCCTATCAAAAAGCACACAGAAGTCAGTTCCTCTCCCTACAAAGCAAATGGCCATGAGGACATGAGGCACTGTCAGATGTGAACTACATACAAAGTCTTCTGAGGCCAGTGGGAATACTGGCCAGTGACTCCATTTTCTATGCATAGGCATTTTGGTGCTTTCCATATGATTTTTAAACCGTGAGTAATGCCAGCTTCCAAAGACCTGTCCTATATTTGAACCTTGCTCACAGTCTTCACTTGCTTAGCTGTGAACATGATTTTAACAAAGCCATTTCAACCTCTTAGTTAATTTGTTTCTGAGGCCTTTCTGAGTGTGTAATTAAACTAAAAGAGCTGGAAAAGCCCCTTACAGTAAATAATTTACAAGTTCCTCCCTGGGGACATTTTTTAATTATAACTCCACTGGTCAGATCTTACCGAATACTCTGAGATAGCATTCCCTGCTGAGATCCTGAAATATAATTAACTTATTCCTTTGCTAATGTTGTGTGGTTTGGTTTTTTTTTTTTTTTTTCCCTTAGCCTATCCATTTCTTATGCAGGGCAGGCAGATTTGTTTATAAACAAAGTAGAGATTGATAGACGCTTTGTCATGAGAATAGCAATAATGGCATTCACTGCAACAGACGGGGGCATGTCCATTTGAGGAAAGATGATACTGTTTTGAAGCAATTTTTATAAATCCTACCCTGACAATCCAGCATGGAGAGATACAAGAGAGCAACCAGACAGCCTCGATTCCTCTCCTTCTTGGCAGCCTGCCTTGCTCCCCAAGTGCCATTTTATGCATAGCAAACGTAAATAATTCTGACGCACCTACCAACCCCCTAACCTTTGTGCTTTGGAAACACAGCTATATACTATCAAACTGACAGTGATTTCATGTTATGTGGCAAAAAGAAAAACCCTGAGCGACAGCGGCAAGGCTGGGAATGTCAAGTGAAAGCTGTCACATTTATTTAGCTCCATGATTCTCAAGACAATATACATAAATATTGTTTTACTATCCCCACCAGCCAAATGTTAAGAGCTATCTGCATCAGCCAGGGTCCTGCGGCTCCCCCAGCCTGGCCGATGAGCCTGTGATGATCTCCTCCTTACCCAGGAGAGGCTGGCAAGAAACAAAGCACCAGTTCTTTTTGGTCCAAATGACACAGTATGTTAAATAGTTTCCTCATCCTTTCCCACTGCAGCTGTAGCCAGAAGGGCAGTTTGGAGTGAAAGCAGGAGAGAATGGCTCCATGATGTATTGAAATGTGATTGCCCAGATAAGAAGTTTGGGACACTCATTGCCTCAAGTCCTAAAAGCCTTCAAAGCTCGCTTGCTTTTCCTATACCAATTAGTTCCAGCAACTCCAGATAGCCCACAAGGACAAAGGTTGGTGCCTATCCGTGGCTGTGCTGGAACGGGGGCCTGTACTATGCATCCAAACTCTTGGTTTTTACTTTCCTCCCCATTTTGAACTCCCACACAGTCAAACTTATGACCACATCCTCGCTTCTCTCCAAGCACTTTGTTTCTGTACAGTTGTTAGTGCTGGCTCTGAAGTCTCTTCATCATCATATGCTGGCCTTTTTGTACACAATTGTTCACCTGGTATCATCTGTAGCGAAATACATATGCATCAAGCTAGCCCTTATTCTAGTGAATAAATCAAAGCTCAGATAGCAAGATCAAGAGCTAATTCAAAGGGCTGTAAAGTGTTGTGACTAAACTCGTATCTAATTGAGCAAACAATAATAAAAGCAGAAAAACCCCTCTTATATAAAGAATGCCTCAGAAAAGTTAAGCCACAAGGTGCAGAGTTTTTGGATAAAAAGTTTGTTTTCACGGTAGCCATTTGATCTATGTGGCACAAAGCATCCTAATAAAACACAGTTCAGAAAATTAGTATTCAGCTTTAAACCAAACACCATGGCTTCCTCTCATCTTGAACATAGCCAGCAAGAGGCATTAGCCTCTGATTATGTTCTGTTGTGCTGACACGGCCTCTCAATTTTGTGTCTGAAGTAGAACTGAAGCAGCACTCACGCAGTCACGCCTAGTGCCACACTAACCAAACCCACGTAAACATGTCTCAGGATCCCAGATAAACCTCCATGCTTAAACCTTGAGGCAGGACTCCACTGAAAGCATCCACTGGCTTTGGTGGGGTAGAAGCAGGTAGCTTGTTGGATGGGGCTGGACTTAATATCCACATTTAAAACATCTGTCAATCAGATTTGGGATCCAGGTTTCCGCTGTGAAAATTACTGGCTTCAGCGTAGCTTTGCTGATGTCCGTGGCAGGCCGTGCCATACGGCACAGTGCTGAGCCTAATGCGATCGGTGAACTCAAACAGCCTTGCAGACAAATCTAGAAATAGGTCTGTCACACACAAAGCCTGCCCCATCTTTTTTGTTGTTGTTGCTGTTGCTTTCCATATGCGAACAGAGGTTCAGAAATGAAGAATAAATTACTGCCAGGAGAGACATTGTGGGAAAAAAAGGGTCCAATTTTCTCACCACATCTATTCCCCAAAGGTCTTGAATCTTAAGAGCATGTCTCCCTTCTGCCAGGCAGCACAGCTGGCAGCACTGCCGAGCTGAGAGGAGCTGGAGGACGTTCCACCGCACGCACCAGCCACTGACACCGTCATCTCAGCTTCTGTTCACACAACCCTTCGTGATACACGAACACATCTTACTCTGCATCTTTCATTTGGTGCAGTGAAATAGTCTGATAAAGAACTGATCACCATCGTTTTACTAAATAGCCCACATTGCAAACTGCTACCAGCTGTCTTGTTCAGGTTGCAGCTTTTCAGTACGCACTGGTGGGAAGCCCAGCAGGCCAACACTGAAGGTATCTTCACCCCAACCAGATGGAGCTTTGTTAACACAGGATGGAGAAGCACCAGGGAGCACAGGCCAGGGAGATCTGAGGTGCTAAGCTTATGTTCAGCCCACAGCAAGAGGGTTTAATTAGTTACTGTATTAGCAAAATGGAAATAAAACTGAATATAAGCATTCTGAGATGAAAAGGTTCATACGTACTGTAGGCATGATTTTGTTCACAAAAACAGTTATCGTTGAGGAAGTCCTAAGGTCACTCTGCTCCACAGCTGGTTCCTGAGAAGTCATGGATTTTTTTAATGATGACACGGAGTAGTTTGGTGAAAATAAATGTATTGATTTATTGATTGATGTATAGGAAAAGCAAAGTCATGCTGAAGAAGGAACACAAAATTTTGACATTTTGATTGATCCTGATTGGAAACACTGTGTCCTATTACTATGAGGACAGAGTGCAGAGGAAAAGTCACTATCTTCTTCTTGATTTCCAGGACAGTTTGGAGAACTGGAGAACAATGTTCCACCCAAAAACTTAATCCATAAAACCTGCTCTCTGCAATTCTTAGCATCTCTATCCTTGAACAAAGTACCCATACTTCACACGGTATTTGGGGACATTATAAACGGCCCATGTACAAAATTATAGAACTTAAAGTAATTTTGAATATAATTTTACAAAACAAGAGCTGTTTTTCTCCAGATGGAGAACTCACTGACCGCATTTTAGACTACATTACAATCTTGTATTCAGATAAAGAACCATATACCAAAGCCATGGGCATGAACCTTTTTTTATTTATTTTATTTTTTATTCCTTTATTTTAAGACACCTTCAAGGAGTCAAGTGAACAGTCAAAATTATTGTATACACTAAAATCAATTAAGGCTTTTCTCCAATCACCCTTTTTTCCCCAGCTTACTATAGGACTTACTGGCAGTTTCTTGTTTTGCTCATAGATGCACATAATATTTAACTACTAAGAACTTCTACCATAACAAGTATCTAATTCCAGAATGGATCAGGAACTGTGATTAGTAGACAGTTCACTTTTAAACTGGAATAATAAAACTGTTAAGTATTGAGCAGCTTGTTCCTCAAAAGTACGATGAGAAGAAATGGTCCTCACTGTAATACAGGCACACATTCTTGTTTCTTTTGATTGTAGAAAAAGAATTCACACCAGATATTTGCTAATTAGAAGCAAATCAATGCAATCCTCACTACTTTTACCACATTTACACTGGGCTGTTTTTTTGTTCAAAGACAAACAGTGTATTTTATTGCTCCCAAAGTCATATATGACTATTAAAAAGTCACAATTGATGGATCTGATGTCTTTCGTTGGTCACTCTGAAGGTGGGCTGGTATCAAGATACTTTCAGCAGTCTTCATAAAGAATTTCATCTACTTGGACATCATTTTCTGCCACAGGCACTGATTCACAAATCTGTTCCCTAAAAGCCAAGGCAATTGTGTAAGGCTTTCCACTGGGATGTTTCATACATCTGTCAAGATAGGTATCATAATATCCTTTCCCTCTTCCCAGTCTGTTGCCTTTTTTATCAAACCCAAGGCCTGGCATGAAGATAAGGTCAAGACCTCCTGTAGAAAAATGAAATAAACATTAGTCAATGCACTATGGATTTCCTGATGTCTTGACTACATAACTGCAGACATTTGCAAAAATGCAAGCTTCGTGTTTTGCAAAATGCTTCCCTCTCTTTGATCAGATGAAAAATACTATGAATACTAAACCTGTAAATATACATTTTCATCTTATCAATTGCATACTAGATCAGCTGCAAAATAATTATATCTTGAAAAGCTACAAGGAAAAAAACCTACATTATAATAAATTTATTTTATCATTTTAACCCCAAACTTCCAAATACTAATGATTATAACTCTAAATCTAGGCAGAGACTGAACTCAGGGAAATTAAATGCAGGAGGAATCAGAAAATCAAATGAACTTCAACATCAGACATAAAAATAGAAAAAAAAAAAAGATGCATAAGAGAACAGAAAGCATCTTCTTGATGTAACTGTAAGATGTCATGAACCTTCACTCAACCTCCCAAAACCAATGAGCCTTGAATATAATATATTCTGAAAGTGGGTATTTGCCCTCTTATATCAAGATGTGAAGGCTTGTCTCTTTTAATGTCAGATTCCTCTTCTCCCAACGGAGAGAGCCTCCCAAATTTTCCCCAAATTCCTGAGCCTCCAGCAATTTCCACTGTTGCTCCAGCAGCACACACACACACATTCTGCTTGCCTGCCCAGAATATCCCTCCTTCCGGAGGGATGTGTGGGGTATGGGCTCCCCAAGACTCTACTGAGATTGCACTTGACTGGAACTCAAAATCAGTTAAAAAACTGACACAAGCTGCATAAGCTGCCAATCATCTGGACAGAAGACCCCACCAACCAGCTCCTGATAAAAATCCAAGATCAGCTAGGCCCTTCTTTCTTGCTTTGTTCATACACTGCAAAGGGCTGTGGATCAGCATCATGCCAGGTAGCCAGCGACAATTTACACTGGGCTGCCCACTTGTTTCAGGAGTTGATTCACATCACTGCCAGGCAGGCAAAAGAAACCGGCTGCCACGCTGAGCGACCGCCAGGCATGGAGGCAGCCAGCACGCACACTCCCATTATTTATGCGAGACTTGTTCGTTTACTGTGACAAGTCTTGCAAGGATGTCCTCTAAACAAATGAGCTTTGCTGGCCTGGTGCTGACCGCTGAACCCAGGAACATCCCACTTACTGGTGTCACAACGCAAAGAAAGGCTTTCATTACTTGCTGCTGTAGCAGACAGATACTTAAGGAGAGAAGGGCAGGAACGTTAGTGGAAAGACGGCGCAGACTAAAACACAGCTGATATGAGTATGGAAAGAAAGCAAATACTGTGTCGCAGTCCACTGCTTCTTCCTTTTTATAGGAATGGTACTCAGCCTTGAGCAGCTTTTCTGCAACTGGCTTCTGCTCCTTCACCAGGGCTAGGATGTGGCAGGTATTTTTCCGCTTTTCCTATGTCCAAACCTACTCTCTCCTGCCGTTTTGGACTGAGCTGCTCTTGCTACATCTGGCTAAGGAATGATGCCCAGCATTCAAGGAGATGTGTGGGAACATGTACCGCAGGAACCAGAGCTAAGCAGAGTTTTTCACTTTCCAGGGTATCCCATCTGAGATCACATATCGACTGAACTAACTGAGCCTGAAAGAGCACGTTAAAAGTTCACATAAGACCAGCTCATTTGCACACCCTTCCCAGGCTCCTGGGGATTTCCTTCCACTGTTCACTGTTCAGAGAAAATTCACTGATGTGAACACTCATCCATCATGACCTGATGACTTAATTAGAACACTGATATAAAATATGCAAGACAACACAGTGTGAAACGCTTAGAGAAGATCGATCTTGCAAATCTGGCATCATACAGTTAAGAAGCATGGCTTTTTTAAAGAGGTCAGGGGAGTAAGAGGAGGGAATTAGCCAAAGGGCAGACCACAGAATGTGTGTTTTACCACGCTGTAGTCAACTTTTGACTCACAGGACAGACAAATGGCAAAGAGGAAAAGAGGCACAGGGGCAGAAGTATGGTCTCACTGAAAAGACATGCCATTGCTATGGTATCACCATGTACATCATGTTGGATGTATCATGTCACATCTCCTCAGTTTGCAAGTAGAAATACATATTTGCCAATTGTCAGGCATACGGATTAGGACCTAGACACCAGCTGATCATCTCCCCATTAGCACAGTCAGTAAGAGATTCTGCAGGTCAAGTCTTCCCAAGTTACTCCTGCGCTCATTACTTACCCTCTCCACAATTTGCCTCACATCAGCTTTGTGTAGGTATTCAGTGGGCCCAGAAACCAATATGTGCCAAACACTAATGATGCACAGAAAGAAATAAACTCTGCCTTACACTTTTTTTTTAGCTGTTTTCACTCCATGTGGCTCTCACGGCAAAAAGCAGGAGACATTTGCAGTCACTATTGCTGGCAGGTAAGAACGTACACAAGGGGCAAATCTGCAGAGTAAAAAGGTGCCATTTCTCCTTACGTTTGTGTTACAGACAGGAAGCAGACAAGTCAGGGGGAGCACTAAGGAAAGAGGGAAGTGTCAGGAAAGAGTGAAAGGAAGAAAGATATTTTCGATGTAGCTTAACTGATAGCACCCGGCACACTCGAGTGAATTTAGATGTATTAAAGTACTGTGTTTTCTCCTGGGTTCTCTGGAGAAACAGAAAGTGTTTTAATGAGTCAGCTCCTCTATAATCATGGATTTTTTTATGCTGAATAACTCGAACAAGTTTGTGCAAATCTCAATATGAAAAATTATGCTGTAAGTACTGTAATAGTTACCCTTCTGTTTTTCTTCTACTGGAGCACTGTGATACCGACTGCCTTTGTTCTGACTCACAACACACTGATATCCATGCAACTCACGCTGCACAAGATTTAAGTAAAACGCCAAGCAAAACTTTCTGTAGAAAAATGACACAGCTACCCTGCAAGGAGCCCGAGGGCAGCTCAAGCAGTGTTAGCCCCAAATCCTACCCTAGGATCTACAATGAATGGCAGAGAGCTATATGGAGAAAACACTTCCCCGCCACATAACTCGGGGAGCAACAAAACCTCTTGTGGTGCCTGCGGCAGCGTGGGGGAAGAGCTGTCACAGGATGAGAGGTGACACACAGATGAGACCAAGATTGCAGACACATGAGATTACTATCAGCAATGAGAGTACATCAACAGGATGGCAGGTGAGGGTAAGAACATCTTACCCTCTTGGCACGGCACCCTCATGCTCCCAGCCCTTCCAGCCCTGCAGGACATTGCTGGTCACTCAGGATGTCCTGCAGGCTTGTCTGTTCTCACATCCTACTCCCCGTGCTCCCACGGACTGCTGTGTGAAACGTCATCCTTGTCCCACGGAAGACAGAGCAGATATTCGGGTGTCAAACACCACATCAGCTATTAGTGCCTTGTAAAACATGCTAATGGAGGTCTCACATTTGACACCTACTTCTATCCCTTTCCTTGTGATGTCCATTGTCCCCCAGGTGTCTGAAGTCATTAACTAGTGGTTCTTGGATCCCTGAGGGTCCTGTGACTGCATGCCAGGAGCCCAGGAAATCATACCCACAGCCAAGAGGGTTTTGCTATAGGTAATATTTCTTTGCTTCTCCTGGAATACTTGCTTGTGGTCTGCAAATTGCTAAAGGCTGAAAACACTGTCTCAAGCCACAATGTACTGTTCCAGCTTCTATGTAGAGAAAATCCGTGTTTCTTATACACTTTAATTAAGCTACTGGGTATCCCGGTAAGGTTAGCAATTATGATGACAGTCACCTAATACTCGCTGTATCTATGTCACAAGCTCTTATGGCCACAGCTCAACTGTGTAGTACCATGCGTGAAATAATACACCCTGAATTATCTATCAATGTGGGCATACAGCCATGCTGACACAGCCACACAGGTTTCATTTATACAGCTAAATACAGCAGAGCCAGAAAACAAATTGATTTACAGGATCACAGGTGGTCAATACTGTTGAATTGTCAGCACACTGTCTGGCACTGCCAGTCCAAGTGACACCCACGCTGGCTCCAGGGGACAGGATTCCCATGGGCAGTAAAGACAGAAGAGTACAAATCTGGCTCCTTTGACACTGTGCAGTCCTCCTACACCAGCAAAACTGGTTTTCCTTCTCCAGACACAGGCTTTCCTGCCTCATGCCAGAATAAGCAACACAAACCCTCAGACTGATGCTACAAAAATACTGCTGCGATGGTCTGCCACAAGGCATCATGCTATTAAAGATACTACGAACTGGGGAAAAGATAAAAAAAACAGTATTGCCTTAGGGCGACAGAGGCTTCACGTGAGACCAAAAAAAAAGAAGAGACAGACCAAGTTCTCTGTGTCGTATGGCCCTGTGTTATTTAGCAGTGTAGATACAGTCACAGCTTCAGAACCTGCCATGTGGGTGTACAGGCACACTCTGTTTGCACTGACTTGCGTACATCTATGCAGACATACCTTATGTCACAGAGAAGTGAAATGACTTGCCCAAGGACTCAGGAAATGTGTGGCAAAACTAGACACAAAAGGCAGGTGTGCAAACTGTGCTTCCCCTGCCTTAACCAGCAGACCAAAACACTAGCTTACCCTCTCTGGTGGTTTAAATAGGAATACCTGGTTTCGCTTCCTCCGGGCAGCTGTGGTGAACCTCCTCGGTTCCGCAGTGCATTTCTCATTACCCTTCATGATCATATCAGGTTTGATTTTGTTCCCCAGGGAAGGATTTTCTTCTTGCACCTCATTACCTCTCTTCTTCTTAATCTGATGTTCCTATTTGAAATGTCAGCCGGTATATTCAGAAGTGTTCTTGACAATGGTTAATTATAGAAGAGTCCATCAAACTGCACAGACACAGGTCATGTAGTAAAGACTGCTGGGACTTGTCCTGCCCTCAGAAAAAGCAGGCAGCATGGCCCCTCTCCTCCCAGGTTTGAAGGGGCTCCACCAGCCCACTGCCACCCACCGTGTGTGGGTCATTCATCTCCCCCTGCACAGCCAGGTGGTTCTAACAGAAGATCAAACTGAAATACTCTGTCATCCCACCTTCTCATCCCTCACCGCCACTTGCTTTCTGGACACAGTGAAGCGCTTGGGACCCATCAAAGCAGAAGCTAGGACTCTTGATCCTCTCCTCCAAAGCACTTACAAGAGGATGAGGCAGAGGCTGAGCTGCAGCAACTCCTGTGTCCCTGTAAAGAACGGCAATGTGCTCATAAAAATCATGCTGGCAGCACAGACGCCTCCTGAGCTCAAGCCTACAAGAGGTCGACAGCAGTCAGCTCTGTATGCCACTGCTGCTGTGCCTCATAGCAGCAGCTGTGCAGTTTGAGATTCTCCCTCAAGCACAGAAGTTTGTGTATCGTTTACTCCATCACCACAAGGATGGCTCGATCCTCCCAGCCTGGTACTTTGGGCAAGAACCTGCTTTTCAGTGGTTGGTTTTTTTTCCACACACAGCTCACTCTGCGGTGGAAGTCAGGGTCTCCCCCAGCTTTGCTCAGGTGTAAATGATTACATACAGTGCAGGACCAGAGAACCAGGACATGAACAGCTTTCTTTTGAAAGGAAAGGAGTGTTTATGCCATAACAATGTCAGATCAGTCTATGCACAACCTCTGGGGAGCTGGCAAATGTCTGAAAGCTGTTCATTTACCAGGAATGAAAACTTACTGTGGTTCTTTTTTGATCTATCAAGGACCACAATGGAGAAAAAAAACCCCAAATCCTTTTGCAGGAAAGCCTTACTTTTCAGTATGAAAAAGGTGCAGTAACCATCTGCTGCCTCTGTATCTGCTACCCCAGCACAGAGGCAAAAATTAACTCAATCACTTGATACTAACATTTTAAGTATCAGTCTCAGTGACATGCAGAATATGCGCCAATGAGATGGAATAACTGAGAAAGTTCTAATTAATGACAGAGTTGTTCCTGTAACCTTAATTACTGTCAGCATCAGCACAGTTAGGCCTCTTGGGTAGGTGTTAACTTCTCAACATATACTCTATGGGGCACAGATCATCCTCATGTTCTGTATTTACAGAGCACCTAACACTGTGGTCTGGGTTAATCACCAGACCTCAGGGAAAACAACTCCACAGAAATAAATATTTCAACTATGCTGCAGCAAAACAAATCCCTTTCCCTTTATGACTAGTGCAAAGCCTTCTCCCTAGAACATCCTGGGTGCCCCTCGCACCACTACTGACGTAGCAAATAGCTTGGTATTTTCTTCCAGATAAAAGTTTTCTGCCCTTTGGAAAAAACGTGCCTTTAGTTTCAAGTGCAGCATCTCTGCCGTTACACACTTACCTTGGTATAAGGTCAAAAAGGGAAATGCCAGATCTGTTCTGGCCTAATCCAAACCCCACCACAGTGCATGGTTCCCAGAAGGGCTGGGATTGCTTCCAGAGAAAAACCAACTCCTTATCCCAGCTAAGCCCTGGAGAAGCCAGATACTGCTATATCCCCAATCAAATGAGCAAAGAGACAAAAGCATTACCCTTTCCTGCAATTGATAAGAATTTGAAAAAAAGTCATTCATCCAGTAACACAGGGGATCGCAGACATACGGTTACATTGCTTAACTTTACCCCAGACAGTCTGCTAAAGTGCAAATGCAATCCCTTAAACAAAAAAGAAACTCTTATCCGATAATTCCTATTTGCTCACATCATACCACCTTTGAAAACCGGTATCAGAAGCTCAGCGTGAATTCTCATCTTCTTGGAAACCCAAGTTACAACAGAAAGGATCAGAACCTCAGTTACTATAAATCAGCACTGCCCCACTGACTCCCCTCTGCACCAGCCCTGGGAAACACATGAAAAATATCCTGGGTTACTGCTGAGTTTGAGAAAAATCAATTCTTTCCTCTTGCAGGTATTTGTTGTTGGTTCTTCATAAACAGCTCTCCTCTAGTGCTCACTCTGTAGTCTCCTTATGATTCCAAACAGTTACCTAACAGGACTAAAAGTTGCATTTGATTGAAAAAACAGGTAATTTTAACTGCAGTCGGCATTTTTCTCCGGGTGTTTCCCCTGTGTGAACACCTTTAACTGTGCAATACCGCATCACTTCAGCAGGACTTACTCTTTTCTAACTATTCACAGACATCTGTTGCTTTAGGAGAGGCCAGAGAGATGATCGCTTTTTACCCAGCACACACTAGCCAGGCACAGGAATCAAAAATCAATCATCCTAATCCCACAGGCTTCAGCCATGGTCTCCTGCTACAGCACACCCTGAGGCCCTCAAGGCTACTAATGCTCACCTCATCCAGAGAGAAATGCTTTCAACACCAGGGGAAATCACTTGCTTTATTTTCATTCCTATCTGCGTATGGGAATGGCAGGCACCAGGAAGGTTTTGTGTCCTTTTGTCTTCTAATAAACTTTTTACCCAAATCCACACACACCCGTAACCTACCAATCTACCTTTTCTATACATACAGATGCCAAGCAGACTATTTCTTCTGCAACCCATGTGCCCCAGGTAATTGGTTCACTAGTATGACTGAGACAGCTTCTGTTAGTACTTCAATAAAGTATTTTGCAGAAAATAGAACCATCAGCAGAATCTACAAACAAGCACTGAGCAACTCAGCATTTATCTGTCTACTCATCCATGTCAGTGCTTTGTGTCAGCATGAAACATTGGTATCCACAGTTCACACTTGCCCTTCTGAACTACAGAATAAAATATTTATACTTCTCCCTGAGAAGCTACATGATAGCCATCAGTCATACAGGTTTAAAACAAGTGAGTGGCAGCCACTCTCCCACTATTAAACCTGCAAAACACAACAATAAAGCCGTTTGATCAGCTCCTGTGCTACTAAGCTGTGATCAAGCAAACACCCTCCTATTTTGAATTCATTTAAACTAAAATCTTACAAATTTAGTGCCAATGCATTTGAAAGGTTAAGTGCACTGTACAGCATCAGTACGTCTGCCCTGCACAAACAAACCTATCCTGCTCCACAAATATCCTTTCATGTGTCATCAGGGAAGCTACTGCGTAACGCTAAGACTTGTGTTCCAATCTAGCTGGTTTCACAACGTGGGAAGACTGTGTGAGGCTACAAACATCACTCATTTCCCCTGAGGTTTAACTAGTGTCTCATTTTCAGATTTGCCAAATGTCTACCTAAAAGAAAATCTGAACAAGTACTTTTCTATTTCACTATTATTCATCAAGTCTGCGTAAGACCTGTAAATAAACCATGATCACTCAATGCCACCTACAAAAATGTCTGGGTTTGCAAATTCAGAATAAAGGAAATAATGCTTTAGTTATCTGTCTGAGAAAAATGACTTAACTGCTCCTGATATTCAGATATGTGAGCAGAGTTAGAACAGTCTGATTGGGAAAACATGGGCAACGAAAAACATTTGGTTCAAAGGCTTGCACCTGGGTTCTCCTGTGATTTTAAACCACCAAAATCCTCTGAAACAAGATGTACCAAGGAGCAATTCCAAAGAGAGGACAAACGGCATTAGAGCCACTTTACATCACATCAACACATCTTGTTAAATCAGCAAATGCTGACTGCAAATCTGTTCCTTTAGAGAAACTCACAAGGCACTGGTGCTTGAACTGTTTATGTCAGGATTGTCATAACACTGCTGCAGCCTAAAATATACAGATCTTTGTGCTTCTATGTGTTTTTATGTGAAATTTTTAAGATCTTATCAGCTACACTTCCCATAGTGTTTATCTGAGCACTTATTTAAATACTTCTACCCAGTACATGTGCATGTGCACTACTTCATTTCTTCACTCTTGGTCCTCTTTTGCATGCTGCTGTCTGGCTATTTTTAAATCAAAATATGACAGAAGTGAATCATTTGGGGATTTTTTTCAATACATCATGCATCACTATCAGTATTTCCAATGCCCTTTGACTCAGTCAGCAGATAGCCTATCATAAAATACACAGAACTGTTTGTGAAATATGAACAGTTAAGGTATCAACTTCTTCATTAATGCACAAACTCGACTCCTGTGAGGAGCTACACCACTTGATGGGAACATTAGGCACGCTTACAGGCAGGGTTTATTGAACCTGTCGTGTCAGCTGGTTTGGAGGTGATGGCACCTTCACTGTTACTGTCAAACCAGTTAACATCATAACAGCTGAGAAATCCTGCTTCTTCCATCACAAGATTTTCTTTTATCGTTTTAAGCTTGCACAGCTTAAAAAACCCAACTCTCCCTGGAATCCTCTACCTCCCTCACTCCAACCCCTGATTTTTTGGAGACATTAGGCTGGAGCACTTGTTCTCCTGTGCGTGTGAGTACCATGTCTGGATGAGGTTTTAATTACAGAAACCCAGCCTAAATGACACTAATACTCCACAGTGAGTGTATGGAACACTGACACCTGCCGGCAAAGGGCTTCATGTCACTCCCAGACAGGAATTTGCCCTCCATCTACCCCGCAAAAGCCGATCCCCATCTCACATACACAGCAGCCAGCACAAACAGGAACTGAGTCCAGTTATGATGCCAGACATGGAGACCAAGAGCTATCCTTACACAGTGAAACAGCAGCATGAGTCTCCTGCTCCCTGAAAGCCAGTGACTCTGGGCCAGGTCCAAGGAATTTCCCACCATACAGGGGAAATGACAGTGTATTTTGAAACTCAGCAAAGACATCAGGGATTAACTATGCCAGGAAGAAAAATCTTTTGTAGCTGGAAAAGTGCTGACCTCATTTAATAGCCCACTAAACTGGCAGAAACCAACACTAGGAAAAAGAAATAAAGAAAAAAAAGTAGTAATTTTCTGCCAGATCCATGAGCTGAATCTGCTCAGCAGTGAATACCAGAGATGGCACTGGGGTTAGGAGGGTGAGAGGAGCACAAAAGCTGGAAGCAAGAAAAAGGCAGCAGGACTGCCCTGTCTGGCACCAGCCAGCTGCCAGCAGGGCTCATCCGTCTCACCAAACCGCATCGTTGGTCCACATAGGTGGGCAGCAGGGAAAAGCTTCCTCTCCTGTTCTTCAGATTGCACCGATTATGTGCACAATGGCACTGAGGTGAGCTTGGTGCTGGCTCTTCCTTTCCAAAAATGAAAATAAAGGGAGACAAAAATGTCTGCTCGGATTAATTACCACATCCAGAGATCCTTGCATGTCTGCATTTCCCCTGTATGAGTTCATTGTACAGACTGATGCCACACTCCAGAAATGAACCTAACTTCTTATTTGCTTTTGAGAGACTCCCGTTTCTAGGAAACAGTATGAAGAAAGTGACAATGCTACTGTTCACACTCACCTTAGCAAAATTAGCTCTTTGAAACAAAACACTTGAGAGTCACTTGCAGTTAATTTAAAGCCATTGCCTATGTTGCTTTCACTTCTCTTTAATCTTTAATTGATTACAGCAGAAGTAATCTTTTTAGTTGTTTTGCTGAGTGCAAGGAGAATGTCTTCAGCAAGAAGGCAAACATTGATGTGACACTCAAGATGATTACAAGGAAAAGCACTCTTTTAAAGCCTTAATGAACCTTATGAAAGCAAAAAGCTGTAGTGTTCCAGAGCTCTTAGCCCTTCAGGTTCACTGCAGGATACCCTGGCACCAGCGGTATTAAAATTAAACCACACAGTGTTCATGGTTTAGTCGTGCCAAGTAAGCTCAGGACAGAAGCACACCAAAGTGATGGCACATAAACACATCAGCTTTTGCATTTCAGAGCATTTTTTCAAAAGCCTTTCAAAGAGAGAGACTCTAATTATGCCATACCTGTTTCTAAAGATGCACCAGGAGAAGCTCCACAAAGTGTCTGCATTCACCTAGGCAATTGTTAAGCTGTTTAAGAGAGTTGTTAAGAGGAAGCTGGTGCAGACATCAAGGGGAAAGGCAGATGCCAGCTGAAGGGGAGAGCAATCCCAGTGCCAGGGATGGAGTCCCATATCTTTCAACTGAAGTCTGGGATGCAGAAAAACCCTGAGGGAAACAGTTGCTATCACAGCTGTGTCCAACACCTGAAATATTTTCTCTCCAAGCAAGCATTTTCCTATCTCTACCTGTTACAGAACATGCTAGACAGAATAATGTAAAATTATTTTATGGATCTTTAATACTGGAACAGGCATATTTGTAACAATGCGTCATTGTGGGATACCTGTGTGGAAACCAGCAAAAAAGATGGCCCAGTGGGCTGATTTCAAAAGCAGTGTTATGGTATATACAGAAAGAATTAATGTCTACAGTGCCACTACATATATTTCACAGTATTTCTTTACCTGGGCATAAAATTTTCTCTTAGGCATCTTTTCTCCAAAACCACATCAAAGAGACTGCAAAGGTTGAAAGAGCAATGGCTGGAGTAAGAAAACAGGCAAAGTTTGAGGAAAAAAAAAAAAAAAAAAGATCTAATAGAGGTTTAACTACACAATGAATAATAAAAAGTAAGTCAACCAAACATCCTTATTTACTTATCATAGAAGAATGAACTGAAAGCAACAAATCTAAAAGGAATACAAAAAACATAGTATTTCACACATTTTAGGAACATAATATAATATTAACATAATAAGGAACCTAATAGTTCACATTACAACTAACTAACCAGTACAATTCACAGCTGTCAGAAGGCAGGGGAGCCAAGGGCTTAATACAAATAAAATTAGATGCCTACGCTCCAGATGCCCACAAGTAAAGAGAAAACAGAACTTGTTTGTAAGGGGATAACCTGGGGATTGCAGCTGCAGAGCTAGGGAGACATATCAGTTATTGCTCCATAGCTACAAGTTGTGAGATTTCCTGTCTCCTGTAAAACACATGATGCTGGATTGTACGTCCAGTGCTCTGATCCTGCACTGTGTGAGGGGAACCATCCCCTCTCCATAAGAAGACTTATCACCAGAATGTTAATGCCTCCCTTGCACTGAATTTGTTCTCCTTATGCATATCAAAATACTATGGCTCATTGTCTCCAAGCAGAAGTTCATTCCAAACTTTAAATCATTTCATTAAAAAATAAATTACATTAAGAGCTAAGCCTCAATTTTCAATTTTGTTTCATGCCATGCTCTCAGGTTTTCTTTTTTTTATGACCAGTGTAAAAAGGTTTTAAATTATAATCTATCCCTTGACATATTTTGCACTGTAAGTTTTAATCAAGTGTCCCAGAGGAAAAGAAAATCTAATAGTACCCTCAATCACTTTACAATCTTGTTTGGGGTTTTTTTTTTTGTTTTTTCCTAAGCAGTAATATTTAACTTCTCTGCTTTTCACATACCCATATTTCATTTATTCCAGATACATTCCAATCTGCATATATCTATTTAAATATTTAGTTACCCCTAGGCATTATTGACTACAAGTCTTTTTTCAGAATGATTAGCACCATTTTGTACGGTCCCATTATGCCTTCATGTACAGCTATACAACATCTAATGGAGTTGAAGTAGTGTATTAGATCTTTCCTGTGCTTCAAGACATAGCATTTTCTCCCCACACTGCTTTTTATTTCTAAACTTTAATGTGCCTCATATTTCAAAACACTCCCATTTCTGGTGCATCGGGGGGGGGGGGGGGGGGGGGGGATGGGGACAACCCATTATCTTTTTTATACATCCCATTTTATTTTGCAGCTGTTAAGTTAAACCTATTCCTCTTAAGACTGTATTGTCACCACTTCAGTCACACTTCTAGAGAACTGTGCTAGAATTTGGAATAACTAAGAATACTGATGGCATCACAAGGCCATCAGTCCTGGCAGCACATACAGCCTCTTTGAATGTATGAATAAACAGCAGGAGTTTAAAGACAGGTAGAAAAGAACTTCTGTGGACTAAAATGTTTCTGCAGGGCAAACCCCAATGGCAAAGTTTAAAATAGGGCTAATGGTCACTCATGAATAATTTCAAACTACTTGAGGTTGCTTGGAACTGTAGCCTAGAGATAGCCAGCATTTTCCTTGCAAGAGGGTCACATTTTCCAGCATAAATCGCCCTTAAAAAACAAATACAATCCGCACAGGTAAGCTGTCCCTGTCTGTTTCTGCTACCAGCATGTTGTTGTCATGTATGCTAAGTAAATCTCAAAGTGTTCTGGAAGTTATAAGGGAAGAAAGATATAACCATCCTAATCTTAAAAGCCAACATTCAAAAGGTTATGTGAAAACTAAGCTGCAAGAAGTTGCTGCTAGACATATGTTAGTATTTCCTTACTTTGTTTCAAATTTGGATCTTCCCTTATTATTAATAATAAATACACTGTTATTTAAAGCACGGATTATCTAGTTAATATTTCACTAGTTATCTTGAAGGTACAACACAAATATTGCGATTGGTAGGCCACAGTTTCTAGTACTGAAAATGCTGCAAGTCTCCAAACTCAATTACAAAATACAAGTCCAGTTTTTAATACATTCATTTCCACGAGCAAAAATACACTGTGCTTTAGTAGAGTAGGAGCAGCTTATTCAGTATTCCCCATTACATATAAGATGCTATATTTTCAAGTGCTGACATTTTTTAGCTTGGGTATTTATGCCAAACTGGGGCTGGGGAGGTATGTTTCTTTTATTTCAGGCAAAATGGTTCACTGGTTTCTAAGAACAAAGCTAGCAAAAAACAACAATGGGGAAAGCTCTGTTGCTCCATGCTCTGAGGCAAGAACTTGAAATCTTGATCATAGTACCCTCTGAGTCAACGATGTGCCTTTGAGCTGGCCTTATACAATGTTGTAAATGTCTGAAAGCCTGTCATTTGCACAGGCAAAAAGGAAAGATGTGTCAGGGTTAGTGCAGGGCCTCTCTGAAGATGCTACCCTCTCCGTGTCACTGTTGGGGTCACAGCGGCGTGGGTGGCCTCACAACTCTCTCTAGGAGCCAGTTCCAGTTTACAGGGGATGTTCCTCCCACCCTGGATATTCATTCTCACCCTACACGTTTCACTGATACGGCCGCAGAGTAAACTGGACCCATTCATCTGGGCTAAAAAAATCCCAAGCAAAACAGGTTGAAGGGTGAAGGAGAGGAGGAATACGCTTCATCTAGAGCAGCAAACTGATCAAGCTTACCACAGAGAGGCAGGAATATACTGAAAACATGAGGAGGGAAAACTCCTTAAGCCAGTATTGCTGCAAAGACTGAGCACACGGAGCTGCAGACTCAGCTCCTCTTGCCAGCCCTGCTCTCCACTGCAAGGACTCCGAAGGACTTTCATTTCTGTGGCTGCTCCTAGTCCCGCTGACTGGGGCAAGACTGGGAACTGAAACATGGAAGGAAATGAGGACTGAAGTTTCACTATGACATTTTTGGCACACCAGCATTTACACAAGCTCTCATCACCGGCTTCCTACCAGCCCTTCAGCTCCATCAGTCCAAATCTGTGTGGTGGCCCTGTCTGAGAGAAGAGCCTTTTACTGGGGCTGGGTTACTTCCAACCAAGACTGTTTTCCCAGTACAGCTCCCAACGTGGCTGCAGGGGCATCTGTGCCAGCACAGGAGAGGAGGGGTGAGGACCAAGAGGAGGAGAGAGGGCAGCCGCTTATTTAATCAGGCACTGGACAAAAGAAACAATCACAAAACTATGTCTTTTGTACAGTTCAGTACAAAAAGTACTATTTAACAGAGAAAGAGTTTTTCTAAGCCAATAAAAAAGAGAAAGAAGCCAGCACAGTGAGGAAGGAAATGAGTAAATTGAGATGAGGAATCTTGTATGTCTGGAAGTGGACAAGTGAAAAGAAGACAAAGCACATGATCTCCTCCCTTTTGGCAGGGGCAAGCTATTTATGTTGGCCCAGCTGCCCCTGAAATGACAGGCTAGGACTGAGAGCAGAAGGAAATGGGGAATATGGTGAGAAGGGCCAGAAACGGACACTTGCGAAAGAGAGATTCAGATAGACTGGGCAACAAGTGGAAGCACGGAAAGGGGCATTATGGTGGCAGAGCAATTAAAACTTGGAGAAGGGGATCTAGCCCAAGGATGAGACAAGTCTGGGAAATGATAATTTTGGAGGCAACAGAGAAAAAAAAAAAAGTGATGTTTGGAAAAGCAAGCAAAAGAGTCTGTGTTCAGTAGGGGCAGCTCAGGCTGGAACCAGGACCCTGAGCCTCTGCTGCGTCTCCATCAGCAAATACCAGTTAAGATCTTTGAGTCATAGAGTGTTGACGTGATGAAGAGCTCATACAGAAATGAAGACCTTCATCCCCATACCAAGGTTTGAAAAATGCACAATAAAAAAAAGGCCTGCAGCTCTAACTCAAACAGAGGAAAAGCAAATGACTGCATACTTGTTAGCCACATTCATTAACAGCAAGCAGTGCACATCTTCTGCATCTTTGATAGAGCCCAGATCCAACAGGCAAGGACTGTATACATAATCTCTTTTCTTACATTTCTTAGGAGAGCATCTCACAATCCATTAGAGTAAGCAGATTCAGAGACATAATTTCTAGTCAGTCTTCATTTTTCAGCCAAAGAAAAATGTCTAGGCCAAAACCCCTCTCCCCATCACCCGGGTGAATGTTTTAAAAATTGTCTATAATTTATCGTACACCTTCAACTACTAGCCAGTAGTTCAATTCAGTTATGAACATTTAAGCATATTTGCTCAGGTTCAAGACTTCCAGCTGAGATTCCTCAGTCCAAAGTTGGCCACCTGCCTCTCTTCAAAGAGATGACCTCAAAGAATTTTACTAAATGGAGATACTCAATCCAGTCATTTTTGTTTGAGTCCCAGGAACAATAATCTCTTTTTCAAAGGAACGACAGCTTTTTGCCTACAGTTCTCAGAGCAGGTTTAAGTAATAATATATAACATTACAAATGAGGAAACCCATGTCCAGCCCGCTGAATCACACCGCCTCCCTAAACCACACTGAAATTAGAGCTGCTGGGGAAGTGTCCTTTAAATTTCTGTAGGAGTTGTGCTAAAAAGCAAACAGGGAGCATGGCTTTATCTGATTTACTCCTTCCAAAGTTGTGCAAGGTATCTACACTCCTGTAAACAATTACTGCAACCCACCTGAACTTTCATCAAAGTATTACCTTGGGCAATCAGTGCATATTTATACTTCTGATGGGCAAGGATACAAATGGGAGTTGGTACCTATTAAGAAAATGTACCACCGCCTTGCTCCAGAAGTTTTCTAAATCTTTCAGCAGGTGGAAATGAACCAAGTCATGCACCTACATACACCCCTACTCCAAACAAAATATCTGAGCTTCTTCCACCTTTGTTCTTTCTGTTACTGTGTCCATTTAGCCTGAAGAAAGAAACTTTTTGTATGAGTTACTGTTATCTAGGCATAGTAGAGAAGATGACAGACTTTCTACTACCAAAACTGCAGTGATCTTTGTTTATGCCAACAAGGTGTAATGTGGTGTACTGCCAAGATGAAAATGCGGAAACCCTGATCCAACAGAAAAAGGCCCATCTCCAAAAGGAAGGGTTCGTGTCTGTTCAACACTGTCTGTGAGTCCTAACAAAGACTGGAACCTCTATGCAAAAATTATACCTGGTCTTATATTTGAGTTATTCTTCCCAATAACCATGCCTGAAGTTTTAAGGACAGTGTGAATTTAAGCTTTTTGTCATGCAAAATGAATGCACTCAGAAATGACATGACTTATTTATGTACCTGCAGGGTATTTCTTGGAAATTACATTGCAACTTATGCCAGCAATGGGAACATTACTAATGTAACACCATGTTATCTCCTTATAACAATGTAAATGCCTCAGATCACCACAGTATTTGATAACATCACAGAGATAAATGTTTCATCCATGCATAATTCCAACAATGGAGGATGGATGTAGTAGCAAGGCAATTTACATTCCTGAAAATGTACCAAAGTTCAAAAGATATAATAACTGACACCAAAAAAATACAGCAATTTAAAGACACACTGAGATGCAGTGTGTGTTTCTGTGGGGACAAATTGGGAGGGGGGTGGAGTCTGATTATCAATAGTGAAAAAAAACCCTAAACTTAATCTCTAAACTACAAAAACTGACCAAGGATAAAGGACCAAGTTTTGACTTCCAATTCAAACCAAATTATTCCTAAAATACTGAGTACAAATAGACTAAAATCAAGCTTCAGGCAGAACAAGTCTGACATGGACATACACCAGTTGTTACAACTGCTCTCTTGGCATCTCTCTGTAGACTGCAGCAGCATTTTGGCATTGCTCTGTGCCCGTAACCATACCCTGGTGCAGAGAACAAAACAGCAGCTCCAGAACTAGCCAGGTACCAAAGCTTGCTCCTCCCTCCCCCATCTTCGCTGCTGGACACCTGGGCTGTCCCCAGCAGGTACATCTCAGTGCACTCCGCACCAGGTAATCCTTGCTCCCATCACAACTAAAATTGTTGTGTGTTTACTCTGTGATCTCTGCAATGGACTTGTTAAATTAATTAATAGCAGCTCAATGGTAGTACAAAAGCTTGTCCCAAGTGTCTGAACTAAATTAAATCAACAGAACCCTGGACATTTTAAGGATTACCTTCAGAAGCCTCTAAATCCCACCGATACACACAAATTTTTTACAAAAATTAGGAAAACAAGTAACAGTGTTAAGTATTAAATGTAAAAAAGATGGTTGTATGAAGCAGTGAAATCCCTTGCTAGCTAAAACATGGACACAGAAAGGATTCCGAATTGGGAAAGAGAGACTGAAAATAAAAGAGAAACAAACACGGTGAAGCGTTCTGGGAAAGTACCAAAAGCAAATACAAACCCAAGTTCAACCAAACAGAGTCATATAAATACTACGTTCCTTTATCAAGCATTAAAAAGCTGGCAAGTCTGTGAGGTGTGGAAGCTGTCTGCAGGGTGAATTTCCACTTGAGAGAAAATTTTCTCAGACTGAGGTTTCAAGCATGTGTTCAACCTGAGTTTTCCATTAATAACATTAAATATTTCTGCAGATGTTTCAGAAAGATATTAATGTCTTTACAAAAAGTATGCAAATAATGAATCCAGACACAGAAAGTTATTTTACAAGTTTGTAGAAGTTGGGGAATTTCAGGTTAGAATTTTCGAAAAGAGAGGTTATTTTGGGACTGAAACACACATGCCACTAGCTAGATCTAAATAAACTTTTAACTTTTCAACCCTATGAAGAATCCAGTGCTTGAGACAGCATTGTAAGATCAAAATAAAAATGTGAGAGAATAATGATGGAAAAGACTTTACAATATTCATCCAGGCCTACAAGAAAGTCCTTTTATTTTCAGTCTAAGGTCTCAGTCTGGAGAGCTGTTCTGTATGGACAGGCTCTTCAGCACTGTGATTCATCCATGCAATACAATTTGCAGGATCAAAGTTTTCAGGAAATTCTTGTCAGCCTACAGGCCTTACCTGAAAAGTCCCCTACTTTTCAGGTGGCACAAACTAAAGTTCTCAGAGTGCATCCTAAAACTGTGAATCCCCATGACTTTCAATGGCAGCCTAAGCCACTCCTGGCAAGCCCCTGTCTCCTGCATGAGCTTCCATGTTATGCTTGCTGAGACTGCAGTGAGGATGTTCATTAATCAGACTAAGAAGCTGATTTATCTGGAGAGTTGAGTTTCCTTCAGCTGGATCAGCTGTGCTGTGTTCCTGCCCTGCTGGTGTATCACACGGGTAGCACAGGGTAGAGAAAAACAGGCAAGAAAAAGGAGCATCTGCTTACATTGACTTAATCACCTCTACAGCATATAAAACCAAAGTGTAACATTTCATTTCACTCTTGTTGTCAGATTGTTTCCTACTGTCCTCTAGGCCACTCTGGCTCAACAACCCCACAATGTAGGAAGAAAATACTTACCACCAGCAAGAGCCTCCTCTCTTGCACTGTCATCATCACTAGGCTGAAGAATATTCCAGGATGTCAAAGCAAGTGAAGAAATGTCTTCAGCTGATGACAACTTCAGCATGTCCATGTGGTTGCTGTGAGGCTTGTAACGTGGGATGAAACACTCTTTGCCTTGCTCAAAAATGTCCTTAATGATTTCTTCTGTCTGAATTTCATCTGGCATGCTCAGGAAGATTGCAATTCTTTTGGATTCTTGGTACTTGGGATGGCCAATCACCTACATGGGAAACTGATGCAATCAGTTTACGAACAGATGGACTTAATTTATTTCAATTAAACACACAATTTGAGCAAAATATCCATTGAAAAGGGTAGACACAACCGTGCAATATAAAGAGAATAAATTGACTTTGTTTCCTACTCCAACATTTCTATATCAGCAAAATCAAAACAGGCAAATTTTTGCACCTAGTGAACAAAAGATTGTAACACAGGTCTGGGTTAGCAAAAAACAGTTTTGGAGACGATCTTCTGATCCTTTAAATATTTGTGCCATATAGCACAGACATCCACAAATGCCCAACATAACCGAAGAAAGATATAGCAGGTCAGAACAGACAGCTTATGCAAGACATAAGGTTTCTGCATTCCTTTTCTTCCATCCTTTTTAAATGGCTCATCTCTCATCCAGGCCTAGGTAGAATGAGAAGCACATCGATGATAATAACTCAAAAGAAAATTAGCATCAGAGTAGATGACTGTAGAGCACAAAGTCTTCCAAGACCAGGTCCCTCTGTCTTTTTTTAACCTGAAACGCCTTCCCTACAGCAAGTTTAGATATATGACTTCAAACATCACCTGCTTCTAATAGGTGATCTTATTACCACACATTTTTCAGAGCTTGAAAGAAAGATGGCCTTGCCATTTTTTGATTTTCATGAGGTTCTCTGTGCTGGGCTTATAAAAGACTGGATATAGAAGGAAAATAAAAAACACTTAAATGGTGAAAAAGTGTTAGCAGATTCATACCTCACAATGTCTCCCTCCCATTCCAGATTGAATTCCACTTTAAAATTTGAGGAGGTTTTTAAAAGCTTGTCTTCTCATTCTCTAGTACCTTGCAAATTTTGTTACTTATATCTGAACAAAACAAACACAAATGTGTCCCTTCTCATTTAAATGTGCTTTATTCTTATTCTACGCACTTGCAAAAATCTGTCAAAAATATCAGACACTTGAGAAACTGTGCTTATCTACAGAACAGAGAGCACCAAATCCTCTGCTCTGTGTTTGCATAACTGCAGGGTAACCTGCTCTTCTGAGCTTTAGCCTTTGCCCTGGCCCTGTTTTGAGAGATAAGTGCCCCCATCCAAGTTGAGATATGGTTCTCACTCCTTTTTCTTTCTTTCCAGCACAGCAGTTAAAAGCCCCGGTGAAATATTCAGATGATGGATATATTTTTGTAAGGTAAAAAACCCCACTGTGGACCAAGTTATGCTAATGTGTTGTTTGGCCATAGAAATATCTTTAACAATTCAAACCTGTATTTTACTTCCTTTTGTAATTTGCCCAACCTTACACTTAGGTATTTCCAACTAAGTGATTAAGCTCTTAAACAACAGAATTTCCATGGTAGGTTTTGTTTGAAAGAACAGACTATTTAGTCAAACTGCAGACTCCAGACAATGCTGGGGATTCATGTTGTTGAGGGCCTCCAGAGCCAAATCTTCTCATGGGTTTGGACAAGAAACGGAGGCACAAACTCTCCTCTTTCAAAGTGGTGCTGTGTGCTGTGGTACCACACAGGTCCGATCTGCTCTGATGTGTCCAGTAACACATTGATTATGCCATACAGAAAAAAAATGAGGTTGATATAAAACCACATGCTAGCAGGAAGACACAATTTCGATGTTTTCAGAACTGTGTAGATAAAGCTGCTGTGACCCGGAGCAGTTTTTGAGAAGAGTGAAAGAACTTCCACACTTAACAAATATTATCTGCCCTTTGTTCACCAGGTGATAGATATTTTTGCAGAATCGGAGCATGCAAGCATCATGACTTTAACCATGAACATAAACATTAAAAAAGAATAATCATCCAGTAGCTAATTAAATACTAGTCAGCCTGTGAAGCTATTTCACTTTGAATTTAAATACCATTTTGAGATGAGATTTTACGACTAAAAATATAGTTCAGGTGTTATAAAATAACCTACTCACTTTTATTAGCTGCAAGCATTGATATATGCTATAAAGGTACATTTTTGTCCTTACATTTTTCCAAATACTTTCTCAACATTTTCAAACATTTCTTCACGTCTGATGGATTAACCCTCCTGTAAGGAAGCTGACTGTAAGGAAGCTGACTCTGCTTCCTGCGAACAGCACAATACCACTCTGTCTCCAGCAAGTTCAGAATTTTCAATTTGTGTCAGGTTATTAAAATGGCAAGATAACATCAATTTATATGTCCTATTTCCCAATGCCTTATTTTAAGCAAAACAAAAGCTGTATCTTTTAGTGTGCTCTCACTAGCAGAAATGAGTGCTCTGCTGCTCAGTCTATCCGCAGCAGTTAGACAAAGGCTGAGGAGTCCTAAAAATAGGGTACCACATGGGCTAGGTGCTTATAAAGTTGACAGGGGACTCTGCATTTTTGAAGAGGATGTCTGTCAGTATTATCTAAAAATTGAGAGAGTTAAGTCTAGAATGTGTGATTACAAAAATGCATTATATGATAGTAGGACACTACATATATATATTTTTTTTAAAAAAAGCATTCCCGATGAAAAAAAAAAAAGTTATGTGAGTTCCAGTTAAGCTTCCTAAGACCTAAAGTTTGTGTGCTGCCATGTCCCACTCATGAAATGGCTACACATTAGTATTAAGTGAAGTCTATAAAATGATTTGAGATACAGGATGGAAAATAACAATATAAATGTAGATCATCTAGAAGTACCCGCAAAAAAAAAAAAAAAAAAAAAAAAAAAAAAAAAAAAAAAAAAAAAAAAAAGAGAGAACTGTGCAAAGAAAAACCCGTTTCAGCAGAGCAGACAGCGTGCTGCCTTTTTCCTGCGCGTAGAAGCTGCCGCGCTGCCTGTGATAGAAAACCAGGCCCCAGTAACTCGGTGTCTTCAGAGCCAGAGTTTGAAAAACAAGAATATGCACAGCCAAACACTGAACAGCGAGAGAGAAATAGAAAACAAAACATCTATAGATTCGCTAGGTGCTGTTTATTCCAGGTATTGAACAAGTGAGGAGTCTTGAGAGAAAATATATGAGAAAGCCATTCTCATGAACGGCAGTGTCATCAGCCATGGTCACGGGGACTTGGGTATAATGTTATTTTTCTAGGTCAAGTATTAAACAAAAAATGAGTGTGAAAGCTCCTTTCTTTTTAAATGTTGAAGTATTTCAGTATCTCAGAAGCTTTCTCCCTTTTTGTTGAGCTATTTACCAAGCTTGGTCACAGTTTCAACCTCCCTGAGATCGAAATATTTTTATAATTCTGCTCTATGTCAGAGTGTTTCCTAGCACAAAGCTATGGAAAAAAATGTCTAGTATAGACACAAGAAATGACTCTAGACAAAAATCAATTAAAAGACTGTCGGAGTTAGGTGCAAGGAACACTGGCTATGTTTTATTGACTGAGAAAAATGGGATATTGTAGGCTACCCCTTCAAATTCCTCGCAACCCCTACAGGATGTGTGAGGCGTAGTCATCAGCTGTTCGATTTTTGTTACTGTGTAGTTAAAGAGTGTGACTGGGAGGATTTTTCTGGTATCCAGGTGCCAGCCGGATCAAGTTAGCTGCTCTGAAG
>NW_020799112.1:16562954-16592342 GCF_003259725.1 Athene cunicularia
CCCCCCCCGCTTTTGCTTATACAAAGGTTGCAATAAAATGCATTACAGTAGTATTTCATTTACAAAACAAATGACATTAAAACTTGTTTCTTAACCCATTGGATTGTATTTCAATAAAATAATATCCTTTCATGGAGGTGCAACAGAGATTCCAAGAGCTGTCAGGATGTGGAGAATGATTGCCCTCTCAAAACAGTCCTGCCTGGAAAGGGTGGCTTGAATTTCTGCATGATGCTGTGTTGATACCTCTTTGGAAAGACCTTGTTTGAAGGTTTGGCAATTAGGATTGCATGTTAAACATTGTATTTAGTAAAAATAAATACAAATAAATTAAAAACAAATTATGGATGAAAATTATTTTCTCATTGATATTTCTTGGAGGAAAGCTTAGCCATGAAGCCTGTGGCAATATCTAGAGTATACATGAATGGCAGGTCCATTTTATTTCAGTAGTACTCTCTGAATAAGGAGAAAACAGCTATGAAGATGGCTGTAATTTTGGAGAAAGATAGTAGTGATCTTCTTTCAAACTTCGTTAGGAAGCCATTTTCCTGTGGAAGAAAACATACACAGTTAGGGGCAGCTTAAAAATATCATGTAGGAAAAATGCACCTCCCACTGCTGGTATCAGAGTAATGGAGTGCTGGAGCATTGTGCATAGAGGCACAGGTTTTCAGAGTTCTACTTCCAAAAGATGAATAGGGCTTTAAAAACAGTAGCTGCAAATAGCTGCACCTTGCTGAACGTTTGTTTTATCTGCAAGTCAAGACTGTGCCCTCCTTGTGTAAATAGAAAATGAATGTGAACTGTATCATCTGAGCCTAGATCTTCAAGGAAGATACAAGTACTATGTTTCTGATGTAGTAATATACTTACAAATATCTTCCTTTAAGCCTCCTTATTCTACTATGATGAGACACATATTATGACAGAATGTTGCCAGGAGTTGATACTTCTCTTAAATAAAATTGACTCTATTTGAAAGAGATGGAGAGAGAAGCTTTTACAACAAATCTGATGCATCAAGGGTCCATGACTCACTATCACCCTTTTTTTTTTTAAACTGCTACCAGACAGAGAAAGATCAAAACAAGCAAAAAGAAAAAAGGAAAAGCAAGACACTAGAAAACAAATGAGGGAAAAATGTTATAGCAAATAGGAAGTATAAGAGAAGTGGGACGAGAGAGGGGTGTAAAGAGAAAGTAACATTTAAATATAGGTAAAGGAAAAAAGTACCAGGGAAATAACTGACACTGATATTGATACTCAGCTTCCCCTAACCGAAAAAGAAAAATGTATTGGCGTGATGAAACTCTGCAAAGCAAAAGGGACCTTCCCTCCACTGGCAGAAGGGAATTTCAGCAGCTTGTCAAAATAATCCACGTACTGACAAATGCTTTTCTAAGCATTGACTATTGATTGATGAAAGTTCTAGGATTATCCCAGTCCAAACAGAAAAGATTTAACCCAAATTGCACTTGCCTGTAGAATTCTTTAACTAAAACTGATTCGGGGTATTAAATAATGGCTTTGTTGAAATCCACAGCAGAAGTATTGACTTCAGCTGTGAGGATCACACCTGTGTATTCTTCCCTTAACTTGAGCTTCAGTATTTTTGGACCAGCTCCTCTACGAAAGCAAAATTGCTGCACTAACCTTAGGATGCCACTTAATTTTAGATTTAAATATAGATTTAGATGCATAGTTTAACCTGCTTTGAGCAGGAAGCTGGAACAGTTGATTTCCTAAGGTCCCTCTCAACCTGAATTATCTTATGATCCTATAATTCAAGACTATATGGTTTCGACTGTTACAGGTACAGGAAGAGCATTTTTAAAAATAAACTTGTCTTTTAGCATTGTTCTATCTAAAGCATAAGCAAAGCTTACATTGTAAGTCTCAAGAAGACATTCCAGACATCAAATATTAAACAACTAAATAAAACCCTAAATAAAATGTTTTTGTCAGTGTCTGTAACAATAGTTTCCCTTAATTTAACAAAATCTGCTAATCTAGACTTCGGTGGAAAATGAGAAACTTACCCAGCCACCGTTTGCATCTATCCATTCGGCTTTGTTGTTTATTATGTACTCTGTGATGAAATAAGAAATCTGCTCCTTCTCCTCTCCAGTGAGCTGAACTCCATGCTCTTGAAGCTTCTTAGTGAGAAGACCTCCAAACGTAAATATGGTCATAATTCGTCCCCAGTTAGTATTTCCATCAGCAAATTTTTCTTGCATGACACCATTGAAAATTCTCTTGGCAACAGCTACAGAGGTAATATCAATCCTGTCCAAGAATGGTCTGAGAGCCTCCTCGGTTTGATCTTGCAGCGAAGATGCAATGTTTCGCAAGACGTGAGCAACCCTGGTTTGAGCTGGTCCAAGATGTGACTCCTGAAGCACATATTGCAGATAATCTTGAGCTAAGTAATAAACGTAATAGAACTCAGCAGTTTCCATTTAGAGTGAAATGCAGAGAGCAGTGCAGCGCTCTTAATCGGGGTCAGTAATGAGCAGCCACAAGACATGCACACAGCTTTGTATCATCTGGTTTTGATGGAATTTTTTTGCTTTTACCACAGAAGTTCCTGTAAAAACGTAGTGACTTAATGATTGTGTGGGTTGTGGAATATGTCACAGCGGAAATGAAAGAAAAAGTATCTGCTCAAGGGAGACAACATGTCTTCTCGAGTGATTTATTATTTCTCTAAATAGTATGATTCCACAACTAAAATCTACCAGCTTTTACCACATTCTTTAGCAGCATAAATTGGTATTTCCTAGGGACTTTTGCTATGTAACACAGGCAAAGGTTTGGCATTTGGCTTACAAAATGCTGAGAAAGGTGTATGCTAGCAAAGGTTAGGCGTTTGACTTGAAAAAACATGCCTAAAAAGTGTATGCTATAGGAGTGTGCAGCCCCTCCCTCCAGCCCCATCTTCCCCCCACTCCAATCTCTTCATTGCCAGGGGTTTTGGCTGCAATCTGTATTGCAGGTTAATGGGATATTTCTGGTTCACAACTTTTTGAAGAAGCTGCTAGACATTTTCAACAGGATGGAAGAATGGATAAACTTTCTTCAGCACTCAGGGTGCTTTACATAACTGCAAAAAGTGGGGACACAACAGGGGTACAAGTATGGATAAAAAGAGGGAATGCTAGCTTTATAACATTATCCCATTCTAGACTTTCCCACACTCTCTCTGTGAGTGCTCCTCAAGGTCCTTCTTTGAAGATTTGAATGGGTAGCTTCAAAGATTTCTTTCCCCCACGGGGAGTTCTGCTGTAAAAGACATTATTACTATAAAAGACAATGCTAATGCAGTCAGCATGTCAGAACATGGGATGGAAAATACAGGGCCAAGCCAGTGATGTGTGATACCATCTGAATCTTTCATGATAAGTAACAAAGAAGTGTCATGATACCTACAACAACTGCTCTTAGATTCAAATGTGCAATCAAGCAGTTATTTTTTGGGGAGAAGGGGCAGGGATGTCTAGCCCCTTACAGACCTCTTCTCCCGAGGCAACTTGATCTTGCTAAAGGGTCAGGGTGTGTCTGTAGAGGACCTCACCCCATTGCAAAGGCTTCAGAGCAGCAAGCAATTGGATGTTTGGGGTCCCCTCTTTCTCCATCCCCTGTCTTCATCCCACTACTTCTTACCCACCTCTCATTCACAACTGTTCCTTCTCTGAAAGCAAAAGCCACCCCCAGCCCCACACACCAACAGCTCATCTTTGCTCCAGGAATGTCGGTGAGCCTGTTCCTGGTCCTGAGCACTCCCTGATGCTCAGATCTATGGAAGAAGAGCAAAGCTGCATGCCTGGTGGCCAGCACAGGGCTCGAGTCTCAGATGTCAGGATAGCACTGGCACCTCAGCCTACTGGAACAAAGCATATCTACACCGTGATACAGCTCTGGTGTCCATATATTGCTGACCCTAGCTAGCCCCCCGCAAAGTGTATGCTGCTGCTCTGACATCACAGTTTCGTAGAAACCCATTGAGTAGACCAGGGTAGTTTCCAGTTCCTTCTTCGTTTTTTTCTTCTGCATGTGGTGAGTGTGGCTCAGAATGACACAGTAGTCGTCCATGCACAGCAGAGTTTGAAACCTCAAGCTATCACCAACATAGCACAGACATCAATCACTTCGGTGATTCAGGAAAATATGTCCCCCACTTTCTCTTGGAAGCAAGTAAAGAGGTAGCTTGGTGCTGTGTTCACCTTTGGGAGAGAATGAGTTTAGGAGGGCAGTGTGAGCTGGCAAAACTCATGTTATTAACCCCAGGGAAGGATGTGAGGCGAGGACTGGGAATGGGCTGGAGGTGGGAAGCTAGCTCTCCTCTCCTCCGTACACACTCACATTCTTACCAAAGCTCATTTTGAAAGTTCAGAGGTGTCCTCTATCCAATACCTGCAGCTGCTGCTTTGGCAGAGCTGTTAGGCTCGTTTTGCCTTTGTTATGTTCAGTGATTTCAGCAAACTGCCAAAAAAAAAAAAAAAAAAAAGGATGAAAGGATGTGATAGTCATTAACTCTTCACAGCTCAGCTAAATCTGGGCAGAAATTTCTGGGGCAGAGTAGGGAAGGCATTGCTCTACTCAGACAGCTTCCCTTCTGGCAGATGCTTGCTGCAAACAGGGCTGCGAGAGCTACTTGAGGAACAATCCCCAGAATCCTTTTTCTATATAGCACAGTCTGTGAAGTTATAAATCACTCCTGCCTCTCTTAATAATTGATTAATGAAAAGCTCTTTGTAGTCTTTGTGAATGTAAGTAATAGTTGAATATGAGAATAGTGCACAATACCTAAGGAGACAAGTTTTGTTTTCTTTGCCATCGACAGCAGCAGAGCACAGGCAGAAGCAGATATTTCTTCATTAGTAGAGCGTTTAGGATTCCAAGGAGGGTGATGAAATAAGGCTATGAATATGTCACCGTTACTGAAAAAAATCAATGTTAATACCTTGGCAATTTTGGTGCAAATGCAGCCACTTACAGTCTCTTGATCTCTTACAGGGCTGTAAGGTGAAGCTAAGCGCCCAGCTCCCAGAAGGGGGGGCCAGCTCTGAGCAGACATCTCTAACAGCAAGCTGTGACACTGGTGACCAGAGCTCAGGATGTAGCCGATGAAGCTGCCCCAGGTCTATCGACTGCAATGTTGGACACATTTGCTTTTCAATAGCATGTAGCTGAGGGTGCAATTCCAAGTGTTGGACATTTAGTAGCAATGACAGTTTATATATCTATATACAGAGTCAGACCACAGGGCATAGACCAATCTTCCCAAGCTCTAACGGTCAACTCTGAGCACTGTAAGAAATCAGCTTTGGGATCTGCTGCCTGTATCATGCCACTCCAACACTCTGATTCTCATTTTCTACATTAGGCAGTGTCTTCCTTTCTCCTACCAGACTTTATTCACATGTTGTAGCTGTAATTGAATACCTTTAACTTAAAGAAACTCTACTTTTCTTCCTACCTATCTCCCCAGTGCTGCAAAGACTGCATTCTCATACACTGCGCTGCTTCTTCTTTATTTTCCTCTTTGCTGTATATACTTTGTCTTTATAAATGATAAGTGTTAAAAAAAGGTTTGAAACAGAAACCAGCTTGACATGGAAGCTCAAATGCAAACCCTCCCCTCGCTACCTGGCAAATAGCAGGGGGCCTCGAATACTTTAATTTAAATCTGTGCTCTGTGGATTTCACTCCACATCCTACCTTAACCTGAAAAGGATTATTTTCCAGAACAGATGGGAACTGAGTTGACAGATCCTCATAAAATTGACTTGTGAGAGACGATGTTATCTCATCGTGTTCAAGACAAAACTAAGCCAAAATGACAAAAGCTTCATTGAACTATTCATGCTGCATCTGCCTTGCCAGAGTTGTTCCAGTTCCAGGTGAATGTGGGATCTGAGAGCTTTGTCTGGAGGAACAGTCTGAGGCCTTGAGAAAATTATTGCAGATTTTTTTTCTGGTTTTCTTCCCTTTTTGGTGTCCAAACCAGGGTGATATTTTGTGGTATTGGATTTCATTGCAGAAGAACAGCTCAGTTCACTTGTAGCTTTCCAGCTGTCCTGCATAGCCCTGATATAAGACTTGAGGAGGCTTTGGTGACTTTTATTTACCCTCTATTTTTCTGTAAATTGGAATATGCAAGCTGGCTTTTCTGTGAGCTGGAATGGTTAGTTGGTATTAAATGCAGAGGCTTGGGTTGCCCAGTGGAGTGCTGCCACCTAGTCGCAGCCGGCCTGGCTGCACGCAGAGGAAGGAGCCCGGCACAGGAGAAATCCGTTACCTCCCTGCAGCTCGAATACACGTGCGGGTCTTCTGTGCTTTCAAGTTCTGTATGCAACAAAGAACTAAAATACAATAGGATTGGGACTCAGGCCCGGTAATGATCTGAACTGATAAATGATATTGTGTTTCCTGAAGAACTGCATCAGCCAGGAAGCACCACAGTCTCCTGTCCAAAGCTTGGAAATATCAACTCCATAAGAAGTTTTGGGAGCAGTTCATTCTAAAACACTTCAGCCCTTCTCCTATTTTTTCTAGGATGGAGATAAAATAGCAGGATCCTGGATCTCAAATTCTGTGGCAATTGAAACAGAGACAGAGCCAGCTTATATTCAGTATATCTCAGAGATGCAGAGAAGACAAGCTCCAAGAAAGATAGGAGTATGTAGCTAGTTTTGCATCTTTTGGGCCAACTGAGATATTCTGGGCCAACTGTAGAGCCAAAGGGGTCCCCAACTAAAGCAAGTAGCTACTCCAGCTTACTGTTGAGCTGTGGTGCAGTCCAGAATGACTGAGGGCTGAGCAATATGGCATAAGCTCTCTCCTGCTCCCAAAATACCACACAGCAAAGGCTGGGAGGATGGATCAGATGAAGATGCACACCGTGGCTCTCCATTGCTCAAGCATGAGAAGAATTACCTGAGAGGCCATTCTGCTCCCCTTATGACTCCTCTATAGCACTCCAGTGACATAAGGGGACTATGGGAAGGGCCAGGTTTGGCTTTGCTACTCAGGGTTCAGCTGCTGCCTCGTCACTTCCTCTGGTAACTCATCCCAACTCAGAACTTGGCTTCTGGATCCCAGATTCTCTCATCATCATGAGTCAAAGGAGAGCCAAACACACTGCTCCACTATGCACGTGCCATGTGTCATCATATGCATATGTGCAGACACATGTCCTACATTCTCATAAGCCTTTCCAAATGTTTATCTAGGGTTAGGAGAGTTTGAACAAATACTCATAGTTGTCAGCAGCGAGCCACAGAAACGTAAGGCTCCCTAAGCTTCCCAGACAATGCAGCATGAACAACTAAAGTCTTGGTAGAAGCTTAACAAGGTCTTGCAGATGCCAGCAGAAACATCTGTCTGCTGAAGCCAGCTTGATCACTGAAAATAGTTGCTCCCAGGTGGAAAAAAAAAAAAAAAAAAAAAAAAAAAAAGACTTCTGGGGCGTATTCATGAAATAAGAGGTCAAAAGCTCATGCCTCAATATGATAACCAAAACTTTGTGTCACTCGCAACCCACAAGTCAAGGGTGGTCTTGTCTTTTGGTTCGTTCTGCTGTGGCAGGTGCAATGTGAACATGTTCAAAGTCCTTTGTACACATCTGCAGCTTTGGTTCAGATCTGTGCATTCCAAAGAGATAATACCATTGGGAGGACAGGCATTCAACATCAGCTGCACCAGTGCTTTAAAGCTACTTTAGATGGTGGTGATACTCAATATGTGGTGAGACAGCACTTCAGTAACGTATCTGAGTCTTACTTGGCATACAGAGTCCCACTGGATGAGAGTTTCAAAATATGAACAAGATTTAGGTAAAGGGTTTGAATAGGATATAAGTGCCCAGTTCATTTAGATGCATTAAAAAAAACCCAACCCCTTCAGCTATTCAGTAAGGCTACTAACAGTTTAAAGTAGACATGCTTCTAAATTCTTTGCTATTTGATTTTCCACGGGAAGCTTATGTATCTCATGTTTTTAAAATAAATGGCTTTAAAATTCAAGCTCACTTCCCAGGTACAATTTACCTGAATGCCTCGGGGGTTTGCAGTCCTCTACATCAGCCCAGGAGTGTGCTTGCTTCTGTGCTTCTCCCTCATTTAAATCAGGCCTGCATCTGCTCCTGTACTTGTCTCTTACTTAAATCAAAACTGCATCTGCTCCCGTTACTACTAGAAACCCTTATACTGGGTCAAGTGTTAGTGATTCATAGATTAAATATCTTTCCTTTAGAAGATAATGTATTCTTTTAATAAATCATTTTACCCCCCTTTTACAATATCCCCTCTGCTGATGACCCCATAAAAGAGAGTTGTAGCAACATTAGTATTTCTACTATAAATCACTCTTCATGGAGGTTCATAACTCATCTTTAGTTTGTTTTATATTCAACGTTCCAGTCTGGGGGCATATTTGTTTTTGTTCCCCTTTCAAATTGATTTGAATTATTTTATGTTATAAACATGGACAAAAATACAAATGTACAGTGTACAGATATTTTCCTCTTTTATAATCAATACAGATCTTCGAATAGAAATTATGTTTAAGGAAATTAATGTGTAATGTGATTTCAGTAATTTTCATATGCTGACAACACATATATTAAAACACACTTCCGAACCATAATTCAGCATTTTTGCTACAATTTAATTACCTTCTCAAATGTGTATTTGCATGAAGATATTGTGGTGCTAGGGCCTGCTGTTTGCAGTCTTTTTTTTTTTAAATAAAAGCGCCCTTCATCTGTCATACAAAGAAGACACAGACTACACTGACATTTGGTAGGACTTTTCCGAAGTCTAAAACCAGTTGGTACGAAACTTGTTCCATCTACCCATAGCCTAAGAAACTGGAATGTATATGGTAGAATAAAAATCTCCTGCATAAGTCAACCCCAAGGAAAAACTTGTGAACCTAACATCCCAAACAACCCTTCTGGAGGGTTTTTTAACCCAAACTGCATTTCTCATTCTTCTGATTTGCACCATTTCATCAGATACTCTGCTGTTGGCACTGTGCAGTATTTTCAAACCCACAATGATTATGTGTAAATTGCTGCAAATTATAGCAAGAAATTAGCTGTAACTCCCATGGTATATTTTTATCCTTGTGTTTATTATGATTTTCTGATCCTCAAAAAAAGCATGCTGAGATGGCATTTCTGTGCTCCTAGGAGAAGGCTGTGAGCAGAAATAGCTAACTAATCTGTCTCCCCAGGTATTTATATCACATTCATTGCTGTGCTGTCTGAGCATGTAATACTATCCCCTCAATCTTTTTAAGTGAAATGACGTCCCATTAAATAAGTGTGAAGGAAGCTGATGCTACCATGACTAGTTATCCAAACCTGCTGCCATTTTTTAACCAAAGCAAAAAGAAATTTGCTTTTGAGCTCGTTTTTTAATCTTATAACTTAACAGTGCTCCGTGCCTTGAATTACATTTGCCCATCACTTCATTGTCATGGCTGCGTGTAGAGTCCACGGTTCATGAGGGAATTAAGCCTGTAAGCGTGTTAGTAATGATGCTAATACCAGTGCCTGCTCAGGCCCTCAAATTCTCTGTGCTTCAGAAAGCTGCATTCTTTTAGACCCTTTCAAATAATGTCAATGCAAAGCGTTTCCTTATTTGTGCTGACTGTTCTAAGCAATGAAGCAACACCTAAATGCCCCAGTTGGGAGTAGGGATTGTCTTGTGCTGGGTGTTTCACCCATTAAAGCCAGGAGGAGTTTCCTGCCCCAGCTCACTGAGCGTGGGGAGAAGCGCTGAGCCGACACAAAGCCCACTGGCTTCACAAAACAGCAGGAGTGAGACCGTGATAGACTTTCATTAGGCAACAGTGAGGATGATTTCGTTTAATCTGTGAGGCATTTTAATGGCTATCGGTAGCAACAGCATGCAAACTCCACACCAGCAGCTCAGTGTATGTAATTTTGAGTTTCCACAATAAAACCCCAGAATACTTATTCATCCTTAGCAGACTCGCTTTTCTATCAATTTGGGACTAGATTCTTGGCATGCCAGGGAATTATGCATCATAATGACTTAATCGAGGGCTTTCATAGTGTATTCTAGAGCCGAGAAACCTTTTTAAACCCAAATGCAGATTGAAGCTTGGACCCAGCAGCGAGTGCTTTACTCATGAAATCAGAGGAGCTCTGCACAGACTGACCCCCTGTGCCTCAGCAAAGCTCTATTGATTTTGGTAACTTCATCTGTGCAGGGATGTGAATCTATCTACAGGGAGCTAAATGAAGCCTAAAGTTATCGATTTTTCAAGAGAAAAGAACTTTATTTAAAGATCTCTTATGTTTTCTTAATTATTCCTGATTTTGAAACATGACATCACAGCAGACTAATGATATTAAGGAGCAACAGTAAATAAAACAGGCAGTTTCACATGATTCAATGCAGCAAGACCAGAGAGAATGGGATTGACTGATTTAGACAAGGTTTTTATTTGCTCTTTGTGCTGGATAACTGTTAATCACTCAATGAGAAATGCATTTCCAATGGCCAGTGCTCAAGCAACGTAAATAATAGAAACATCCTTGTTTCTTCTTTGCCCTTAATCTCCTTTTGGAGGCCTGACAATAAATAGCCATTCCCAATCTATTTTGCAACTCAGAACCCAGATCCAAAAAGCCCCTATCAAAGATAATTAGTTTGCTTTACATCCCTCCTTTATATTCCTGAGCTAATAAATGGGCACTGCAGTTCCAGAGGGAGTTCATTTTTCTGGCTGCCTACGGGGGATTGAGAGTTGTCTCACTTAAGAACAACTCAGTTTTTTGCTGGATGCACTGGCAGGGACCAGTGTTCTCTACAAAAGGTGGCAAACCACAAAACCTAAAGTCGTTATCTTCAATATAAAACTTAGTGTTCCTATGGCCTGGCAAACCCCTTCAACCCTCAGAGTTTTAGTTTCCCTATCTGTTGGAGAGGCTTCTCCAAAAGATTTGTTGATTCAGCAAATACAGCTTAATTTCCTGCTTATACCACAGCTTTCCTACATGACCTTGAGGAAACAACTAGTCTCTGTAACTCAGTTCCCCACTTCTAAAATAGAGGAAATAAGAGAATTACATTCAGGTGTGTGTCCTTTGCCTATATTTAGAAGTTTTCCCAAAGGGGTGTGTTGACGGGAGTTTATGTGTGGGCCTTGGTTGGGCTGCCTTAGCCCAGGCTATTGATGAAAACTTGTCTGTGGCCATGAGTTAAGCAGAGCTGAAGCAGGTAAGAGCTGACTCAAAGGCGCATCACTCCAGTCATTTGCCATCTGTGTGTGAGTCAGAGCCATAATATTTGTTTTCTTCTATCCTTTGTTGGAAGTCAGCAGAGCTGTTTATTTGTACAGCAGCTAGTGTGCTGGGGCCTTGATCTAAGCAGGGCCTAGGTGCTAGTTTGAATATATAGTCTAATGTAGCATGTTATAGAGTGAGATGCTGGTTTGGGCATTTTTATATGTGTGTGTGTGTATGCCTCTTGGATTCCATTCTTCTCCCACATGATACCATAGCTAGTGGATAGATCTGCCTTGGAGATGCTGAAGATGTAGAGTTTGTAATTCTTTGAGCATCTGTTTTGGTTAAGTCACCAAAGATTGAGTGCTTGTGAGGAAATCTGAAAAGCAGTTTTATCAAGTTCACCTTTTCAAGTCACTTTTCTTTTGCAGTAAGGCTTGCTAGCTGTAAAATTATTCTAATAAACTATGTTACCACACTCTGAGGCAGTTTTTCTTGCTCATTGATTTTTGATCCAAGGTACTTGCTCCTGAAAATATTCTTCCCTTTTTCACTACTTGGATAGAAGCTGATTTTGTATAATTTGGAAATTGGTGTAGAGCAACATCATCCTCTGTTAATATCTCCTTTGTTATTTGCTAATCATTTTTTCTGGATAGTCAATTTGTGAGTGGATTCTTGTTCAGCCATGGTCAGATTTTTTAGTGTTTAGTGTACTAAATTAATTTGTTTTGTAGCTTTCCAAAATAGTTTAGAATGATAGAGTTCATAAAAGGGTAAAAATATAATTTAAAATAGGTTTTGTCAGTAAGTAAGCTTTTGCAAAGTGAAAATTGGAAATAACTGTAATAGCGATAAGCTACATTTACAGTTAATTAACCTGTAATCTAATAGAAACTGATCTCCCTTACAAGGTTAAAGTACAACACACTTGCATGATGTAGTCAGGTTTTCTGTTTGTTGTGTCCAGCTGGATACCCAACAAAGAAAATAATTGGTGTTTTATTGTATTAATTCCTTGCCAGACAATGCTATCTAATTTAACCATGGCCTCCTGATTTACAGGAGGCCATTTAGGTGCATTGGGGATGTCCAGCTGTTGTGTCTCTTTGAGGCATCAATGTTTTCATCCTAAAACATCCATGTAATCCAATCCTCTTTCCTCCTTTCTGTGTCTTTAAAGCCCTGCCCTGGAGCCTCACACGCACACAGCTAAGTTTTACTGATGGCACATCCTCCCACATGGAGGGAGGGAGTATGGAGCTGCAGACTTCAAGCTCTAAAGCTTCTGTCTCAATTCCTGAGAGTTACAACCACTTCTGTCATCTTCTGAGGAAGCAGGGCTGGATAACAAAATGTGATCCAGAAGTTCACGCTTTGGAATAAGGTTCACTTTTAGCAAATGTATTCCCTGATTCCTGGTGATACTAACAACAAAAGAGTGCCGAGACAAATGTTTACAACCCCAATAATACACTGAAAGTGGTGTTCTGCTGTGAAAAGTGACTCACTAAAAATGTCTCTTCCAAGCTGCAGGATTACTGGCTCTCACTGAGTCCAGACCGAATGTGCTCAGTTTACAAACAAAAGTACAATATTTATTTCTTAGCTGTCAGCTCTAAAAAGGGGTTATGCTCTAGGTCAGTTGCCCTATACCCTGAGTAGTCATTTCCCCAGGTAGGTGTTGCAGTCATGGCTTGGTAGTGCTTTGCCTTTATGTTTACACTAGCCAGGTTGCAACTGGATGTGAATAAGATCAAAATAGGTTCCATCTTTCTGACAAATGTATGGCTGTTTGAACCAGGTCATCTAGTCCGCCCTCTCTGATAACACAAGCCACAGGATTTCAGTTAGTACCTTCTTGTGTGTAGCTCATGACTCCCAGCTAAGACGGGCTCTGCTAGCTAGAGGAATTCCCCACAGCTTTATCCTTTCATTCCTTTTAATGGTTTTGCACAGATCTAACAATCCAGAACGGGTGCTGATTCATACATGCTGATGACTTGCAACCAACTGTTGTGGTTCCTTCTCCCAGAAGTCATTCCCTCCCACCTCTCCCCGCCTCCTGCAAAGACAAGCAGAATCTGAACCACTGCAGCCTGGAGGTCTGTGGATCAAGGTGGACAAACGCTGATATCAATTGTCCTTAATACCCCAGCTCTCAGTTTGGAGTAGTGCAGTAGCTGTGATGCGAGAGCTGAGCCATCCTTATGGCAGAAGCAAATCTCTCTTGCTGCCTTACTGTAAATCAATTCCACTTGTCCATCAGAGCCTTCGATAGATGATCCTTGTGTGTGACTCTGGAGCTATCAGAATGGTGTAAACCAGCTTTCCACCCTGAGGTACCTGTTTGTACAGAACAAACTGTCACTAAATATCAGTGGTACCTTTTGCAGCAGGTTCAGTGGTTAAACCACCAAAATGATAGATAAGATGTTCACCATTAAAACTAAACACCTTTACTGATGGTGGGAGTTTGGGATTTTGGTGCCTTCTGACATTTAAATTGGGAAGAATGCTGAGTCAGCACAGCTATCCCTTGTTACTGTGAGTAAATGATTGCACCAGTCAGTGTTGACTCCTAAGGAATTTGTAGAAATTTATTTCCAAAGAGCAGTTGAGTTATCAGCCTAGAAAGGACTGATCGATAGCAATTGGTTTCAGCTATTACAGTGCTTTTAATTTGGCATGTTGTCCTTTTGTCATGCAACATCACAGGATTTCTTCTAGCTTGAGGAACCTGAAGAAAGGGAATATTGACTTTTGAGTGATTAAAATGTGTGAAGCCTTACCTTGAGTTTGTCTATAGCATCTCTTTATAGAGAGAACAAACTACTGAAGTTAAAAAAATTAAGGCAATACGGTACAGGGAAATTTTAGTGCAGAGATTTGGCCATGTATGTCTGCCCATATTGATGGAAATCCTGCTGCTAGATCCCTGTGCACCCTGCTAAATAATTTGCCTAATGATTTTGGTTAAGCACAGAAAACAAGCACCATCTGAAACTTTGACATAACTGTGCTTGATGCATGGGAGCCAGAGAGAAAATGCAGCACTGCAATACAATACCTTGGTTCCCAGTACTGAAAGTGAGGGGTAGAGACTGGTGTTAAGATAAAGATGTCCTGGGACATCAGTGCTCACTGTAATGGATCCAAAGCCTGTACCATGGATCCAGATTTTATCCTGCTGTTAAGAATGCACCTTTCTTACTCTAGGACTCAAGAGTCAGTTGGGCAACTCCTGACTGAGTTGGGCTCCTGGCAAAGAATTTGGCATTGGGTCCAATTTGGACACAAACCACTTCTTCTGTAGTGACTTTTCCCAGTATCTTCCCTGTAAGCAAGATTTCAGCCCTGGTGTATGCTGTTCTGGTACTTCCCGTCTGCCTTTGGCAATAATTTTATAAAGGGAAGGTCTGGTCAGTTGTCTTCCCTTGCAGTACAGTTCCACGCATATAATGATAGAATTATATAGGCAACATGATATAGACAGTCTGTCTGGAACCATCTGTTATTTTGGATAATAACTAAGTCCTTTCAGAGTTACATATAGCAACACCGTGAATAAAAATTATATAATAGAAGAATTTTTCATCCTCCTCGTATTCAACTCTGATCTTCCTACAAGTATGTGTGGCAGAGGCAGCCCCAAAGCAGAAGTTAGAGCTGACTGAGGGAGTGAACTAATGATGTATCTCTGAAGTCCAGTGGAAAGCTACATACCCTCCTACCATGTTTAGGAAAGGTTCACTGTCTGTTAAACAGTGTGGCATTATCTGCATTTACAGCTCAGGCATCAGGAAAGCACCTACACATCCCTGGCTGAAGGCTGCCTGTCACGCACCTTCCCACGTGTATCGTGTTTGGGCTGCAGTGAGTAAAGCTGTGTACGCTCAAGTTCCCCTAAGCCAAAGGGAGCTGGGCTTCACAAGTCACTGGACTGCTTAGGAAACATTTTAGAGGAACTCATGTGCTGCTAGAAATGAAGCTTTCGCTGCTCAAGTTATAATCTTGTCCTCAACTGGAAACAGTGTACCGGGTGTGATGACGGGGAACCTAACGCTGGTGGAAGTGGCATCGCTCAAGTGATGAAACACCCCCAAAATACTTTGGGGCATATGTTTACAAGCAGCAGCATATCAGCACTTATTGTCCTCATCAAATTCCAAATCAAGTAATTAGCTGGCAATTTCAAATGGCAATATTATTGTTTGCTTCATTACCTACTGCACTTGTATAATGCTGTTTGTGCAGGAGGGTCACTATTTCTTCAGTTTAGCAGCAGTTACATTTTAGCAATAAGCAAAAAGACCCATTATCAGCCTCCACAGCACCTTGGTGCTCTTCAGGACGAATGGTGCAATATAAACGTAGAGGATTATTTAAAAACCCGTTGCAAACACTTCGAGCATATTAGCTGTAATAACAGTCTGACTGTTTTATTTGGCAGTGATCCAGTTCCTTTGTCAAGATACAGTACCTGGTGCATGTTGCTTGCAGACCAACTGACTGGCTCATAAAATAGCAGGATGGCAAAATTATCAGGAAAAACAATGATGTGTTTTTATGTTGCTGTAAGTTATGGATGTGTAATAAAAGGGGGACATCGAGTTCTTAAGCCAGTAAGCATAAAGGTGACGGTTTTATGGCAGCTGTAAGTTCTGAAGTGTGTGTTTAATAGGGATGATCTTTAGCTGCCCAGTCTGATTTTTGTGTACCAGGCTAATAAATGTGAACTAGATAATTTAGGAATTGGGAAGTGTAGTAAGGCAATGTTTTCTCTGAGATCTCTGAGCGAAGGAAGACGATGCAAAACATTTCTAATCAAAAGTAAAAACGTAAGAGCACAAATGAGGCATTGGCCTGAATTCACTCTACATGTAGTTTATTTGAAATCTCAGGGGTTATCAGGAGAAAAATTCACTTCTTACATTTAAACATAGCCACAAGAATACAATTATGATAGATGTAGTTTCTATGAGATTTAGTTTCTAATCTGGTGCTTATTAACAGATCTGCAGCCATTTTACAAAGGATGCCTCCAAGTGGGAATGGAGGCACAGCGCAGTGCTGGCATGGACAAAAGCAGTTATATTAATTGGCACTTCTAAATTTTATATATATATATATATATATGTGTGTGTGTGTGTATATATATATATAAATGTTGATAATACCCATCAGTATTAACCAAATAATTTCCTGAACAAATTATATCCAGGGATCTATGTAACTGATTGAGTTGTAAAACTTTATTTTTCAATCAAATGTGTGGTTAAGCACACCCTGTAAGGGTTCACTGAACAGCACTCATGCTCTCAGTGATTGCTAGAGTTTGAGTGTTGGTACGCCGTGTTTACTCAAGGCTGGCAGAACTTCTATGAACAGGGGGTTTATACTGGGCTCCAAATTCAGCTCAGTTCTGGGGCAGAACATTTTAGACTTAAGTAAAAGGATTTTTAGAAACATCTCTAGGAAGACACTGTGAATTCTTCACCCTCTCTGTTGCTAGTTCAAAGTTAAGCATGGAAGAGGGGCTAGGTAGTCCTTGCCAGCTCCATGGGAAGAGTGGGTGGGCTTTTCAACTGAGCACATCTCAACTCCCAAACCGTCCTCAGTTCCTGATCGTTTGTTCCCAAAGGAAAGCCTGGAGAGAAGCAGATCAGTAACTGATCCTGGTATTTACATACAGCTCAACTAATTAAGAGTTGCGTTAGGCATAGACCTAATTAGCTAAGCCTTAGAGCACCTCTGTGCTGCAGATGCTTCTTATCGTTTTTGTTTCTACAGTGGGGCTCAGTCATTCACCTGTGAACTATGGAGTTTCTTCCTTCTCAAGTAGTGTCACCAAGGAAGAAAGAGTTACTCAACATGAGTATATGTGACAGCAGCTGGGTCTATAGTTAAGTCTAATCTACTCTGAAGTGAGAATCGAAGTAGGCCTAACCCTGCTGGATGAGTCAGTGGCAGAATCAGGGCAAGAACAAGAATCCCTTATTACCAGCTCTGCGATATAAACACACACCTTCCCTCACTGTATTCCCAACCATTCATTAACACAGCGGTAGCAGTTACATTCAGTTTATTTTTTTTTCTCAGGATCAACTTTCACCTATTTTCAAGTTAGGCAGGAATCCTTCCTCCCCTTGCCTTGCTCTTCCACCAGCTTTCTTTGCTCCCATAAAACACCAGGAGTGTTAGAATCCTCGTGTCTGCCAACATGAAACAAAATTTGCTGGCAAATACAAAATGCTTTGTGTTTGCTTGGTTGCCTCATACCTGTCACCTGGGTACAGGTCTTAGTTGCATTTCATTCTTCATGAGACACTTCATGGCCCCACATGAACATTTCAAAGCTGTGAATCAGGCCTCCAAGAAAAGTCATGCATGACTTAAAATCACAAGGATGATCAAAAACAATGAAATGCGTATTTTCAATTTGCCTTTGGTTTTTCTAAGGTTGTGAGGCACACCCATTGCAAGGTCTTCAAGCTCTTCTTTGCAGCCATTAAGACTAGAAATTCAAGGCATTAATTTTTCATGAGCTACACCTAATTTCTTGTTTTCAGAAAAACAGGGAATACTATAAGTCCTAATGGCCAGAACTGGCAACACTGGTGCGGTCACTGAATGTACTTAGTGAAACTGAGTGATTTTTTTTCTTTTCCATCTAGAATGAGGGTTTTGCTTTTCACATCAGCACAATGACTTGGCATTTGGATGGGTCAAACTAAATACTTGAGAAAGTATAGATTGCTTTTGCTGAGACTTTTAAAAAATGGTATCAATGGCTTGGTGTTAGATGAAAGTCACCTGAGACTGCACTTTCAGCCTATGGCTGACTGCCACTGGTTTGGCATATTCATTTCATCTCTTCACCTTCACACAGCTCAGTACAGTTAGTGAATATCATACTGAATTTTCATCTTCCAAGCCTTCTCCATTTTTTTTTTCTTTTCTTGATGTAAATTTTGAGCATTACAGCAAGATGCTCAGTTAGACTTGGCATACCCCACCATCCAGACCTTCACACTAAACATCTAGCTGGCAGCCGTGTCCCTTGGATAAATGGGATTCTGTAAAATGACAGCGCAGCTTGTCTGGGCAGGGGACAGACCCATCCCAGAGTAAGTAATGAATTCCCTCAGGGGCTCATGGCCATCACAAATATCACCACCTTCTGCTTCCTATGTTAGATGCAATTCCTAGAGCTTGTGTTCTTGGATACAAAGAGAACACTAATAGTACCTGCCAAGACATGTAGTCCTTCCCTTGGAAAAAAAGGATGAGAAAACAAACTACATATGATAGATGTTAGTCATGTTGCTTATTGCAATGTTGGCACAATCTTCACCCGGGGCTCCTATCCTCACATCCAGGATTTGGGGATGAGTCAGACACTGCATATGTATTTATGGATGATCTGAGCATACACAGAACTTAATGGGAATTTCATGATGTCCCAACTTGCTTTTGCTTCCCTTTGTGCAACAAGATGTCTGTAAATCCTGGACAGAGTTGTTTTTCTCTGAGACAAGGTTGCCGGATGGAAAAACATAGCATGCCTACAGGGAACTGCATGTATGGAACATCAGTGAGTTTGCTGGCATTTAATAGACTAATGATACTAAATCCTACAGTGTTACTGCTGGCCATGTGGCCTTGGTGATGATTTTCTGAAATCTCTCAATTCTGGAGTCATGTGATCACTCAAGAATAGCTATTAAGCTTTCAGCCTCCATGTTTGTAAAATAAAGCTGGTTTCATGTGATTCCCCAGCATATAAAAAAGTGAAGACACTTAAGAACACACCTGTATTTTGAAAACCAAAAGTCTGTAAGCCAATCATGTGGCTTCAGGGGACCTGAAAATTTATTTCTGAACAGCTTGTGTTGGCAACTTTCTAACTTTTCTTTAATAGCTTATTTTCTTTTAATATCTGTGTGCTCATGCCATTTGGCTTCCTACACCTTCTGTAATAAAACTATCAATGTTATTTTGTATATATTTAACTTTGTTTTATTTTTCCTTCTAGTTTTGGAGTCATGAACAGGAGAGATAATGTTATTTACAAGGCAATTATTCAGGTATTACAAGATTAAAACATGGAATATATTTCCCTGGGAAATAAAGTTTTCAGACAGTCTTTTCCAGATACAGAAAAGGGATGAAAGCTTAAACACTGCCTGTTCGGGTTCCCTGCTTCTAGCAAAAGAAAGCTTGTTGTCTTGTGTGGTTTTTTTTTGTTTGTTTGTTTGTTTGTTTTTTTTCTTGAAGGCAGAAAGATTGTTAAAAACAAGGATCCAAAACTGGAAGAACAAAAAAAGGCACAGAGCTCATGTAATGTGCTGAAGGGACAAAGTTTGTTAGCCCTCGGTGGTAGTGTCTCACTTCCATGAGGCTGTTTTACTGCAGGCAAAACACAACATAGCAATGAATAAAATATTAAATGCTGCTGAGACTTTTATAAGGACATTTTTATAGTTCTACCAGGTGCGGTGGCATTCTTTTAATTACCTGGACATGACAAAGAGTGCTGCAAAGCTGAAGTGTTGATTCTCTGGTATACACAAGGCAATAAAGGTAACAGCCAGGGAAGGGACCTCAACTGCAGGTGGAAGATTCTTGTCTGTGTGCAGACAATATCCGGTGTTGTTTGTTTTGATCTGTCCACTTCTAACAGGTGGAAATAATTTTCAAGGGTATAAAACCCACTCGTAAAAAAAGTCACTTGATTCAGCCATCAGATGAATTCAAAGTACTGGTGTCCTCCCAAATGCTGGTACTCTTCAGTGTTTCCCGTTGTATCGTATTCCATTTAATATACATAATGCTGTAAGGAGTAACATGCCCAGCCATGTGCTAATGCACACTCATGTTCTCTTCCATCTTTGTCACTCCGTATTTAGAGTCTTCACCACCAGTGACCCTTATGCTGGTGCAGCCCCTGCACATTTGATAACTACTCTGCTCTGCCTGAACAAGCAAAGTTTGTGGAGGATTGCTTTTTGCCACCCCATCATTCCCAGGACCTGACCATTGGAAATTTTAACTAAACATTTCCTAAGATCTTACCAGGAACTCATTTCTCAGGAGAAGAATCAGTTCTGACTCCACTGAAATATTTTCTGTAAGTGGTGCCAATAAGATTTTTTTTTTTTTTTTTTCATTAAGTGATTTGGCCACTGAGTATTAAGAGTCTAAATACTTGCCCCTATGCTAAACCTGTTCCCTGTATGCTGATGAGGGAAATGGTCCCTTATCAAGAGACTGAGCCCGAGAACACCTGAGCATCTGCCATGCCCTCAGCTACCACTGACTCCAAGGACAACTGAACTCATCCCATTTTTACCTGTCTTTTGCAGGCTCTCTCCCTTCTTCAGAACCTGCTATAATCCGATCTAATGAGTACTCTTTGACACTCAGCAACTTGCAACATAAGCTATTACAAGGTAGGGAAGTATTATCTAACACCATGGCAGAGAGAAATTATACATGTTGACCAAGATCATGCAGAAAATCTGTTGTAGCACTGGAGAAAAAAGTCCCAGACACGTAACCTTTTTGTGTTAGATATGGACAAATACATAGGTCTTTAATGTTTATTATTTTCCCTGTTTTACTTATTGCTTTACTTTTTTCAGATTTACTCAAGTTTTAATATTGATTTTGAACTACACTAGGTTGTTCTGTTAGTAGATAACCTTCTGGTTTATGGTTCGTATTTCTCCTAATTCCTCTCTTCCAAGAGCAAGGGCTCTGGCGGACCAGCTCCAGCACATTTAGCAGGACTGTTGTAAATGATCAGTGCTTCTCCCAGTATTTTCTGCTGGATGTTATTGGCACTAGCATAAAAGTAGCACAAAAGGTTGTGCGTCTGTACCACAGTTCATAATCCAGCATTTTAGCACCAACGCATCTCTGCCACTGCTTTAAGCTGTGAGCTGGCCCAGCTGAATTATAAGATAGGTTACTATCCCTTTCTCCCATCCCCCTCAAAAAGGTGGAAATTTCTCCCGGAGGAGAAAGACACAAAAGGGGATGGTGAAACCTGTGGCTAAGCCCACCAGTGCTCATCTGCCAGAGCTGTGACTCGTGGCTGCAATCACTGCTGTGTAGGTAGACACACTGGGCAAGGTCTTCATGAGCTGACTTGATTACCAGTAGTATTCTAGTCATTAAAACTAGAGTTTGGCACAGGCTAATGACTCTAATATTTACTGACTTATTCTGATTGGTTTTGGAGTCCACGTGGCCCAGCAGTGGCTACAGTGGTAGCAGTGCCGGAGCTTTGTTTTAAGATGGTTTGAGTACATCTGAATTACATAACAGCCACATCAATGCCTGTCATGTAGGCATAACTTAATGTTGACACATTCAACTATATAATTAGATACGTTAGCAAATTAAAGCAGTATATTAAGCGCTATTCTTTGTGAGAGCTAGTGAGCTTGGTGTTGAGTGTGTAAATATTATTTTGTACCAGGCAGGACAAGAAATCAGGTAAAATGAATATTCCCAAACAGGTTCTAGGGAATGCTACATAAAAGAGCAAAGCACAGTGCAAAGTAGGTTTTATAAGACAGTACTTATGAATAACTTGAATTACTTACACGCCCCAACTTTCTCATGTCTGAATTGCGTAGGAACCCATCGTATCTTTGCATGTGGGACACTAAATTCTAGGAGCTGTGACTCTCAGAAATACCAGTGTTTTGCTAAGCAAAAAAAAAAAAAAAAATCAACTGCAGTCTGGACTTCTGTACTGTGGTGTGTTGCTCTCTTGCTGCAGAACTTTATTGTGGTAACTCTGATAATTAGCAATTTCCCAAAGGAGGGAAAATTTTGCAAGCCTGTAAGATGTCAAAATATTTTCAAATGGCTATTACTGTGAAAATAGAAGACTGTATCATGCATTCATTTTGAGGATTGAAGACTGAGTGGGCATAAATTTATTATCACAAAATCTAGAGAAGTTTAAACAGAAGCATAAAAACACTCACTCCAGGAGGGCCGATTGGGAGCAGAGAGACTGGGAGAAGATGCTTCTTTCTAATGTAATGATTTTCTTCTTTCTTTTAGGAGAGGAGAAGTAGAAAAGGAAGCAAGAAGCAGAGAGAAGTCATGAGGGAGGTGTGATTTATTGCTCCGATGTTGTAATCTGGTTTATCAACTATGTCATAATCCCACTACTCATTAGTAAGTACTCCATAGGGCAGCAGAAGAGAGGAATGTGAAGAGCAGAGAGAGAGAAAGATGAAGAAGGGAAAGGATCATGGGGAAGAAAGGAGGAATCAGAGACCTCTTAAGTTCCAAGTCAACTGATGTGCATTAAGAAACATTAGCTGAGCCACTTACAGCAGGATCACAAATGTGCCCATGAGTGTGATGTTAAGACAAAACCCGTCTTCAATCATAGGCCTGTCAGTGATCCAAATTCTCAACCTTGTTCTGTGTGTACTTTTGCTCAGGAAGTTCACTGGACATTTACTGTGTGTAACTCTAGGAAGCTGCTAGTATGTGTTTTTAAAATGTCCTGTACAGTGCGCAAGATGTTAAAAGATAGTATAGGGAATCGGGCACCTGACTTTCTTCAGATTAAATTAAACAGTATGTGAGCTGGAGCAGATCTAGTTCTATAAAATGTAGCAGAGATAGGGTGGGAATGAGGATGGACAGGCTTCTGCTGTTCCCTGATTCTCTATGTCATTGTGGTCCTCACATAGTCTACAGCTGCATGGGAGCTGCTCACATGTGATGGTACCCAAAGGATTTCCATCTGTTACGGGAGAACACGAACATGATACTGCTCTTTCTCTGGCTCTTCCTTCTCCCTGTGTAGAGCGTGCAGAGAGTGTGGTCTGTACCTATGTTCACTAGCAACTCCCTGGGAAACTGCCAGCATGGAGGTGAGAGATGGATAAAACTGTCCTCTGATGCGGTACAATGAGTAAAGTACACTTCAGAAAAGCAGTAAGGCTGTGTCATGTATCTGGCTAGGAAGATTTAGGGATTTCAGTCGTTGCTTTAGGATCCTTGAATGAAAGATACGGCCCAGAAGCAGACACAGCTATCAATCTTCCAATAGGCTTCTTTCCTAAGGTAGAATACCAGGACAGCAGTCATCCCATTTCAGCCTGATATCCCCTGCTAAAGTTTATGCTCAAAGCTGATCATGACAAAATACCTGGATATTATGGGACAAAAATACATGCTCTAGGTATATTAAAAGTCTCAGCTACAAATTACCTACAGAAAGCATACGAAATCTCAAATGCATTACGAACATCTGTGAAACTATAGAAATGTTCTGTTTTATTACCATCTCCAGTAAAACATTTTATTGTTTTTAAATCCACCAAAATCTGATGACATTTTGACAGAGAAGATTAATTATCTCACTTAAGGAAACACTGATCAGATCTGCTTTGCTGTAAAACTTTTTATTGGCTGCAAATTTCAAGTCATTCCAGTATCCAAGACTGCTTTAGAAAAAGACTTCAGGCGTTATAATCTTACAAGAAGTGAATAACTGCTTGGAGATTTTTGCAAAACAAATGGCTTGCTTCTAAGCAATCAAAGCAACGTTTTAGCATCTCTAATGAGGTAGTTCCCTCAAGGAGCTGGAGAATACTGACACCAGATATTCCCTCTGTTGTTGCAGCAGATTTCTCTAGCATTGACAAATAGCCTATCTGAAATAGCAAGGTCAGATGGACAGTAACAGAACAAACAAGAGCATCAAACCTGTAGTAGTCTGGTGCTTTCAGCATTCCTAAACAGGCAGGTAGATGGATGAACAGGCATTTTTGTCATTTGGAACATTTGTATCTAGATCCTTGACAGACGCTTCAAGCATACTGTTTGCTTTCTAGACACCAGGATGTGCCCAGGCGCCAAGATTATTTACACAGAACAGCCCTATCCAAGAATCCAGCAACGTAGTATGAGTTAAGAGCTCTGCTACATGCAGTGGAGGCAACAGAAAGTTGCAAAAGCAAAAACTAGCCCAGAGCACCCTCAGGGATGCACTAAATTCTGCTGGATTTAAAGGCCTCGGAAGCAGTGCTGCTATTAAGGCATTGTGAAGCAGTGCTGCTCTGATAACAGGATCTTTGCTCCCCTTAAACTGGAAGGGCTAGAGCAGAGCCAGATAGGGCCAGCTTTCTTGTGTGCATGGAGATTTTTCAGTGGCCAAAGGAATATTGCTGTCCTGTTAGAGAATCTCTGGTCCCTTTATACTCATGGTTCAGCACCTGGTCACCAGAGCAGTTGGTAGCCTCTGGACTTTCTGTACAGTGACCTATGTGTGCAAGGGTTTATGCAAGCAGGGTATATGGATACATATATATGTTACATAATCTAGGACTCCAGATTTTCGTTTCAAAAAGCAATTAATACTGAAACCCTGTTTCTACAACAGGGTGAAAGGTAAGTATATCCAGAGGTGAACACGTGTGAAGATGCTCCTGTTGGGGGTAGGACTGGGGAGCACAGAAGGGCTCTTAGTGGAACTGGAGTTCCCTGTGTTAATGACTAGAAGTGCATACTGTGAGCCACTCCACCCCTGAAAGACTTTACTGCCTACATAGACAAAGCAAGTGCAGAAGAAGAAAAAGCAGAGGTACAAAATAATTTATTTGCCTGAAGTTACTCATCGGGATGACAATGGCACACTCTTCTTCTGAATACCAGGCCATGCGCAATGGACTATTGAACATGGATATTAAAAGCTTAAGTAGGGAGTTGTTAAGGCTTTAAAAGGCCCCAGCCCAGATTTCTGAACAAGGCTATCTAGAAGGAATCTCCCAGATTTGTAACTGTGTGGCACAACAATCTGCCTCGCTTTGAAAGATGCTGAGCAGTGCTGTAACTGGCTAGAACCAGGCTGGAGCTCTGCTCTGTGGAGGACCTTCATCCTGCACTGCTCCCTGCTCAAGAAAGACACTGAGCAGCTGATTTCTCTTGGGTTCCCTTTTTGCACCTTCAAGAGTATCCGTGAGCTGCTGGCTCTGAAGCGGGTGCCATCGCTCTGGGCGGGGCAGCACTGACCTGGCTCCACTGGCTGCTCAGATACTTTCCAGCAGCAATGGACATTGTCTGACACGCTCTCCCTGGTATTCTGCTTAATTGTTTTTACAGTTTTGATCCAGTGGTTCTCAACCTTTATCTGTGTTTTATCTGTGTTTTTGTCCTTGGTGATCACTCAGCTTTCCCCAGTCCTCTTTCTCTTCTCCCACCCCTTGAGAGGCAGAAAAACATTAATTATTTTTAGGGATAGACTCATGTCTCTGACTGGGAAACCAGTATAGAGAAAATAAAAGCAGAGTATTGAACTTTTTGTACATTACAAGGCTTTTTTATTCTTACCATTTTCATAACATACTTGATGAGTAAGACTCCAGAATGCCATACATAAATGCCAAGAAATGGGATTTTCATTTGTGTGTTTTTTTGATAAGAAATATTCCCTGGGTTGTTTTGGAAAATGAATGCTGAAAGCTGGAAATCCTAATGGTAATCAGTGTGTTTCATTTCCATATGTGCATCTTTCTTGCAAACTATGTAGCATGAGCACAGTAAATATCCTTTATGTAATTTAAAAGTAAAATGCAGCATGAAGCATGCTGTTAGCTCTTGATGAAAGCATCATATAAACAGAAGCATGAGGGAATCTGAAAAGATCCTGGGCCAATTTCTGCTCTTGGCTATAATCCGACAGCCCCCATGAAGTCAGTGGCATTCTGGGCTTGCAAATACAAGCAGAATTTGGACTCTAATTCTATAGATCTCTGAATGTGGGCATTGCAATAGAGAGCTGGCATTGCTGCTCTTGAAAGGCCACTGCCAAATGACTGCTGGGCCCAATTTCCAGTAGGCTTAGGTAACTGAAACTCCAGCTCATCCTGTTAGGATAAGATATAGAAGAGAGGTCAGAGTGGCTGTGGAAAAAAAAATATCTGAGATTCAGAATCAAATAAACTCAAATTTAAGATTCAGTTCTTCAAGAAAGACTTGTGTTTATGACTTTTGGATTTTTATAGGCTGTCTCTCAGGAAGTAGGGTCTGATTCTGCTGTCATTAAAGCCTATGGCAAAAATCTCAGCAGTCTCAGGGGCTGCATGCTGGGCCCCAAACAGCTAGATTAGAAGAACTGAAATGATGTTAGCACTGAACACCTGATCCAAAGCCCAGTGAAGTGGAGACTTTCTATTTACCAGCACTGAAGATACATCTACCTCAAAATGAATATATTACTAAGATTTCTCAAGTGATTTCTCAAGCTTTAGCAAAAGAAATAACAAGCTACTATAGCAGAAGCAAACATAAAAGGAACCAAAGAAAAAGGTCCTCTGTGTTAGCAGACAGATTAAATGGATTTGGGAGAAGGGAGCAAAAACTAGAAAAAATTCCCTTCAGAAAATTTCTGCCAACATTTTATGAAGAGGTATATGAATAGATCGCCATAAAACCATGAAAATAAGTTGTGCTGAGATATCAAGGTGATGGGAGCATTAAAATATGACAGATCTAAGTAATGCAGGTCAAGGAGATTAAACACTGTTTCAGTTGTGACATTATAAATAAGGAAGTAATGTTCATTGGTTGTTCTATTTTACCATGCATCATCAAATCACTAGCATAGCTGGGAAACCTTTCACCTCCCTCCTGGATGTTTCAGGTTGTACCAGGATCCCCTACTTAATCGTCTGGAGCTTCTTTTTGACTGCTCTGTTGAAGCAAAATCACGCCTGGTAGAATGAAGTTGTTCCATGGAGACGAACATCCCATTGCATATCAAGCTCCATATGCTTCTGGTGGTCCTATGTCCTGCTGAACATTTGTGTGCTCTTAAACAAATTATTCCTATGAACTTAAGGTGGATGAATAGCCTCTAACTCCTCTGTGATAGTCTACGGAAAACATTCTTCTCTTTTCATCTACTGGCTCAGGGTCACTTTTGACTCCCTATGTTCTTTAGCTGACTTCTGACCCTTCTTCAAAGTCAGGGATGCCTTTCTCTGGGTGGTTAAGTTTGGCAGTTTCTTGGATTATACATTTCCTTCTTTCCTTATCCTACTTGAGTTCAGCAAGGTTTTTTTAGCCTGTAGGTCCTGAGATCCTCATATGAGAAAATTGAACTCTATTTCTTCAACACCATGTCTTTCAGTCACAGTGAATCAGGATGTACATTTAATTTTTAACTGCATCCTTTATTCCACCCCAAGAATAAGCCTGGCCATCTTGTTTATGAATTTTCTCCCTCAGTGGCAGTTTGACTACTGGCTCTTTTTCTGAAGATGACATAAAAGTTTGTGTTCCTTATTTCCCAGTTGTTTGCCTCTTTTGAGTTGTGACAGCTCCTACTCGTATCAAACATACTGATTCTGAATGCTTCAAGAAACCTTACTCCAGCATTACTGTAACTGAGTTTTTTCTTTTTGGCACATCAGAAAACAGACGAGCTTCATACGCAACTTGAGGAAGATCGCATCTGAACATTCTGCTGCCCCCCCTTGACATTTGATGCCATATCTTAACATTTGTTCCACCATGTGTTGCTGGTCAATAACTCCTGGCAGGAGGTGTCCGTCTTGTTCACTGTTTGCATTTGCCTTTTCATTCCCACTGCTGTACTGCCAGCTGTTGTGCTGGTTGCTCACAACTGCAAAAGAATCAGTTGGCTTTTTTCTAAACAGGCATTGTAAATGTTTCACTCTACTGTTCTGCATCTGTATTTCTAATGATGAGATGAAACCTGGCACAAAGAAAACAGTCCGAGCTGAACTAAAGGGAATTTAAGGTTTAAAAAAAAATATATTAAAAAAAGATGATCATGGAGAGGCTTGGAGGAATGTGATCATCACTCCCCACAGCTCCTTATGATTACTGCCAAGACCATGAAAGCGCTCCAAATAATGTTGTGGGGAATGCTGTGATACCCACATGCAATGCAGGTCATCTTCTGTTCGTGCAACCTGGCATTTGGAAGACTTATTGCATCAGCAAAGACAGCCAAGAGTGAATAATCTTTACCAAAATAGCTGTAAAGCTATGTTAGCACTTCCATGCTGGTTGCACCAGCATTTTCTGGTGTCAATCCAAGCTGAGATATTCAAATCAAAAAAAATTAGGGGCCTTTTTCCCATTAAGTGCTTTTGCCAGGTTTATGGATCTGCTTACTTGGCTCACAACGTTGGTGATAGCTCTTACCAAAGGAAGAGCTGTGCTTGGACGTTACCTTCGCTGAAATGTTTGTGTCCTCTTGCAATGCCTGCCTTAGGATAGTCTCAAGTTCCTCTGCTCAGAAAAAAACCCCAAAATTTTTAAATCTGTTCACTGTTCCCCTAGGAAATGGAAACATGTTTTACCCACTCTCAGCTTCTCTGGCTTCCTTCGAGCTCCACAACTGCTCACTTTTTTTGCCTCCTTCAAAATTCTCTACCAACTCAGCTCACCTCCCGACAGCTCCTCCAGTCTTGGCCTCCTCCTCTCGACTATCCACAGATAAAATTCCTCTTTTATTTGGCCTGTTTCATCTCTCTGGAATCCTGTCCTCCCTTCTTATCTGCTTTGAGCCGCCAAGTCACTCCCGATCCTTAAATCTCACCGTTAAAACCTTTCTTCATGGTATAGTTTACAGCCGCCTGTGACATTAGGCGGGACTGTGTGTAGCAGCGTGAAAATGTGCTGTACAAAAATAAGCGGTGTATTGTCTCAGAGCCCCACCATGAAAAAAAAAAAAGAGAATCAAGTCATGTGACCTACTGTAGATAACTGGAGATTCAAACCCCACAGCTGACTTCTTTTTACAGGGGATGTAACGCGGGTGATGCACAAACCTCCCCAGAGCCGCCCCAAGCGAAACCCGCTCTCTGACAGGAAACCTTTTCCTTACGGGTCTGCAACACCCCCGTGGGCAGAGGGGGGCGGTCAGCGGGCAGCTGCACGGGATTTTCTGCAGCAAGATGAATTTACGTGGGGCGGGGAGGAGGGTGGACGCCGACGTGCCGCGCGGGGCGAGGGGGCGATCTCCTCACTGCCTGCCCCCCAACGGCCACCAGCCTGAGGGGAGCGGCCCCCCAGCGCCGGCCGGGCCCCCCCGCTCGCCTCAG
>NW_020799112.1:16592392-16598701 GCF_003259725.1 Athene cunicularia
GGTCTCCGGCTGCCGGCGGGGATTGGACTTGACCTAGCGCTGGTGCCCTGTCGGTGGGAGGGCTTCCCCCGTGCCGCCGGAGCGGGGCCTTCCCCCGGGCCGGGGCTGGGGGTGCCTGTCGCAGCCAGTGGTGCCTCTCGGCTCCTTGGAGAAGTTTAGTGGAACCGTTTTGGCTGGTTGCGGGACAGGAGTATTCAGGAAGCAACATACAGTTTGCCTTGTGGCAGCCTTCCAATTAAACCAAGGGTTTAAGCCTTACATAGTCTGTCGTCCTTTCGTGTTTTATTGTGCGAAAAGTTCTTTTTGTTGTTCTTGTGTTCACCGAGGAACCCTGCGGTATTGAACCAAGCTTAACCTCCTAGGCTCTGTAAAAAAGCCTGAAGTGATAGGCCAGGGGTGTGAGCACCCACTCGTGTTTCCACAGGATGTTAGGATGGGGGAATCTTAAAAAATTACAAGCGCTAATTGCCTTACTGCTAATAACAATGGCTGCAACAACAACGAAATACAGAAGCTTCCACCAAATGTGCTGATGTAATATGGAGGCATTCAGCAGAACCGACAGAGGTTGCTTCTCCCCTTGTGTGCACTGACTTGAAGTGTGCTGTTGTGATGCGAAGTCCATTCCCTGGGTGTTTGTCCAGACTTGTCTATAATAGATGGCATTGCATAAATTACGGGCAGTAAAGAGTGTACCGAGTTTCTTTCATTCTTCTGAGGATCGATGCTTGCATCTTAACTGTGCCAAACTGACTGTGTACACTGAAGAGAGAAGGGTGCAGCTGCCCTATGAACTTCAGGGGGAAAAAAAAAACCCCAACTATTCTCTTCCTCCTGCTTCCCAGCAAATTATTTTGTTTGTCCAATGTCATGTTAAATAACTTCTTTCACAGAGTGCTAATCCTCTTCTGAACTGTGGATGCTGGTAACTCAACAATTGAGGAAGCAAATATGTCAATTCCTTCCTTAGTCTCTTTCCTGTCTCTCCTTTAACTTTTATAGCTCTGCTCTTCGAATTCTGCCTGCTTTATTTATCTAGTGCTCAGGTACCTACATCTGTTCTTTATATTAATTATCACCTCACCTAGAACAAGGGGACTGGCTCTTTTCTGATCTGTTATGAAGTGTGTTTTGGGAGGATTTTTGTTCCTTATGATACTGAATATCAAAGTCTGTGACACATCAGTGGTATGATTCCTTGGGTTTACTACTTTCCAGATAGAGGAGAATAAATTCTTCGCTACTGAAGAAACTATCTCCTGTATGTATTTCATAGGATACCTCTTAAAATATTTTTTGTCTTACAAAACTATGAATCATGTGAAAATAATAACAGATTAAAATAAATTTACTTCTCGACTAATCATGAATTTATGGCAAAAATGAACAACATTGTAGGTTACATAATACACTTTTAAGAGTGTGATCTAAGAATGTAAGTTTACATTTCAACTTCTTGATACTTTATGGTCTCAGATGGCACATTCAAAACCTTACACAAATAGCTTGGAAGAGATAGGGGCAAGTTATCAGAAGGAGAGTAGCATTAACACAAACTACTGAAAAGTTGCTATGGTTACAGATAAAGGTAATCCCTGTTTCTGTGAAAGTGTATCCTTTTGTAACAGCTATATTAATCAGTCTGATTTCTGAGAGAATTGTAAGTATACAAACTTCTGGCTCCATTTTCTTGGCAGCTAATAACTATGCAGCTATTTTTTTTTTTTTAAAATACTGAATGGGCTATGACTTGCATTTGAGATACTTCATTTAAACTACAAAGAGTATTATAGATTACATATAAATGTACTTGGAACATGCTGACTTCAGTGTAAACTGTAGTATACTTTTTTTCACCCAAGAGATATCTGATGTCAAGGAAAAGTCTTTTAAAATGTCTAGATCCTTTCTCAAGGACTCTGACTGAAGCAAGTTATGTGGCCATCTATCACTAGAGGCCTCGGTGATGCAGCTGTACAAGATACAATTCCATGTCCTGATTTAAAAAAAAAACCAAACAACACAACAACAACAACAAAACCCACAAAAAACCCCACGAAAACCCCAACATAAAACCCCCTGCCCCAAACCAAAACAACGTGGCAGCTGCTGAGAGTGATTGAGACCTCTTATGGATGTGCAGCTTTATAGGCCAGGAGATAATGGAGGGGGGGTGGGGGGAGTGATTCTCTTAACGGCTTACTCCCTGCTAGAAGGAAGCAGTTGGAATTTAACATGTGGATGAACTTTAATGTTCTCAGGGTAGCTAAGCTTTGGGTGGTTTGAGATACCTGCTAAAACTTCCAGGGCAGCGTGTTTGGTGCATCTGTACTGCTGTCCAGACCACTAACCTGTCCTCTCTGATGAAGACCCAGTATTTACCACATGATCCTCTTTGTTGTTTACAGATTTGGTTATTGCGGTGCGGTAGTACATCTTGGATTGAAAGCAGCAAGAAAAATCACAAAGTTCTTCAAGATTACTGGAATCTCATCAGTCTGGTATGTTGTTCTCTTTAGGCACCTGGAATAGCAAGTTGAAATCTTTGTATGCAAGGGCATCCATAGTTACTCCTAAGGATACCGAAGTTTCTAGAATCTCAGCTTTTCATCAGCAACTTCATTCTCAGAAAGTAATATGCTACGAAGCACTATTGCTGGGGTTGTGTAGAAGATTGTTTTTGCTAGTGGTGTTTGTAGCAGGACAGTGAACCTGTGCTCCAGAACCTTCAGTCAACATACACTCTGAACTTGTTTTCGTCTTGCCTGTCCAGCCTGGAAATTCCAGGTACTTCTGCAGACTTTTAAAACTAAAGTCAGGTTGGAGAGGCACTATTGTTAATTGACTTTCTAGAAACTGCACACTGATGTATTGAAGAATGTGTAAGAATATGAAAAGGAATGTTTCTTGCATCACACAGGTTGTCTTTTTCCCCCGTCCTTACATAGACATGGCCCTCATGAAGTTTGTTGTTTAGATTTGATCAAAAATTATTACTAATGTCTCAAAATAATTTTTCAAGTTCCAGAGTTCATAAATTCCTCTACTAATGTGCTTTTAAAATTGATATATTTCCAAAAACACTTTATGCAGCAAGTTTATGATAACTGTTGTTTATAAACGCATCTGAGGGTGTAAAAGAAATTGAAAAGCTAAATATTGGTTTTAAAGCTGTCTCTAATAATAAATAAGCTAAAAGTAAGAGCTATAATTATTTAAAAATAACAAAAAATTCAGCACGTTGTAGTGCGTAATTGACAACCAGAGGGTAAAGTCCTTTTCTACAATGCAAGTTCAGTGTGTGTATGCAGCAGTTCAGTTGCTTTGCTACTTATTAACGTGTACAGAATCCAGGAGGTAAATGTATTCCAGACTGAAAAACAGGTGCAAAATTGTGAAGAGAGCTCTTGTGGTTCACACTGATCTATTGGGAACTGGACAGTGAGTAACCATCTCTCCATCTAATCCCCAAACAGCCATCACATGTGGCTTTTGATCACTACTATTCTGGTCTCTGTTTGAACCGGTGACTTAAAGATGAAAGGCGCTGTTCTTGATCTCTTGAGCTGTCAAGTGCTCCAAACTTGCTCTCTTCTGTATGTGTAAGATTACAGAACAAATGGCCTTTTAGCAGTTCCACGATTACAATAGTCAAATGAGAGTCAGGTGCTTTCTCTTGTTACTGTCCTCAGTGCGGAGTTCAGTGGCAGCAAACTAAATCTTTTTTACACTGCTGTCAAAGCTTCCCTGCTTAATGTACTTGCAGCTGCAATCTGCTATTTTCTTTTTTTTTTTTTTCTTTTGCATTGCTACAGATATTGTAAGAGTAGCAAAGGCATAAATTGAGCCTGGACCTTAAAATGGTGCCTCTGCATTTTTGCCAAAATGTATGTGTGTTTACAGGGAAAATAGGTGGTTTATGTGCAGAAACTGTGCTTATAAATTAGGCTTTTCAATGTTTCACTAGGTCTCCTTCAGCATGGGATAACTTGAATAGCAATTTTTTCATGTCCAAATTCCCAACATCTAGATACAGATGTGTTTACCCATGGTTTTTAGTTCAGTGAGGTAATATCAACTGTGAACCTACTTTGGATACCCCACTCACAGATATAATTTTTTTTTTTTATTTTTACTTCTGTAATGAGGATAGCAAATTACTCCTGGGCATTCTTAGTGTAAATAGTTTTGTATTTTGTGAGTTTTATTTGTTTTTAAATGAAATGAGGTAAGCAAATCTAGGAGGTTAGTGCTGAACAGAGGAGAATCTGCTTTGCCATTCCCCTTATGCTCTGGGTAAGCCATGCTCTTGTTTATCAGAAACTGGCCAAACTTCTGCCAGATCAGTGACTCAGAGGCAGGTGGAAGGGTCTGATGAGCACCAGAGCTGGGCTGAGGGAGGTGGCCAGACTGTGTGACTAGCAGGAGAAAGGTGGGGAGAAAAAGGGATGAAACTTTTCCCTTGTAGTGATAAGGAGCTGCTAGTTGCCTGTGTAACAGAAGCATGAGCTGAAGTGTGGGATGTTTGATGATAAAAAATATCATCACTGTTCCAGTTGCGAGGTGGCTAGACTTCTGTGGCAGCGTATAGAGCTGGAGAGTTTTGGGACAATGTGTTTTGGGTTTTTTCCTCCCCTTCTGAAAGTACCCAAACAATAACACTCACTTTAGGGTTGCCACGTCCTCTTCTAGCACAGTTTGGTTGGTAAGATATTCTGCTGTTTTCAGGGGCCTAAAGTTAATGTGCTCTAAATTGAAGCTTTCCAAGATTGGTTACTGAGATACTTGGAGGACACTTTACTGGTATATTTTATTTGCATGAACCATGTTCTTGGTTTTGATTGCTTAGATAACATTTGGTCAAAAAAGTGTGGCCTCAGAGTTATCCCCAGGGGACTCAAATAGCTTCTAGCAGTACTGACTCTCGCATGGCACTGAATTCAGGTGCAAGGGTTAAGGTCTGTTTTTTTCAACTTGTATTTTAGGTTCTATAGGGGAAACTATGTAAATCTTGTTAATTCCCTTCTTGTAGGGTTTCATACTTACTAACTTACAACTGTAGGAATTGGTGCTTTTCAGTCATATTTGGAATTGTGGTGTGATTGATAGATCTAAAATAGAAGGTAACACAAAATGTGCTGTTTGACTGTTTTAGAGGAATTAAATTTCCTTCCTGGAGGTTTGTTTTATACTCATTTGGTGTATGTATCGCAGCGCAAGGGAGTACTTAGTTGTAAATACTTTCCTGATGTTGGGTGCTATCTGCAGTAAAGCAGTATGCTCAACTGTTTTGGGCTTGATTAATCTGTATTAGGGAAGTTAGAACTTTCCCATTTTGTGGTACGGGCGGTCAGTGAAGTAAGGGAAGGCAGGGTACTCCAGTGCTGGCTGGAGGAATGAGGGTAAGAACCAGAAACTAGGAGTGTTTTCTCTTTGCCCCTGCAACAAGTCCAAGACCAACCTGAATGTGCTTATGCTCACAAGTGCTCTTTCTCTAGCTTAATATTTTACACTAACGTATGAAAATGTTTTCTATAAGGCAACCTTGCTAACCAGGTAAGTCTTGTGTAACTATGATGATACTTTGTGGGTGCAGGAGGGAATGCTGACTGTGGCCTGGATCTTTGCGGTGTTGCTTGTTTGGAATGGGGCAAGGGTTTTCTCAAACAAGGTGTCATATCTGCACTTGTGAAATATTTATTAAGCCTTGTTTTGTTTTTATTTCTCTTGCATGCTCCAGGCTCTTCACTTGATAGATGGGTAGGGAACTGCATCAGTGTTTACACTGAGGAAAAAGAAAGGCTTTTAATCGAAACAACAGGTTTTTGTCCAGTGTTAAGAGGAGGCTGTTCTGTGAGAAATGCCGTTGATTGTCAGAACGTGAACAGTGTCTTGCACGTTTGTCCAGTCAAGTGAAGCCTGAATAAGCCCAAAAAGTTTCTGGCAGAAGCCATGGTACCTTGTGAGATGGAGAGAGTCACTTCCTGCGGAGCTCCTCTTCTGCTGACTCATGCTATAAATTGGTGGAAGAGTCTTTGGAACTGGCAACCCAACGTATTTTTAGCCGGAGTTACTGATTTATATAGTGTGCCCGGCTTCCCAGGGTAACTCCAGTCCCTCCTGAAGAGTGGATGGGCTCAAAACCCACAGCTAATTTTATCCTGTAAGTAGAGCAGGCGGCAGTAGTGTCACTGCAGCGGGAGAAGCTTCTCCAGCCCGCTCGATGCTCTCCTCTCCTCCACCCTCGACCCATCCGGCGGGAGAGCTGCCCGCTGGGTGGGGGTAGGTGCCCCGCGGGGAGCGGTGCTG
>NW_020799112.1:16598751-16615542 GCF_003259725.1 Athene cunicularia
GGGCCGCCCTCCCGCCCGCTGCCGCTCGCCGGGGCGCTCGCTGGAGCTCGCTCGGGGCGGCGCGTCGCCCAAGGTTGTAGTTTGTCACAGCCGGGAGCGGGGTCCTGGCCCTTTAAGAACCAGCTTGCCCAGGGTGTTCTAACCTGGCCAGCCTAACCTGCTAGCAAGGAAAAGTTCTTTAAATAATGGATACGCCGCTCCGCCAATCGGGGAGCGGAGTCTGGCTGGCGGGGAGGGGCACCCCCGCTTCGACCAATAGGAGCGGGGGAGGTGGGGCTCCGCATCCAGGCTAGGTTGCGCCGAAGTACAGCTTCAAGTGAAGTTAATCTGGGGTGAAGCAAACAGAAAATTGTGGAGATTTTGTTGGTAGGAATTTTCCGGTTTTAATCGCGTCGTGTGGCGTTATTTCGCCCTCTGGGGCAGTGGAGTTCATGTGCGTGGGGCTTTTTTTCATTGTTTCGTTTTCCAATGATGGCAGAATATTAACATTTATGCAGGGAAGCAGAACAAAAGGGCTCTTTAGACAGGAAATAAGGTGTTGAGAGGCTCAAACTTGGCCGAGTTTCTTTTGTCATCTGTTGGCTTGCACCGTGTTTTTTTGCGTGGAAGGATCGAGTCGTTCCATCTTATTTTGTGGAGAAAGGTTAATTCTAAAATAGCGAGGATAATGCTGCTGTTTTGGAGTTACACAATGTTACAGGAAGAGAGCTAGCATTTAACTCTAACTTCTCTGATTCTGATGAGATTTGAGCTAACTAATTATGACAGCTGCTGTGGGATTATTCAGTGATAGCATTTGCTCTAAGTCATTTGTTTTAAATTGTCTTTTGTTGTATCACTGAAGTCTGCTGTGCTGTTGTCTGTGTATTTGTTCTTGATGAGATGTATGTCTCACGGGTCTTTAGCATTTAGAACAAAGATATGTAAAAATTATGTAAAACAGTGCAATTTTTCTCTTCTTTTTTAATCAGTTTTGGAGAGTATCTGGGTCTGTCAGAGCTCTGATTACAAACACAGGCAGGAGAATTAAGTGTTATTGCCCTGTGTTGCAGCCAAAAAAAAAAAGCAGAGGGGGGGGTGGTGTGGGATTATTTTTTTTCTTTTTCCTTTGGAATTGGTCAGAATATCTTTGAATCCTGTATTGTGTGATGATAGCAGGTGTTTTCTTTGAGGGAAGATTATTTTGAGTTTCTGTACCAGGCTTATCATATGTGGTATTTTTAGTCTCACTTTCTGCATCTGAAAGGTCTTCAGGAACAGGAAAAGTAGGATTTGCCATGGGTGGCATGGGATAGGGTGAGAGGGAAGAGAGCAGGAAGTAGAAAGTCAGGAAGCCATGAGTTTCTAATGAGAATGAAGACCTTATTTTAATTGCTCTCATTTCTGTATCTTTGACAAGTATGTTAGATGAGGCCCCATACAGAACAATGCTTTCAGAATGGTGAATATGTTTTCTTACTTCCCTAAATATTTCCCGGTTTTTATCAAAACATTCGTGTCTATATACAGCTGCTCCTGGGAATTGGAAAGAAATACTCATGGCTTTAATACTTGTTGAGCCTGAGTTTGATAGGTTTTGTGTGATTAGTCAAGATGATAGAAGAATGGATGTGGAAATTGAGCAACAATCTTCCAAATGACAGTGGAAGGCAATTGCTTAGACCTTTACTGAACATAAACAAGTGTGATTATTAAAGTATACCTCATTCTTTGTTTTACTTTGAGCCATTTTGGTTTTTCCCAAAATGCTGGGTATGGATTACTTATATGTAAGACAGTGTCTTGACACACTGGCATCTTGCCATGCTCCAGTGGCTTATAGGTCTGAATTACTAATTCACTCTTGCTGTCTGTTTTTATCTGTTTATAGATTTTTTTTTAATGTTCTAGATTGTATTTAAACCCTGGAAATGCTACTTTTGAATGAGCAGTGACTATATGTAGTCTTTTAGCTGAGAGATGGGCCAGATCTCATGTATTGGGGCAATATTTATGATTGGAATATATAAGTGTTTTAAATACCTGGGTTTTGATTAATTTCTTAACTTACAAGTGATGCCAGGCTAGATCAGATGTCTGAGGTGAAGACAAGAAGAATAGTATAATTTGCTATATTTCTAAACATTTATGAGTATGTGTATCAGACTTGCTTAAACAAAAGGAAGCAAACTTAAGTATTTGTATGCTGTTAAATGCTACAGTCAGCCAAAAGCTGGTTTTGCTTAGAACAGGAAGAAAGCTGAATATATGAGGCAACTTGATTCATATTGCTTGATGACTGTGTAGCCATTCTTCTCAGGTCCCCTCTGCTCCCCAACTTAGGAAAGATGTATTATCTGGGACCAATTTTCCCGATTTATTCAACACAGAAGTGAAATGCTCAACTCTCTCACCACATGTATACAATTCTAATGCAGGCTGTTTGTAGAAAGCAAATCTGCCCTAAAGGATAAACATACCACTTTGCTGGCACAGCTGTACAACTTCTGTATTCAGGCTACAGCAAATGTTTCTTGCCTGCATTCAAAGCCGTCGCTGGCAGGACCTGTGTTGTCCCCGCACAACGATTGGTTGTTCCAGCACTTCTTGTTCATAAAACCTTCTCCTGCACATGCTCCATCTGCAGATCTTAAACACTGTGAATGTGTTGTGTGCTGTGGGATTTATGTGTCTGCTTCTTGTGCCAGGATGGAATATACATCTCTGATGTGAATAAGAGATTCTTAAAAGTGATTTTAAACCTGTGTACAAAACTCAAGGCCAAATTTTATGCCCCTTGTTTATGAGGCAAAAGGGATGTGTGCTCTGCAGACTGCTGGTGGCACTTCCCAGTGTCATGAAGTGGGTGGCCCACCATGTGCTGGGATGGTAACTCTGTGCTCTGGTTCTGTTTAATACCACTTAGAGAAGGCTGCATGCCTCATGGGATGATCTCTGTAAAACATGCCCAGAGCCTTAGGGAGGGCAGACGTTTCTCCTGCAAACAGTGACGCGGGCTTCAGATCCCTTCTTGTTGAGTGCCCTCTGCTACACGCAGGGGCCTCCTGCCGCTCTTCCAGCAGAGTGGGTCGTGTGAGCACTGGAGGCAAAGTCAGCTAGGCTAGTTTAAATTGTTTTAAATTAGTGGCTTGAGCCAACCCAACTGGCTGTTTTCCCCTCCTCTTCCTCCCTCTATTTCCCAAGTGGTTTAAGGATCATTTCTGCTAATTGCTGTGTGCCCAAGGCAGAAGGGAGTGAGGGAGAGGAGTAATGTAATCTTGGAGAATTTCAGCTATATCCAGAAAGGGACCTCTGCCCGTAGTTTGACATGGAGTTAGGCTGTTAACTAGTTTCTGGTAAGGATGTGGTGAAGGGGTGAGCTCAGGAGCCGTTGATCATTACAGCCGGGCTGTTGCAGGGAAGATTGGTACTGGAGGGACAGCCTCCTCACTCTTCACAGAGATAGTTGGCCTCCTGTGGTGTGGAACTCGGTCTGGGTGGGGCAGATGATCTGGCCAGTGATGTTTACACTGTAATAAGGTTTTGTGAAAATAAGCAGTTAATTACACATGACCTACAAAGGAATAAAAATAGCTTGGATCTGTTCTTGCTTTAAAATCCATTTAACAGTGGCATGAAACGTTGGGGATTTTTAAACCTGCTTATTTTTTTTACCTTTAGAAATATCAGGAACATTAAGTCCTTCTTCCCTGTTCTTGTTGGACATCTCAGATGTGTCATAAGCTCCTCAGCCCTTAATTGAAGGGGTGGGGTGGTATATTTTTAAAAGATTTTTTTCTTCCAACTGTGTTTATGGGGCTTTTGAGCTAAATAGAGATTAGCAAAAACAAAGCTTTGATGGTGCAAAAATTGTTTCTTCTTGATCAAGTTGTGTTTTCTTGCTTGTTCTTCAGCTGTTGACAGAAACTGAAGATTTTTCGTTTGAAAAGTAACATTTTTGGCTATCAAATTATGCCTTAAGAGATAAACTGAGTTAAATTCTAACTTGATCTATCTTCTGCTCCATTTAGATGAGCTTAAGACAATCTTTTGAGTATTACTTAGACAAATGAACACTTGCATTTGAGTATTTCCTAAAAATAGCTCCTTTCTAAGCAGCAGTTTCATTAAACGCACAGCTCTTCCTTTAACTTAATGGTTCAACAATCTTGCAGAAGCCAAAACAGTCTCCACGCTGAAGACACCCCTGCTCAGCCATTCTGCCCTGTTGGGGTGTATTTGTATTGCAGGACTCTAACCTTAAGGATATGGTATTTGTCAGTCTAAAACGTAATAATCCTGTATCTGGAGAACTAAACTATAAACAGTGTGGCTGACTTGGCAGGCCCCGGCAACCACCTGAACAGTTTAACTAGCCCAGGGTTTAAGACAACACTGCACTGGTGTGTCCTGTGATTCATGATGCTAATGCATTTTTATCTATGTGAAGGATTAGGGAAACAAATATAAACTTAATAATGAAATTGTGGTGGGAGCTTAATGCCAGTGTTTTTGAGGGCAGAAGTGAGGTGCTTTCAGCTTGTCTAAACGCTATGCTTTGGATGTGTTTTTTGAGGACTAAAGTTTTCACCATTAGCTTGAACGAGGTAGGAGGCCAGACAGTTTTTGCATGTGTGCCATTGAATATAATTGGGCTGATGAAAGCAGAATACTGCATGGGGAAGGCAGATGCTTTCCACTTAAGGTTTTAAATTGTGTTTGGAGGTGAGAGGCAAGAAGAGAGAACCACCGATTCTGCAGGCAAAAATGTAGAATTTCTGTTCCTAAATTGGGCATATTCATGCCTTTCTATATAAAAGGTTTTCTTTGAGGTAGATTGTCAGAAGAAAACATTTAATTTAGTTAATTTAACATTTAACTAATTGTTGATCACGCTGTTTTTGAGGGTGGGGTGGCAGGGGAGATGCAAGACTGCAAAGGATAAAATTGTTTCTCTGCTACCCTTTGTGCGAATTTAAGATGTTTTTCTAAAATCATATATAGAATCAAGACCTTAATGCAGTGTAATGTTATCATAGAGCAGAATGTTTTCTGCGTAAGAGAATGACCTTGTGTTGGAATCTGCACCATTATCAAGGTAGGGGAAAAGAAGTGGCTGTGTTTTGAGTGTTAAACTGAAATGTTTGGAGATTGTTTTTCCTGCCTGGCTCCTTCAGAATCAAGTAAGAAGCTTACAAGGTAGCTTTTGTTGCTGATATAGGAGAGTTTTCTAAGTGAACTTCACCAGACTTCTTATGTTGGGATTATGCTATCCGAATATCATGTTTGTATGACGTACTGTTGAGTATTGGTGTTAAGTCCTTGAATAAAGTGATTTTGTAGGTATTAATTAGAATTAGTTATGAAACAAGTGTTATTGTCCTGGTGAAAAGTATTTAGAAAAGTAATTATTATAGTGTTCTGCGATACCAAAAACATTTGATTACTAACTTGCAAAAAAGAAAAAAGTAATTGTGGCAATATGGAAGGACTTACCTGGAACATTTTTTTAGGGAAGAGACTTCAAAATTGCTCAGTAGGATTGTTTTGAATATCAGTCTATTTTCATGGGGTTTGTTTAAAGTATCCTGGGAGAGGAGGAAGGCAGCATTTTAACAATAGGTCAAGGTAAGTGTATTATTAGTTACATAACAAACAAGTTGTCAGCTGAGTGTGACAAACCATGCAGGGGCTGAGACCAGTGCTGAGATCAAGGAGTATTTGATTTGTTGTGGGCCAGCCTGGCAGCCATGCATGAATTTTTTTGTCTTCCTAATAAGTCTAGTCAAACTTGACTTAGTGCTTTCACTGCGGTTTAAAACTCCTGTGCATAGCAGTGCAGTAATTGACTGGCCTTAATTTTTTTTTTTTAAACAACAAAAAATTCAATTTCACACTCTGGTCACCTATTTGTGTTGCTTTACTGCATTTGCTTTTCTCTGATTTGGTGTCTGTGAAACTTCTGACTGTTACCCATGGTCTCTCTTACTGCAAGAATTAGCTTGTTATTCTGCAGAGTCATAATGTGACTGTGACCCATGGTCTTAAATTTATACCTAGTCATTCTTTATATAAATAAATCCCTGATTAGTTGCTACCTACTTATCCGTCTGTCTTCTACCTCAGATCCCTCACTTGCACAGTCAGAATGCTTGAAATACCAGTCTGCTTTGTTGAGGAATACCTCTGTCCTTGCTGCAGTTCTGACACCTTAATTTCTCAGACTGTCAAGGCATGAGATGAAGAATTTATTGAAACTTCTTTGTATGACTTGATAGCTCTATCTGGTGAACTTACACAGGGTGGCATGTACTGTGTAAAATGCGCATTGCAGTGTTGCTGAGTTTACTTAATCAGCATCAAGTTAGTTGTTAAAATGGGAAAGTCTTCTCTTGAAACACAGGTTTAGGGTTTAAAATTACTGATTTTTAATGTAAGGGATAACAAATATCCTTCCCCAGTAGTGTGGGGTTTTTAGTCTTCACAAGGAGTGTGACACACAAGAGATTTCTGGGAGACAGTGTTAGGGTGTTGGGCTTTTGTCTTTCAAGCCATAGCAAGGATGTGGTACTTGTGGAATTAGCCTCCTGTAATGCAGCAGATGAAGCTGTGGTGCCTGTGAATGCATCTTCAGGCGAAGCTGGAGGGTGTTGGTCTTGCTGACCTCCCTCTTGTTTCTGACCTTATACCATAATAAAAGGGAATATATTGTGCTCTTTTGCCATTGTTTCTTGATTTAAAAACCCCATTGGCCAGTGTTTGAATGGAAGAGAATGAGCATTGTGTCTTTCTGTCACACCTTGCTGATAATTGAGGCTCAATTTCTTGTGAGCAGATTTTGTTCCCTCTTCATCCATTCTGAAGTGTGATGAAGGCTTTAATAACCAAAGCAAAATAATTGAAGAGAGGTCTGGCTTGCATATTCTATGTTTGTCTTCTCCTTTATATCATGAATTTTCCTTTCTCTAGAAAGTGCTGTCACTCTGTCATGTGTCAATCTGTTCTCTGGTAGAATACAATCACTATGGCAAGAGGATAAAAAGACAAGTTAGATGTACTTAAAGAGTTATTGTTCAAAATGCTTCTAAAAATGAAAATTTCTGTTTATGTGGCTTGAGGAAAAAGGGGGAATCCCATGGTACTACTTAACAACATGGCCCTTTTGGATATAAGTCCCTCCCTTAAAACCATTTATGGCTGTATTTTTCTATGTAGAATTGTGGAAAGAACTCTGTACAAAGGTACCATCGTAATAAATGGGGAGACAGTGGCATCCAGCCATGCTATTTTTAGGCTATTGTGCTCTTAACTTGCTGATCTAAGAGTTCTGGACAGTAAGGGGTGGGGGGTGCGACACATTGTACTAGAAATGCATGCTCACAGAACTGAATCTTGTCTGAAAACAGAATGAATAGCAGATTTTGATCGTCAGAAAGGCAGTTTAAGGAGTTGTACCTGGAGTATTAGTAGGTAAAAAGGATGTCCTGGTGTTTAAAGCACAATGTTTGCAATACAGACTTTTACTCAAAAGCTGTCAGTTTTGGCTTTCTTGTCAGTTGAGAAACTAAAATACATGCAGTCTGTTCTGCATGGGCTTAGGAAAGAAGTATAAAACCCCCCTGATTTCTGTTCCATTATGACAGTGGGAAAAAATGCCAGTTGTCCTCAATCAAGTTTCTTTCAATAGTTTTTAATCTTTTCCTAAACACGCAGGGTAGTGACCTCTCCATCTGATCAAGTGGCGTAGTTCTTGGAAACCTTCAGAAAGAAGAGAGTGTCTCACTGCAAATTTCTGATCACTTCTTAGCCCCTTATCTATTAATCTGACACTGTCTTGCATGGTTAAAACTGAGACAAGGCAACTCTTACTTAATTTTCACGCTGACCTTTTGAGATGCATGTGTTTTTCCTTGGCATGTACTGTGAGTGAGGCTGTGCCTTGGAGTTCAGTTCTGATACAAACTAGGTAGTTTCACCTTCCTCCTGCAGTGCCCTGTTAACCTTGAGTCTTCTGGCACAGAGCTGTAGAGCTGCACCATAAACCTGATACAGGAACCAATCCAAACTTTTGAAGAGTGAAGTCTTCAAGGTAGATCAGTCCCTGGCCCAGCAACACTGCAGCAGAAGTATCTAAAGCCCCAAAACACCTGTATCATGAAACCATTGCAGTGGTTGCATATAAACATATATTGGATGCATATATATTGATTGCACTTGGATGTTTACATGTTGCAGTGCTTCATTCTGTGTAAGTTGACAGCTGAGAGGAAACTAAGAAAAGATGCAAAACTGTATGGTGTGACCAGTTGGTATATTCATATCTTTGGTGAAAATACAGGAATGGATAAGTATCAGTTTCCCAACGTGGTAGCTGCTGATCAACTGTATAATATATTCATATGCTTTGTGCAGGGTGATAGGTTTTAGCATTTAGATATCCGGTAACTTTTTTTGGATCATGTAACCTGGCTTCCCCAGTGACTGAAATAATTAAGGGGGGGGACGGGGGACGGACAGACCCGACACCAAAACCCCCTAGAATAGCATTAGGGTTAAAACAAAGTAGCACCTTTGAGTCCCTTGGCTAAATTTAAGCACATTGCAGAAGATGAGGAATGTAGCTTTGCCACAGGGAACATCATACTTATACCTCTCCTACTGAACACTTGTCCTTAAATACCCTCTTTGTTTGGTCAGGATTTAGCTTTAGGTTGAGTTCCCCATCAAACCACAGTAAGGGTATTGTATAATTTTGAACACTTAAATTAGACATAGTGCATAATTCTAAATAGAGCAACACATCATGCATGATAATCACAATGTTCTTGGAAGTTAAGTTGAATTCAAGATGCCCTAGCCAAAAATGATGATGATGATAGTTTTATTTATTAACAGCTAGGAACCCTGATATTAGAGCAGGACCTCCCTTAGCATTAGGCCTACGTAGAACTGTAGCATTATAAGCTAATTAAAATTCTACATAGTGCTGTTTACAAAAACAAATTATAATGTGTTTTGTGCTTACTGTCAGTTGTCAGCAACAGGTGTTTTGTTAACAAGAAGCTGTCTATTTTGGGAACTTGTGTTAAAGCGGCTTTTATCTCTTCTGGGTTTGATATGCTTAAAATAAGTGAAACTTATGCTGTATTGAGAGAAGATTACTTATTCACTGAAGCTCAAAAGAAGCGATTACTGAATCTATATCTATTCTTTCAGTAATTATGTGGGTAATCTTGTAAGTGTTTGAATCCTTACAGATTATTTTTCATCAGTTTGTAAAGCCAAACCTGTTTTAAAATACAGCATCAAAAAATAGTTTATGGAGTTGCCCTCCTGCATCCCTTAAACTTTCGTCTGGTATCTAAAGGGAATGTAGAGAATTTTAGAATCTCCTGATTCTAATTTTACACAACCTCTGATTTCTGAAATGGCTGACTTCGTTCTGCTTTCTTTGGCATCGTATATTGTAGCCTTGTCTTGTCTGCTTCAGAGTAGCTTTCTTTTATAGAGCATTTTAAAAGAAGGCATTTCTGTAATCTGACAGATTTCAAATAAACTACATTTATAGGGCTGTGTAGAAATATAGAGAACAACTTGAGGATTCCTGCAGTCTTGGGCTTAGGCACCTTAATGCCAAAGTACAGCTATGAGATAGCACAAACTCTAGAGGAAAGAAAAGGGCTCCTCAAGCAGTATCGGCAGCTAGTGCAGCTTGATGCTGGTTAAGCTACACATGATGGAAACTGTGGTTTGTATGAGTTGACGTAGCAGACTGCTGACAAGCAATTACTGAGATGGTTTGATTTTTCTAGTGGGTGTAACTCCTAAATTTTTATTTCTCTTGAGCAGCGACGCCAGAGCAAGCACTACATAAAAGTATGCTCTTTTATTAGTAGTTGCATGTTCCATCCATGTAACTTCATGTCAGGTTTCTGTGGCAGTCTTGTCATAGAGACAGCCATCTTCCAAAAATGGACCTGCTGAGCCTGTCTGCCTCTAGCCTTAAATCTTGGGTGATCTGGGTGGGCTAAACTGTGTAAGTACGACCTCACATTTTGGGAGAAAAATGCTTTGGTCTCTCCTGGCTTGTGTATGAACATGCAGTGCTTTGGGTAGGACAGCATGACCAGTGGGGCAGCTGGCCAGTGTTCTCCGCATTCCTCAGATGTGCCTCTTGGACTTCTCACCATGACTCTTCCAGAGATACTCGTACAAAAACAGCTTCCCAAAACATGTGACATGCTCTTTTCTCATGTTCACTTTTCTCAGTCTATAATTCACTTAGAAATTTCCTTTTCTTTGTACAGAACAACTGTACTTACAGTGGTGCTCTCAATGCTTTTAATGTTTAACTAGTTATCTTTATTGAAGGTCCCTGTTGTGTCTTGCTGTAAACAAGCGTGTCCAGCTCCAAGGGTTGTTTGCTGTTTTTTCTCTTGAATCCAAGAAGTGACTTTTGTGGGGTGTGTGTGTGGGTTTGGTTTTGTTTGTTTTTTTTTTTTCACTTGCATTCAGGTTGAGCTCTCCCAAAAGGCAGCTTTGTCATCTTAAATTTTCTGATAGTCATAACTGAGGAGATTGAAACTTTGAACATGCAAGTTGTGTTCTTTCTGAAAGCATCTCTGTACTTCTTTCCAGGATTAACTGGGATTGCCTACAGATGTGTTGTGCTGCTGTGGAATAAGAAGTAAATAAGAGACTATTAAGTTTTCTAAGAGAAAAAATGATGGGTTTTTTGAATTTCACAAAGTTTGGATACTGTCATATACAAGGGCCTGATTCTAGTGGTGCTGCAGTACTAGTCTTTTTAACAACAAAGAAGTCCAGATGTACACACTTAAATGTAATAACAATGATAATCTGTGGCATCTTGAGTTGCATTTTGCTGCTTTAAGCTCAATTGAAATATATGATAAATAGGAGGAAAATTCTTGAAGGTTTTTTACAGAGTACTGCATTTAGTCTTTTAGGTGCTGCAGCAGTTACCAGATGCTCCAGCATAAAGTAGTGGTCATTCCCACAAATCCCCCACCATCCCGTAGTGAAAGCTGGTAGCTCTGTGTGGCCATTTTCTGGAATTCCAACACTTTCATGAAACTCCTTTTGTCTGTACTCTGCCTCTTTGAAATCCCACGTAAACAGAATGTGATTCCTCCAACTAGTCAGTAAAGTGTACCTGTTACATTGCTGATTGATTTTTTATTTTTTTTTTTTAAGATTAATCTTCTGTAGAGCAGTGAACATCATGGAATTGTCCCTTTATTTGGTATGGTGACTATACTAAAAAGTTTGGAAATTAAATAAGAAAAACTTGCTTATACTTCTGTCTTTTTGTTTGTAGACTTTAAGTATCACTGCCAGTAATTTGATGCATTTGCATGAAGTGAATGAGAGTTTCTGAGGGTACCCTGTTTTACAGCAGTTAATCTTTGGTTCTAGTAATCTGTACTTTGCAAAGGTTGAGCGTGGCCACAAGTAGTAATTACAGTTTCAAAGTAACGTCTATTAATAGTGTATGCAGACAAGCATAGAAAGCTGAATCCTTATTAACAGTGATCTTCTTGATACCAGTATAGAATCTGTGCGTCTTTGTTCTTGCCTAGTTAAGAGTAAAGAGGTTGCAGTGAAATGTTCTCTTGTTCCTCGCATAACCTTGAATACAAGAGCAGACAGCTGTAGTTAGCAAGATACATGCTTTAACACTAGAGGCTTTGTCTGTACCAAGTGTTCCTGGGTTGTATCCTGATGTAACATTGGTAGTATGATATCGTGGCTTAGATTAGTTATGAAAGTTGCTAATGTTCCTTCTCTTCCTAAGACCTGAACACTCTCTTTTCTGTCTGTTGCTTTTGAGATTGCACTTTCCCTAATGTGTGGCTTTTTTTTTCATCAGTGTAATTCTTTCACAGTCTCTCTACCGTCTTAAATTTGGGATTTATGCTGTACAGGGAGTATAGCTTTCTTGAGGGTCCTGATTTTATTTATATTTTAATTCTTGTACTTAAACTTGCTGACTACTTAGAATTAGAAGTGAAGAAAAGACTACTGTAACTCTTTCCATCTTTTTGTAAAGTTTCTGCTAGAAGTGTCTAGTAAGTGCTTGATTTCAGCCTAAAATAAGTCTATGCATGAAACAAAAATAAAAAGCTGTTCAACAGGAATAGACTGGAACATAAGTAGATATTGGATGACTTGTCAAGTGAGTTGAGAGAACATCTTATGTAAGTCTTTGGTCACTAGTTTGAATGTTTTGGTTTTGATATTGTCATATAAATTCTGCTTCAGTAGTTCAAATTGCAGCTTAAAACTGTATTTAGTTGTGAGCAAGAAGAAAACCGGAGGCCTACTGGAATGAATTGAAAGCATGGATTCTCTTGGTGGTGAGGAAGTTGGATAACTCCTGTGTTTTGAAAAATGCAGCAGCTGTGTGTTCTGCTGCTAAAGGAACAAAGAGGTCACTGCCCTTACGGATCTGCTTGCATAGTTGGTCCTTAACCATATTCACTTTTTTAACTCAAAGCATTCTGATGAAACTGGGTCAGAGTGTAACTACACATGTAGCTATGTGGGCAAATCTGAACCAGCTGTAGTGTTTTAGTCAGGGTGAGCTGTAGATGAAATGTCTGACTGCAACCAGCAGGCTGGGCTGAACTGTAATGACTGAGGCCCCTATTCAAATCTGCCAGTTCTTCTTGGCTCCATAGCAAGTTGCTGGGACATGGTAATGCCTTAAAGCAGCTACGAATGACTGCTCAGTGAATGTAAATTGGGCCCTTTTGGGAGAGAGCAACAGAATAAAAAGAAAACAGGACTGTTCTGTAACTTGCTATTAATTTGTGAGTCTAGTGCTTTATGTCATGAGTAGTGTCCCGCTTCCAGCGGGACACCTGAGCAGCTGTGTCTGCAAATTCTGAAGTGTTATCCTTGAACACGGCCAGTGCTTTGGTAACTTCTGCAGCAAGACTGAACAGAGCTCTGCTCTTAGGCCTTTATTTGCCCTTTGTTTTGATAAGCTTGTAGAGGAATGCAGTTCCTATTTTTGTTTTTTGTACTAACATGCCTTTTCATATAGTGATACAGCTGGTATCGGGTATCTGTACCAGTACATGCTCTAAAATGAAATGTTTTTTTGTCTACAGAACTTAATATCTTGCTTTTGTTTGTGCCTGGGATTAAGCTTTATATGCCTAAGCAACACAAATTACCATTTTTGCAGTTTCTTCCTTGCTTCATTAGCACAAATGGAAGATGACCATTAGTACTGGTGCTACTTAAATCAGTGCTGAACTGTTTCATTATAAAGGTGATTATGATAGAGGTGGGAATATTTTAATCACTTGTTTAAATGTTGGGCTCATCCTTTGAGGTGAGTGTCAGCTGAAGTCTGTCAGTGCGGTGGTCTTTGACAGTGAACGGAGTAGCTTGCACTAAATGCTCTGCTTTTTCTTTGAGAAGCGTTTTCAAAGCTGGCACCAATATGGTTCAAACTGCATCTGGTTTGGTAGTGCAGCTGAAGCAGAATGCTGTTTGGGTGGTCTCCTCTGCCTCAGTGTTAGCATTTGGGAGGGATCCTTCCCATACCAGTCACAAATTTTAGGAGTGTTTGCAGAACATGAGACTGTACTTCAGCTGGGGTAGTGAATGTGAGGATCTGCTCACTTTTCCTACCACAGCTTGAAGTACGAGGAAAACTAGAATTCAAGAGACCTTTTTCCTTGCAGGAAGACAGATGAAGAGAAGGCTGGCTTCTGTGCAGAATTTTTTTTTTTTTCCTTGTTGGGAGGGGGTAAGAGATTGTTCCTAAACCTTGTGTGTTTAATCCTGCTAAATGCTACGCGCTCTGATCTTACTGATTAACATTTGAAGCCTATAAAGCTAGGGTATCAGTTGTTTGAAAGTAGTAGTGTATAAATATTTTAATTAAAAAGAAAGGGGGGGTGGGGGGGTGGGGGAAGACCAGTATTGCAGTGCCTGCTCTGTGGGAAAGGCATACACAAATATTTTGTTACTCGCTCTGCAGAGTATTGGAAGAGGCAGCTCTTTTCCCAGAGAACCAGATGTCCAAAAGACTTAACCTGCTTTAGTGTTTCTACAGCTTCAGATCTATACATTTTATAATTGGGAATGTCTTTTATATGATTTATTGTGGCTTTTGCTTGGTACAGAGAATAATTTACTCTCTGAGGATGTGCACGGGTGAGGGGGAGAATGGTGGGACCTGTAGCATCAGCAGTAAGAAGGCCTTACAGATGCATGAAGCTCTGTATGAGGAGTAACAGGAATGGGTAGACTTTAAGCACTGAATTTGTAGGAAAAGGACTTAGCCTGCAGAGCTGTATGCTGCCATGCTTCTAGTGGCAATAAGTATTTTTGAGAAGAAAATTATCAGAGGTAATTTTGTCTTAATCTTAGCAGTTTTTAGCTAATACAGAGAGAGGCTGTTTATTCTATAATCTTCAATGAAGTGGATGTTCGTGGGGGGTGATGGTGTGCTGTTTAAGTCCCTTCTAGTATGCTTCCTTCTCATTAGTGCTCGTACAACTGGTTATACAACTATACTGTAAAGCAAGGCAGGAAACATGCTTAAAATATTGTAAGGAGTTTGGTTGTGTGTTGTTTTTTTCTGTAAGATGAATCAATTACGCATTCAGAGTAACAGAATGACCCTATGAATGTTGTGCAAGCACAGCTTGCGGGGAGCAGGCAGAGCCCAGAGGTATTTCTAGCAGCTTTACAAGCTCCACATTTATTTTTTTTTTGGTGACACCTGAAACCAAGTGGGACATACATGTAGCTGTGTTGATCCCAAGACCTTGCTGTTACTTCAGCTATGAAGTTGCTTCAAGTTTTGTACTGAAGCCAAGTGACCAGTTTTAAAACTATGGATAAGGTATGCACTTGGGATATGTTTTACATTAGACTTGATGCTCAGCAAGGACTAGCTGCCCCTAAAAAGGATTGTCCTATTTTTAGCCTTGTCACTTCCTTTGCATTGTATGTCACTTTTCTAGAGTTGATCATCTGTCAGATCAGCAAGCTCTCCAGTCCACCAGAATAAATATTCCATTTTTTTCCATCAGATGGATGAACTGATCTGACTCAAGGAAGGGGCAGGGGGCGTGCAGCAGGGGCTGGGGCTGGGGGAGCAGGCTCACCCCTTTCACAGCCCTTCCAAAGCTGCAGTTTCAGTGACAGCCCACCATTACTGGTTATGTGATGGTTGGGCTCAGCGGTACTATGGATCTTTCTCCGTGAGGAATTATGGACAGTTTTGAAACAAAAATCATCTGGAGCTGAGCCAAGAACTGCAGTGAGGGGAGGTCTTTCCTCTCCCCAAAACATCTGTTCAGTGATCTCTTGCTGTTTGTGCTTGCTGAGATGGGGACAGAGCGCGGCTGCTCTGCTTGCGGCCGTTTGACTCCTGCCTGAGCGGTGAGGAAGGAAAGTCCCAGAGGCACAGTGCTGGATCATCTCGGCCTTTACCCTCACGCAGCAGTGGATGTGTGCAGGAGAGGTGTGTCTGAAGTGCAGTGGCAGGAACCACCAGCACTTGGATCTCTGCTCCCTTACATTTTCAACGCCTGGTTTTGGCCAGTGGTTCTCCTAATGCTTTGAGCCTGCTCTGCTGCTGAAACAAGTGGTTCCACACATGTCCTCAGCTAGACCCTCTCTCATCCCCAAACAGCACATGTGATGAACCCAAGCTTGGAAATTAGTCTGTGTTAAAACTAATTGGCAAAAGAAGGGGTGGTTGGCTTTCTAATGCATGTGAGCACTCAGAGGGAGGAAACAGCATGGGAGAGGGAGTGGGGAGCAAAAGCTTATATTGGTTTAGCATTCTGTGGCTTTAGGGTTCAGATGGATCAGTTCAACCATCTCAGCAGCTTACAGGCTGCTAAAATGTGTGTTGTCCCTCCTGGTCACATGTCATCCCTCACATCAGTTCCAGAGTGTTTTCCCCTATGTGTTGTGCTTTTTTCTTTTTGTGGTTTGTTTTTTTGTGTGCATGAACTGATTGAGCTCACTGAACTGTCAGAAAACTTTCTATGGTGTGATGGCCCTTTTTTCCTGGTGGTATTTTTTGGTGGCTCAGGGAACGAACTGGGTGGGTGAGGGTCCAGCTGAACACTGGAGCTGGTATGGGGGATTGTGTGTGATTGCCACCTCCTGAATGCCACAAGCTATTGTACTGGTTCAACTTTTCTCATTTGACTTTATAGCATTGCATCAGTTTGATCCTATCTCTTCTCCATTTTATTCCCCAAATACTAGCAACCGATGAAGGATCTTCCGCTTCCTGTGGCTTTTATTAAAACTCTTCTGAAGAATCCCTGGCACTTCCCCTTGGAGATTTAAGTGCTCTGGAGCCTCATGCCAGTGGCTTGTGCCTTGGCTGGTGGCAAGATCCACTGGTTAATGAACTTGGAAACTGGCTTAGCTGGAACTCAGTCCAGCTTTTCTTGTTTTTCTTCTGGGCATCTTTGTACACCTTTCACAATTTGTTTATTGAATTGGAGCAGACTTTTTTTTTTTATGTCCATGTTCGAATTTGTTTGTGATTGCATTAGCACCTGGTCCCTTCAGCAACGGTTGGTTTTGGGAATGAGAAAATTAGCACTAACTGGTGCTTTTAGAGTTCCTGTGTGCTGCTAGAAGCTAATTATTGAACAGAAAAGCAATCACGGTGAATTTTGAAAGTTAGTGTGGTGGGGTTGTAATGTGCTGCTGTTTAAAATTAAAAGGATTAATACTTGTATTGAATCTCTATTAGCCCTTGAAATAGTCTGTCCAGAGTGTGTGTGTGGGGGGGGG
>NW_020799112.1:16615592-16685158 GCF_003259725.1 Athene cunicularia
GTGGGGGGGTGTTAATTAGTCTTTCAATCTTAAACATTCCATGCCAAGAGTGACTTGCGTAATGTTTCACCTTTAAATTGGTTTGAGTTACCAAAGCACAGAAAACTCCTGAAATAGCTTTGCTGAATGTTGGGCCCAGCATAAGAATTGAATTCCCACATGTGCTACTTGCAGTTTCATTCTAAAGGGTTGTGCGGAGAAAGGCAGGAATGAAAGTGCTCTTTCAGCTACAAGTACAGTACTTCACCAAAATCAAATTTAGCTGTCATTTGAGGTCAATGGAGCTTTGTATGTCGAAAGCAAATGCTTCTATATTGGGGGGTGGGGGGGGTGCAGACAAACAGCTGAAATCAGCTTAATTGCAGGTCGAAGCTGAATTAGATACTATCAGAGATTTTTTTTTTTTGTCTCCTGCCTGTGCATCTTCCTTGTCTTACATATTAAATACTTTCTCATCCTTAGAGTAGGGTACCTTATTGCTATGAACAGAAGGCATGACTGTTGTTTCTGTGTTGCTGCTAGTTTGGCAACCAAGAAGTTTGCTTTTGAGGTATCAATTTCATATGCTTTGGGGAAATAAAACCAAAATGCAATGGATGTTGGTGTGAGAGAAGATAAGGGTATTTGTCTAAAAACAAAATAACGGGAAACTTATTTGTATTTGGCTTCAAATACATCTTATGTAAAAGGAAATCTTTTTACCCTGGTGTACTTCTTGCTGTGGTTTTAATCTAGTTTTATAATTTGGCAATTGGTGAAGTATTCAAGTATCTTGAAACTCCTTCCCCTCTGGATTTTCTTTGCTTTGCTTTTGGAATATATACTGATGTTACTTGCAAGATTGATTTATTTTTTTTAAATTTACTAATACTGCTTATCTTTGATTTGACTTTCAAGAAATAAAATTATCCATGCTTCAGCCTAACTTTTAATCAGGAAGTATAAAGTGGTATACCTGAATTGATCTTAAATAATTAATGTCTTGAGATACTTAGTTTCTTAATGAGAAGGTGTTTTTTTTCCTTTCAAAACTGATACAAAAAAGGGCAAGAATGTATTTATGGAGGGGACAAAAATTGGAAAATTAGTATTATCTCACCCAAGTGACAGATATCAATAACTGATTTACAAGTTAGACCATTTGAGAATAGTTAGGAGGCTCAGAACACTGTTGAAAATGGTAATTTGTTGTCATTTTCTTGTTGTAAGAAGGTTTACAGATCTTTAAAAGCCGGGGCAAAAAAAATGCAAATTGTATAATGTTTATGGAAACTAAACCTAAGGATGTTATATGAGTTGCCTTGATTTTTATGACTTATTTCTCATTTTTAGTACACTTTCACACAGAATTGATATATAGGAGGTATGTGTCCCTAGTCTTTTTGACTGAAAGGGTGATTTTCTTTTTGCATGAGAAAAAAATCCTTTTTGACTGAAAGGGTGATATTTATTTTTTTTTTTCTTTTTTCATGTGAAAAAAAATCATAATACGGGTTTTGTGGTAAGTAGTTGTGTTGTCGTTCACTAATGATGCGGTGACTAAACAGTAACTTGTGAATTCATGTGACTATTGTTAATTATAATTATTATGTAGTAAGTAAGCATGTGTTACCATGTTTGTCTTTCATTTTATAGTTCTCATTCACAGTGTCAGGTGTTCAAGTTTCAAGAAGAGTTCAGCATAGGTGTCCCCCTCCCATACTTCCCCTTAATTTACTGCTAGAAGTAATACTTCCAGAATTTTTTAAAATTACTTTTCTTTGTGGGCTATACATCGACCATAAAATGGTGGGGCTGGGGGGTTTATATGTATAGATCATGCAAAGCATACATGTGAGACTATTTGTATTATTGGGCAGACTTTATATGCATTTTAGGGAAGAGCATTGTGTTAGATGCAGGATGTCTTTTCTAGAAGACCTTTGGGCTGTAGGAAAGTCCAGATTTTCAAATATAAACTGTAGAAGAATAGTTTTCTCAGGCTTCTAAATACTGGGTTTTATGTATCAATTCCAGGTTTGTAGAAGAAGGGAAAATGGCTCAAGAAACTAACCGTAGCCAAGTGCCTATGCTTTGTTCCACTGGTTGCGGATTTTATGGGAATCCTCGTACAAATGGCATGTGTTCAGTGTGCTACAAAGAACATCTTCAAAGGCAGAACAGTAATGGTAGAATTAGCCCTCCTGGTAAGTAATGCTAACACGTCTGTTTGAACAACTCAAAATGACACAGAAGACAGCAACTTGCTTCCTGATCATGTCCAAATACCAGAAGTATAGGAGCATTAGTGCAAACCATTTTATTCAAGTATTTTACCTTATGGAATGAGCTTGGATGAAATGCTTATAATATAATTGTACTATGATTAATCTGCTCAGAAGTAGACTCTTGCTAATGCCTTTTGTATTAATCTGAGTGTTTCCAATTTGAAGATAGAAAAATGCAGAAAAAAGTACTATACCAACATACTATTCCTGAAATTACTGACTGTAGAGATAACATTTAGCTTGGGGAATGTTTGTGAAAAGCATTTAAAATACAGGTATTTTAATTCTGCAGTCTGATGCTGAAGGATTAACCTGTAGACACTTTTTCAGAATAGTTTCTCCTAACTTCAGCTAGACACTGTTATTCTTTTGGCCCAGTGCCCCATGTACTAGGGTCTTTCCTACAAAGCAGATTTCCCACTGAAATAAGTGCTGTCTTCTACATTCACTCTAGAAAAAGCTAGAGGGCTCTTCCCCCCTTAAATTAACAGTACTGCCCTCAAAAAGAGGAAACCTTTGTTCGGTTCACCTGAATGTTTTCTACTTCAGCATGTTCTTCTAGGGGAAGGAGGGTTAGGGACTGCTTCTAAAATGTCTCTTCTGGCTTGGCTGAGTACTGACAGCAAGGAATCTCATGGCACGCTCCTGAAGATTTCCCTCCTTTACTTAATATTAACTTGACTTTTAAAATAGAAGCAATAGCCTCCACTGAAATCTGGGGATCTAGGTTCTACATTTCAAAATGGATCCTAAGTTGGCATTAGGATGCTACACCACTGTGTTTCACAGATACATCTTGGTTTGTTAAACAAAAATAAGTTTTTCATGTCATGATACTGCAGTTTATGCGGAGAAAGCTGTTTGTAGATTCTTTAATTAGCAGAAAATACTTCAAAATCTTATGCTATGTAACTTCTGGGGGCCTGGGGCTGGAACGTGAGCAAAATATGGCAAAATAATTACTTTTTGTAAAATTATGTTTCATTATGATGTAGGCTGAGATTCAATTACTTTCCTGGCTGGTGTCATGGGAGTCAAAGAATAATTGCATTGTATAACTTTTGTAATCTCAGGAAGTAGTGTAACACATTTTACATTAGTGTCTTCCTTCCAGCAACTTCTGTCAGTAGTATAACTGAGTCCTTACCGGTTCAGTGCACAGAAGGCAGCACCCAGGAAACTCAGTCAACTTTAGATTCTACATCGACTCCGTCTATGCAGCCAAGGTAAGCTGTTTCTGTTTTTCTGTCTTTTTACACAAACATCTCTATCAAGATTGTTAAATTAAATGTATTGATACTGCATAATTAAATGCTAGGACCTGGATTAGGAAAATGTGTAAAATGTAACTGCTAACTTTAAAGCATGGGATCTCACAGTAAATAGTAGCTGATCTGTTAGCTACATCTTGCATTCAAATGCAAATTCATCTTTAGAATTTAGCCTCAAATAGGAACATTGCCAACTTCATGCTGTTCCACAGAGACTTGTCTGGCTACTCTTCTGACTCCACAACGTGCAGTTGGTTGTGCATTTACCAAAGGAGAGCTCTTTCCATCTTAGAAATTTGAGGATTTTGTAAAATGGCAGAAAGCTGCTTACTACTCTCATAAATAAATGTGTGATAATGTGTGAACTAGTTGCTTTGGAAAAAGTGGGGCATACTAGAAGAGAGGAAATGTACTAAGATTCAGATACAAGTTGTGCTACTGAACTGATTTCTTATTAAGCAAGTAATTTCCAACTGGATTATTCAAGGAGACATAATGTCCTCTTGTAAATCACTCAGACTTACTAAGTGCTCTCCATTTGTAAAAGCTAAATATTTGTTTATATTTAGTAGCTGCATTTCAGAGTGACACAACCAACAGTGACTTAAGTGCTCTGAAAATTTTTGAGTGAAAAATGTTAGTGTGTTATACTCTAAACTAACTTGCAGTAGTATTAATTCCAACTTTCCTTTAAAAATCAGAATGTAGTAAAACACAGGCCAAGGGTGATTTAATCAGTTATTGTTGGCTGATTCTGTTGAGACTGTTTTCTGCTCCTTAGCTTTTTATAGGAGGTGTTATCTCATGCTTGGATTGTGCATATGAACTGAGAGCTAGGTGCCATGCTTGATGCTACATTTGGTCTTTCCATTTTGGGCTTTCTAATTGGGGTAGAAAATAGCTATCTTACCCTGATACAGCTCTTCTGGTATGTGTGTGTGTTTGTTTTGGTTTTTTTTAAAAAAAATAAGAAATTATTCATCCAGGCGAATGCACAGAGGTGAACCATTTGCGGTGCCTTGGGTTTGTTGTCTCTCACAACCTTTCTAATACCATGAAAGAGAAAGAAAAGTATTTCTTTGATCACTAGCTTGATTACTGGTTACAGAAGAAATGAGTGGATGGTTGCTGTTAGACTTGCACTTCAAAAAATCAATGTCACTTGTTCTTTCTTCCAAAATAAAAGCAGGGATTCAACTTCAGTCTCTGGTAATACCTCAGAGTTCTGATACTCCGAGGGAAATGTCTAGTAAAATGACAGTGCCCTTTTGTAGGTGACCGAACCTGCAGTTCAAGACCTGCATGCAATTCTTGCCAATTAAAATTGCAACTCCAGTGCCCTGGTTGTGTCATGGATTACTGGTAGGGCTTTGCTGGTTCATGGGCTGCTGGATAATCCAATTTCTTGGATTTAGAGTGAATCCCTAAGTGGAAAGGGAGAAACAAATTGGGCAAATGGGGTGGTGCCACCTTTCACTTGGGACTTCAAGCCCTATCTTGTTCCGTAGTGTTGCTGCTGGATGAGCATTTTGGCTGAGAATGACTGGTAGTATTGAATCTCTCTCCCATAACTGTCAAGGAATTAATCTGAGTTTTCAGTCAAACTGTGATTTTTAGCAGTGTGCTGACAGGGTTGGGAAGTTCGGTCAGCACCGCTTTACACTGCAAATATCTAAGGGGTTCTGTGTACAGCTGCAGATGCCTTATTTCTGACAACACTGATGTGCTGCAATTTTCTTGTTCATATCACTGGAACACCAGAAGTAGCTCCTCTACAATTATCTTGCTGACTTATGTTATAAAAGTGCTTGCATATTGGATGTTGCATTGTTGCTTCTGTTTGGAAGGATGGTATGTCAAATTATCCCAAAATATTTTTTTCCCTTTTTATAGTTGAACTGGTTTATTGCATTTACTATGAATGCAAAAATGTTTAACTTTTTCTTCAAATCAGGCTGTCTAGTATTCTTGGATACTGTGGCATTTTTAAATGGTTACAGAAACAACTTCAGAGTGAAGAGTTCTGGCATGCTCTCTCATCAAGACATACTCTGATGCATTTCTTTCAGGATATCATAAAAATCATAACTTTTTTTTTACCCCCCAGCCCTGTGTCAAGTCAGTCACTTTTAACAGAATCCGTAGCATCATCCCAACCGGATAGTACGGCTGTGGACAAAACAGTACCTGAGACAGAAGATTTGCAAGGTTAGTGCCTAGTTTTCAGACAGAACTTTTGCATAGTGTTTTTAAAACTTTCAGTGGTCTTAATATACTCCTGTTGAAGGGATGGCTTGTTCTCAAACCCAAATATTCTGTGAAATCAGAAGACAAAATAAGGATAAATCACTTCTAAGAAAAAACAAGTCTTAAAGGGAAAACTTTTATGTTTAACTGGTGATTTCACTATCTCCTGTAACAAGTGTGTTAATTGGGGTTGGAAATGCACATCGTGAATCAAATCTACTGTTCAGTCCTTACACCACAGATATTACATGTAAGTAGAGTTTTGAGTATCTGTTACTTCTCAGAATAGTCATTTGCAGCAAATATCACAGTTTATGAGTGTGTTTGTGATGAAGGGTGTTATGACATAGCTATTATAAGAACAGTGTTAGTATCTTCTATAAACATGAAACACCTCTAAAAGAACCTTTCACCTGTGAACTGTAGTGGTGTAATATTTTTATTCACTGAAATTCACTTTATCAAATATAAAATTACCAGACCACAAACTCTGGTTGCTTGAGGAAAAAATGGCTGAGTGGGTGAGTTAACTTTATTGGCCTAGAATCGTTATTGCTGGTACAATGTAAAGTTTTTTATCTTTGATTTTTTTTTTTCTTTTTATGTGCAGGCTTATAGAACTTAAAACTAAAGAATTTTTAATAGTATTTCTTAGGAAAAGGCAAAAATGCCAGATAGGATACAAAATTTGCTCAGACTTGTAATCCATAGACATTATAAAAGGTATTTAAAGGTAAGTCAGTAAATATTCTGCCTTTAACTTCTGCTGACACAGCTAAGGCTGTAGAGGGTAGAGTTATGTTTCTGCAGACTAGTCTAAAGATAGAGTTTGGTTTTCCCACAGATACAACATGTAATTCCACTTAAAGATGCTAAATATAAGTTATTCCATTGTACCTCTGGTATCAAAGTTCTGCTTTTCAGATACTTTTCTAAACCTGAGCTCTCCCTTTTATAGGGTGGAGTAGAAGGGTCATTATTCAGCTAATGTGCTGAGCAAGGCCATCTCGGTCACACAAACAGTAGCTGTAAAGCTCAGAGAAAAGGTTTTAATGCTAATGCCAATTTGTATTAGCTTTTGAGATGTCAATTATTAGCAACATGTTTACTCTTAAAAAGATGTATTCTAGACTTACGTTCTAATACCTGCTGGTTAGTTCGTTTTCTGGTGCTGAGAGCTCTTGTTGCCTCAGTTTTGACAACGCACATAAGGCATGCTTTTAATACTGATCACTGATGTCTGGCCTCGTTGGCCAGAAGAAGTGCTGAAAAGGCTTATGCTTGTTAAGTTCTGTATATTTGCCTAGCAGAGGTAGGCTTCCAAGCTAGATTTTTAGTCGATACACCTCTGAGTAATGCCGACGTGGCTCTACTTTCACCCCTGTTGTGCAGTGTGGGGAACCTGGGATGTGATGCGTGCCAGCTGTAACCCAGCTCCCATGCAGGTACATCCCTTCCCTCAGAAGTAGAACATCTCGGGCACATGCATATAGCACTGCAGGTTTATGCTGATAGGGATGTGGTATATATGAGAGAATATAAAGGCAGCTTCTGTAAGCTGATCTTCTCACTAGCCTGTTTTTTCTTCTTCTTCCTGTTAGTCTCATGATTATTTGTCTTCAATCCAGTGCCCGAATTAGTCTGTTTACATACGTATCTTACTCACTTGGTTTAGCTGTAAGATGAAACTCTAGGTTTGCAGCATCTACTGTCTTTTCACTGGGAGGTGGGTGGAGTGCTTTATTATTTTAAAATAATCTTTGATTGCACTGTGAGGTGACTTGGGCCTGTGAAAAGACTTTTCCCAGCAAGTTTTTAGAGGAATGTCTCAACCATTTGGAAAAATTTATGCTCCTTCTCATACTCCATCTCTAAAGCTAATTCTCCCTATGAGAAGATAAGAAAGGTTTCTCAGCTAGAAGCTTAGATTTCAGGCACATGCATGCATTTTACAGTATGTATTTCAACCTGTATCAAGTGTTCATAGTACTCAGCTGTGTCGTGTCCCTTTCTCTGTACCATAGTGATTTCTAAACTAAGAACACCACCACCATGTAATTGCAGTTATAAATTACAATCCCTATTTATAACTCACTGTGGCAGGGTCACCCTTGTTTCCTGGAGAGTTGCTTCTGTGTTGTACTTTAACTGAAAATGATAGAAAACATACTGTTTCCAGTTTTAAAGTATTTTGCTTTGAAAGTGTAAGCTTGGAAAGAAAGCAGCTTATAAATGAATGCTAAGTGGATTTCACTGAATTGTTCTCAAAACTGTGCATCCTAAAGTTTCTTTTTCTGCGCCCCATCATTCGGAATCTGAATTTTAGGCTGCTGCCAAGAATGTTAGAGAAAGTGTGTGTATCAATTTTTTTTCTTTAAATGCTACAAAGCCAGACAATACTAAATAAAAGTCACAGAAAAGTAGTACTTGGTCTCAGACTGAAGAGATTACATTGCTACTTCTGTTGATGTAGGAGAGAGAAAAAAGATATTTTGTCTGTTTTGATCATTTGTTCAGTAGTTGATAAAAATTTTGCTTCCTTGCAATGTCTGTTCTGGCACAAATTGATCTGTGTTACTTGTATAATAAGTTAGTCTGCATTTAGTTGAGGTCTGCTTGCCATTTAACAAAATTTACTAGGCTACAGTAACAATGACTGAAAGATAGGGTGAATAGTTAAGCTTTCTTTGCTTTAAAAAATATAATAGTAATAGTAATCTGACAGATAAATGGGACTTGAGCTCTGTGCACACGGTCCTTGCTGTTTGCAGACAAGCTAAAAGAGAAAAATCCCAAAGAGCAGTTCAGATTTCTTTGTCTTGATTGGAGTTATGCATTACAAAATAATAGAGGAAAACTACACAATATGTTAATATGTCTAGATTTTACATTTAGTGATTTTGTGATAATGCTTGTAGCTATGGAAAACTGCAAAAAGCCCAGATGCTAGATAGGGGATAATAGAGTATTTATTTTTCACTTTAATGTTCTTAAATATTCTAAACATACCGTTAAAGATGACCTAATAAAATCTCTCATTAAGGTACAATCCAGCTTTTCTAGTAGCTTTCTTCTATTCTGAGCAACCCTCCAACTCATTTTAGATTCCCTCATCGGCTGTTGTACTTTTTGCTCAACATTACAGCCCTGTTTGGATTTGCCAGTCAGGATTCCTTATTTGATAGCCAGGAGATTAACGAGGCTGCCTCCTGGCAAGCCTGCAAGCGGGTAGAGGCACTGCACTTCTCTGGGAGTAATGAGTTTAAAACCATCCGGATTCGTGCTTTATATTTCAGGGAGGTTTTAAAAGGTAAATGAAACTTGTCATGGAATGCAGGAGCACTCCACCACATAGTTTATGGAGCTCTTACAACTCAAGAATGTAGAACTAAAAGTATAAATTGTCTTCAGGGGTGGGCTCTTGGCTTCCTTGAGGCTGAAAACTTCTGAGCGCCAAACCAGCCACTCTGATTTTTTTTTTTTTTTCCTTTTATTTTTTTTCCCCGAACTCATTGTGAATCGAAGAGTTCCATGTATTAGCATTGCAAAATGTGATCAGTTGTGTAATATGTTGTGGTTACTATTCTGAAAATCAAAATAAAAAGATTTGAATAACTAGCTAAAAAGTACACGACACTTCTTCTGAATGAAGTCACCTGGTTTTGCACTCATCTAGGTTTTCAGAGAGGTAAAACAATTTTAATTCAGTCATTGCTGACAAAATTTTAAAAACTTCTTATTAAAACAAGCAATTTGTTACAGAATTTTACATGGTGATAACCTGGAGCTAAGGTGAATGCTCTTGAACTAATGGCATCAACTTCAGTGGACCTTATCAGAGCTAGCTCAGTAAGAGAGTACTGGAAAGGAATTGATGGATATTTTGAATTTTTGTGACAGTATCAGGGGTTTGAAGGTAGAGTATGATTATGATACGAGTGTAGAAAACAATGTAGGATGTCCTGATTTACTGTATTAATGTATCAGGGAAACTTTTGTAAGAAAGATTTAAATCTAAATTCTGTAGGCGAGTGTGCTCTTATTTAAAATTTGCCTCTTCCAAACTCTGAAACAGTGTATTTTAGGCTGATTATTACTTCATCTTAGTGTTAGAATGTTAGGAAGTAATGATTTACTTTCCGTTTCTCTGGAGGAATGGGTATTCTTCCTAGATCTGGTCAGATACGTGTAAGAGGTAAAAGCATCTGTTCATACTTTCTGTGGGAATGAGGAATGTTTTTCTTTAAGAAGCTCTGCTTAGCAATGCCGGGTTGACAAAAATAAAACATCCAGAGTAGGGTAGACGAGGTGTCCAGAGTCTTGTAGCAAATGAGTGGAGCTCAGTGGTGTGCCTGCAGGGATTCAAGGACTGGACTGTGCTTTGTCTTGAGGGTGCTGTTTTCATGGTCGGTCAGAGTACGCTGAAGTTCAAGCAGGGTTGACACAAGCAAAGCCGCAGAAAAAGCTTCTGCCTTTAGGAGGAAATCCAGGCTCTGCTTGTTTTGATCAGCTAAGAACATGCTCTGTGAAACAGGGAACTTCTAGCAGCCAGCCCAACTTGTCAGCTCCAGAAAAATGAGTGTGTTTGTGCTTTATTACTTTTTGGTTAGTTGGCAGCTTGTACTGGTGCTGCAAGTGCTTCTGTTCTCCAGTTAAAGCCTAGCAGGGCTGGAAGGAGGGAGGGAATCAGTTCAAGCAACGCAGGCAGCAGCATCCCAGAATCCAGACAAAGTACAGCAGCTGGGAGTGGCTGCAACATGTTTCCTGTGAGCTCCAAGCTGGGTGGTATTGCCTCTTACCTGGCTTTTTTCTATTGTGTTCATCACAGCTCGTTTGTAGATGGGGCACTAAACACTGACAGTTTGTCATCTAATAGGTGACTAGAGGCTAGGATATTCACAATTATTATAGAGGATTTTGAGTCAAATGCCTGGCTTCTATGCAAAAGAAAATTGAGATCTAAAATTTATGGTTACTACAGTAGATAAAGTGACTTGTGGTAGCAGTAGAAGAATCTTCGCACTTGGTTCTACAGTGAGCAGCAGCCCTTAAATATTTTTAAACCTTTTTAATGTGAGAGCCATACGCACAAAGAAATTTTAAGCATGCATGCAGAGCCTTGTTATGCAGGGAAGAGTGCCAGTTTTTCCTAAATTTGGCTAATAGTTCTAGAGGCTTTTAGTAAAACTTACATCGAGGTAACTGGATTTTGCTACAACAGGAAATGCAAACTTGAGAATGTTAGCTGCTAAAGGCTAATTCATGGCATGAACCTTTCTTTATGAATTAATAAACACTGCAATGTCTATTCTGTGTAACACAAGAGTTCATTTGAGTAAGTTTTCTTCTGATACTTACCTCACATCTTTTAATCCTTACTACTTTTGATACTTACCTTGGCAACCTTTGGATAGTATCTGTCCACTCAGAAATGTGCCCGCCCGTTTAGCCATTTAAAGCCACTGAACCTTTTTTGCACACTATCAATTAATATAAATTTCAGGACCAAGAAAAGCTTTGCTTGTAACATAGGTGGTGTTTTTTTAAAGGATTTAATAATATGTAACAGTCTTATCTTTTTATCTTTGCTAGCTTAACCTTTGGAATATACTGTCCACTCAGCAGAGTCTTTGCTGGTGGTCAGGTATTTTGCTATCCGTTGGTGTTGCTTGGTACAGACTACAATGTTTTGATACATTGCAAAAATGGAACGTGCCCTTTCCTTTCAAAAAAAAGAAAAAAAAGAAAATCAGAATAGCAGCACAGGGAAAAACCCCACCAGAATTGTCATGCAGAAAAGCAGTCGACTGGCGTAGAACTAGCACAGAACTGCATCTGACAGTCTCCTCCTAACAAAAGTCCAGCTGCGCAGAGATGCCTGCAGCTTTTTCCCTGACAAATGTCTGGGCTTGCTGTTGTATTCCCTTCTTTACAGCATTGGTTCTAGCTCTGCTTCCATTGACACTCCTCCCAGCTGGAGCTTGCTTTCCTTCTTTGCTGCAAATACTCCCAGCTTCTGTGTACCTGACTCACTGGAGACTTGTCCTGCTGTGATCTAGCAATGGCTGGTAGGCAGAGATTGGCTCTTGGCCCTTCTTGAAATGAAGTTGGGGTTTTTGGTTTCTATTTCTGTTTTGTAATGTAAGGAATGTGGAATTGAGGAAAACCAGCCAGTTTCTATTTTTACCTAGGTCAGGCAAATACTACTATCACTTGTTTATATTCTCCCACACAACCTGTAACCTGTCTTTCAGATATAAGAGAATTTTATAGTAGGTTGAGAGTTGTCTTAGCAAAAGTGTCTTTAAAATGAGGTGTTTACCTGTTTCCTTGTGAGTTTCAGGATACTGTATTTCCTCCCTGTAAGTGTGAGTATCTTGAGCTAATAGTGTGTCACCCCAGGTAGTGACTAAGCCCCTGTGTAGGCTTTTTCTGAGTGTGCAAGAGCAGCAACTTCACAGTGGTAGAGATTGTTCTGAAACCCTGCATTTTGTGTGACCTCAGTATTGCAGCCTTCAGCAAAAATAATGTTGATTCAGGATTTGAAAGGGAGTGTTTTACTCAACTGATCCAAATAAATACAGTGCTTCTTACAAGTGGATTTTAGGAACTGGACTTAGTAACACTGGTGTGGGGAAACACTTGGGTGTTGGATTCTCTTCCCAAACTGACAGCACTGAATCTTACTCCTAAGCCCAATTTTTAATTATTCTGTTTGTTTATGGTATATTTGTATTGTGAACTTTGAGCATTCAGTGAATTATCTCCTTAAATTTTAATAAAGGTCTAGAAGGAGGGAGTTCCAGTACCCCTACTGAGAGTCCATTACACTTCAGACATGGAAGGTGCAGCAGAATGGTTAACCTCTGAACCTAAATTTACAACATGGGCTTTAGTTTATCATATGACTTAAAGAAAGGGGAGAGGAACAGGTGTTGTTTTTCCATTGTTCTTATTAACTTTTTTAATGTTAGCTTCAGTGTCAGAGAATGCAGAACCTACACCTGAAGAACAAGACAAGTCGCTTGACAAACCAAAACAGAAAAAGAATCGTTGTTTCATGTGCAGGAAGAAGGTTGGACTTACTGGTAAGAAACACTGATGTCACTTTTCTTAGACTTGTTTAGGCTTTAGACCTTTGAAAGGTTCTCCTAAGGGGAAAATGGGGCATGGTCATCTCTGTTGTTGATTTGAAATAAAACTTGGCCAAAGGTGCTCTCAGATGGCTTTTACTAGATCGAATCATTCATGTATCATTCTGTTTTTCAACTTCTTGTCTTTTAAGTGAAGTTCATAATTGCAAATACTTCCCCTTGGAAGTCTGCTTAGCTGAGGAATTGGGTGATAGTTTGCTGCCGTTCACTAACCAGCTTTGCAGTTGTTCAGTGGAAGGGCCTAAGAAAACTTGAGTTCTGCGGGGTGGAAATCCATAAACAAAGAAAAAGAGCAGGAGGTCTCTAGGAATGTGTTTGTGCTAGTGTGTCATGGGAATGGTCAAGTCAAATCTCACTGTAATCGCTTAAAAATGTATTATTTGTGATTCTTATGCTTTCTGCAGCAGAGGCTCTTTGGCTGATTGACACTGGTGACTGAGATTTATTGCTAGTGAGTGAACACATTCAGGATTTAAAACAAACCAGTATAATTAAGAATGTTGAAATGTCTAAGCTACTGTTTCTGTCCACAGGGTTTGAATGTCGGTGTGGAAACGTTTACTGTGGTATGCACCGTTATTCAGATGTACACAGTTGCTCTTACAATTACAAAGCCGATGCTGCTGAGAAAATCAGAAAAGAGAATCCTGTAGTTGTTGGGGAAAAGATCCAGAAGATCTGAACTGCTGCTTCTGCTGGAATACAAAAATCCTCTGACCATCTGCAGATTAAATTGACTTGAGCTTTTTTCCTTAGTCATCAGGAACGTAGAGCAGTGTATCTTGCCTAGACCTTTTAATCATGCATGTCATCAGATGAATAGATTCTTTTGTTTTTGTTTTTTGTTTTGAAAATGACTCTGAACATTTATTTTCATTGCAGTTTTCTGTGGCTGGAGACTTAAGTAAACTTTACAAGTATTATCCTTTTAAGATCATTTTAATTTTAGTTGAGTGCAGAGGGCTTTTATAACAAACGTGGAGAAAATATTGGAGGGCTGTGCTTTTCCAGGATAAAACATGCATGCGTTAACTTTGCAGTTTATTTTCTTGTTGTATATAGCTTTTCTCTGCAGCACAATTTCCTTTTTTTTTTTTTTGATAATGCCTTGTATGGCACAACTAGTTATCAGTAACTGAATGTATTTTAATCATTATGGCTGCTTCTGTTTTATTTTTCCATTAACGAGAGGTTATACATGTTCGCATATTAGCTTGTTTGCACCCTCTACCTATTTATGTATGAATCATTTGTAATGAGAGTGTGTGCTGAGATTGTCTGTGTGGTTTGTTTTTTTTTTTTTAAAAAAAAAAAATTGGGTTTTGTGTTTGCGTGTGTGGGGGGAAGGCTGTATGCACTTCACTGACTGCAGGTTTCATTGGGATTACATCCATCAGTCTGTCTGTACACAAATATGAAGAATGATCTGAAGTACCTGTGCTGTATTTATGTTTATCCATGTCTTAACTTTGATTAAATAAAATTTAAAAAAATTGGAGCCCCTGTGGCTGTCACTGGCATCTGTAATTTGGATTTCTCTTGCTTTATTGTTATGGGGATCTTCCACTGGCAGTTCCTTTACTTGCAGTGTATTTTTATTCACAGAGGCCGTGGACATTCCAGTGTCAGCTAACTTCTGATTTACTTTTCTTAACCTTTTCACCTACAACTATCAGACGAGAGTTTCCAGAAGCTTTCTGCCTTGTGCAATGATACACTCTGCCCAGGGAGTTTTCTGTGCTTCCTGTGCAGTGTGTTGCTCATGCAGGAGTTGGGGTCATTTGTGACAATGTACTTAAGCCGGGGGCAGACCTACAGGTAAAAGGGATGTGGCTGGTGACCAGGCTGTGGATCCGTGCATGGGATTCTGGTTCTAGGAAGTAGAGCTGTGGGGTGTGTGATCCACTACCTGGCAGACAGCACTGCACAGGTTTCCTTGAAGTTTAGATGAGAGAATGGTTCTTGAGTTTCTCCTGGGAGATGTCCTTACTTCTATGGATTTCAAACCTCAGACTTTGATGTTGAGCACTGCCACAGCCACCCTCCATGTGCTCCTCAGTGGATCTACACGTTTGCTAAGTGATCCCTGTTTGGGGGTAGGAGGAGTTGTTCTTTTATTGTGAGGGTGCTCAGTAAGTTTCTTTTAATTAAGACTGCATGTCTTGTCAGATCAGAGTCTGCCTCAACTGTTCAGCTACCCTGGACTTCTACATAACTTAAAGGTTGAGTGGTTTAACTTCAGCCAGTGCTGCTCATCACCAGAGTTAACAGCACACTAAAGTAGAACTAATTCCTCTCCAGATGGTACTGATCTGCAGTTGAAATTTTACTTGGTGACTTGCTGCTGCTTTGAAGCATTTGTGAAATAAGTGAGATTGCATGGCTTTATTTAAAACGTTAAATTTTTAATCAAAGCTGGCTACATCCTTTAAAATTCAGAATGCTCTTTAAAAGCTATGGCTGGCAATTAGTAGATAAAGCACTACATTTAGCATATGAATGTAAACACTATGCACCAGAAGGGAGCTTTCTCTATCCGATAGCTATGGAAAGTCATCTGCAAGACCCAATAATAAATGAAGTATCCTGTGCTTGTGAAAATGGCTTAACCACAGTCTATGAAGCACATGGGTTTTATAGTAAAGGAATATTTAACTCTTTTCAGCAAGTTTTGGTAATGGTCTGCTTTTTTTCTGGGTCAAAGATCCTGTATTTCCTCAGCTAAATTTCCTCTTACACAGCACAAAGCATGGAAGAGCAGCAGTGTCTTTTGTGGGTGTTTCTCAGTTTGCTTTCCTCTTTGCTGCTACTTCTCTATTCTCTAATCTCTGTTTTCTCCATTTGACTCTTCCCTATTTCTGGTGTCTTCCTAAAAGTGTCCTTTTCTCTCCCCTACATGCCCTCCCCTCCGATCTGCCTCTCATCTAACAGCAAAACTTCTGGGCCAAGCAGAGAGGAGACACTGTAGATTTCAGAATGGGGGGTGAACACCAATCAGGTTTGTGTTTTCTGTTATCTGAGGGGTTGAAAGAAGAAAAGGTACAAGAAAGGCAACTGCTTTCGAATTCACATACTCCTTTTACCACCATCCATTATGAAGCAAGAGCTCTTCTGGCTCTTGATTATACAGTAGGAAATGGGACTGCGCTGAGAGGAAACCTGCCTTGTGCTGCCCTGGCAGTACCAGCAGCGAGGCAGATCAGCGCCGGGCAAGGCTGCTTCCACCCTCATTCACAGAGCAATTGAATAAACCTTCTTTGGCCTGGTTTGTGCAGGTTTCTCGGTGTTAAGAATATCGACACTTAAGAATTGCGTGTCATCTTTGTTTGCTTTGGCATTGGCTCTGTGTTATCGTGGTGGTTGATCTGCTTCTCAATCTGGGGAACTAGCAAAGCTTTATATGTTGTGTCATCAGCTTGAGGTTAGCAGATGAACATTTTAATTAATACCAGCACATTCATAGCACTACAAAACACTTGAGTAAATCTGTCTTTTCAAGACGCGCAGTGTGTATTTGAAACATGCTTTCAAGATATTTTTCTTTCATTTCAAGCAGGTTCTACCTAAGTCCTATAACCTTAACACGGAACATCTTCACTCTTAAAAACATTTCCAACAGTCAGTGCAGTGGAGTTGTACCTTGGGTACTGGAATTTTACAGGAAATTTTACAGAAGTTTGTGCAAGGTATTGTATTTTAAGTAAGACCTCCTTTCACATGCACCATGTGAGCTTGCGTCTCCGCTAGTGAAGAGCTGTCACAGATGGGCTGTCATCAATGCTGTTGTGTCATCTTACACCGAGTATCTGGCTGTACAGCTTGCTGCATTTCTTCTAATGGGTCTTGTCTGCCAAAAAAAAAAAGTTGAGCAGGAAAACAGTTCTTTGACTTAGCAGTCACCAGCATCTAACCATTTTCATTGAAAAGTGGTGGTCTTCGCTATTTCGTTCTAATTTCAAGGATCTTCCCTCATTGTTTTCTAGTATCCCTGAATATGGGTGAACTTACTCCTGCAGGTGGGAGAAAGCTGGGGCTGGGAGCAGAGAGACCAATCTCACTGCTCTTTATGGTTGGTTGCACATACATCTTTGTTTTTAAGCTGCTGGAACTATCTGGAGAAAATGGAAAGACTGGGTCAGATGCAGCATTACGAAACTGAAAAGCACACAAAGTGCAGTTTCAGGTGTGAGCTGTGCAGTGTCCCAAGGGTTCGTGAGTTCCTGGTGAAGAACTGCTCGGTGTTGTGGATGGAATTGTTTCACCGTCGCTCTGGTGCATAAGCGACTCCTCAGAAGGTCGACGCGTGGGGTCACCTCTGCTCTTAGAGCTGTCTGTCGGATCCCCCACCTGCAGCCGTGGACCTGGTGACAGGCAGCCTCAGTTTCCCGGGAGGGTTTATGGAGCAGGAAGAGCCCGTCTGTGTTTCTCCACCAGTTGTACCTTGCTGGGAAGAGCTGCTGACTCATGCAAACCTCTGGTACTGATTAACCGCTGCCCTAGGGAGCAGGCAGAGGGGTGGGATGGAGATGGATCAGCGATTGGTTTGGGGCTGAGGATGGGAGATGGGATTTGGTGCTTCTGTGCGATGTGTTACAACATCTGAAGAGATCTCCTGCCTAGGAAGTCGGGCAGCAGCCCTGGAGGTGGGCACGCTCTGTAAGCAGGGTCTGCTCGCTGCTCACCATGTCTTTCATCCAGGTAGACAAGGACTCAGACTTTCCTCTCCAAAATCTCCCCTATGGGGTTTTCTCTACTAAGGAGGAGGTAAGCAAGAGTAAACTTTGTCCTTGGGGTGTTGTAATTGTTCTGAGGCTGTGAAGAAGAGCAGAAATTCCCGGCAGCCTGGGATAAAGGAAGACTTCCCAGCCTGAGACATTTGCACAGGCTTCCTGACTTGACAGCAAAACTGTAGCTGCCACACTGTCTTTTTTCTTAATGTGGTTATTTTGATGACAGCTTCTTTAAAATTGCACAAAAGAAATGAAAAGTGTCTTAAGAGAAGTACTTTGGGTAATACATACAGTAGTTTTTGTGTGTTTTTGACTGTTTTTATGAAATCATTAAATCTGCCTTTGATCCTTTCTCTACTTAGAGGCACAGCACAGTTCACGGTGACTTTTTTTTTTTTTTTTTTTTTTTTTTTTTTTTTTTTTAACTTGATCCCTCATTTTCTTTGTGAGTGGAATCATACAGTCACCCTCAAGAAGCCATATTAAATATTTTAATCTACTGTTAATTCTGTAGCACCCAGTCCCCCTGACATAAGGGAAAAGCATAGTCTGTGAGTGAGTGTTACCTCCCGGTATGTTAAAAGCCTGCTCTTGGTGAGTTTGATGGTTGCTAAAACATTAAACCAGGGCACAAAATCTGTGTTTCACTTCCGTGCAGCTGACTCCTTGTGTTTTATTGGACATACATTTTTGCAATGATGCGTTAAAAGTGTAAAAGTGTGTTATGTTTAAAGCTGTTCCCCAAAGGCTACGGATTGAGCCCGCTTCGAGCCTTATATTTTATGATCACGTAAGAAAACATGGTTCAACCTTTCTTCAATGGAGGTAGCTCCATATTCCCATTTACCTGAGGACTTAGCCCAGCTAGGCTGAACCTGATCTCTTGAGCCCCAGAGATACGTCCTCCTGGAGAAGGGTAACGAGTCAAGAGATGCATCTCAGCAGGAAAAAGTGGAGGATTTATTTATCGTTGCTCACGGAAACTTCATGATTAGCTCCTGGTTTCTGCTGTCTTGGCTTATCCATGCAGGTTTAAAAAAAAAAAAAAGAATTTAAACTGGAAGATTGTGTTTTCTGATGTGGTATTTTCCAAAGATAAACCCAAGATGGTTCCTTTAATCTTTTCCTAGATGTGTGTGGTGTTATCTAGCAAGTTTGGATTATTTTTCTGACTCCAGTAACTGTTCTCTAAAGAAAACATCTTCACTCAAACCCTATGAAAAGACAGGCAAGGACTTACAGAAATTATCTAGGAAAATAATGTTCTAAAACTAGCACAACGTTTTAATGATTTCAAGCTAAAGCAGTTGATGTCATTCCTGACTATCCCAGTTACAAATTAAGCTGACGTGACCTTTAGGTTTTTTTCTGCAGGAATGTTTGCTGAATAAATACTTACTATCACATTTGGAATCTTGCTTAGAAATTAGAGGTTATAAAATAGGTTTAATAGCGTGGATTTTCATAGATGGTTATTCCCTTTTGGTAAACTGGGTTTTGTAATGACTGTAACTAGTTTGTCTAAAGACAATAACTGAAATTTGTCTTTGACTGCTGCAGCATTTTCACACACACACCCCCCCTGTACGGCAGCAGCAGGCTGCAGTGGGATGGTCCGTGCTGCTCCCCTGCCGTCACCACCGGCTCCGCACGCGCTTGGCACCGGCCCTGCGAGAGCTGCGCTGGGTGAACGGGGCCTTTGTGTCTTGGGGTGCATCTGCCTGGCAAATGCAGCCACAATCTACTGGACATGTGGGAAGCTGTTCCTGTAGCGAGGCTAGGGCTTGTATGCAAGTCATGGGCTCCTTGCATGGCATGAGGATGGGTTACACAGGGCAGCCTCATCGGACGTGGCACAGAAATAATGTGGCGGAGCAAGATGCACGGCATTCCTGATACCGTCAGAGAGTCCAGAGCACCCTTCACCTTCTGGGGAGGAACTGTGGTGCAGAAATGCCTATTTCTCTCTCCAATTACGTGGTTATAGGGATCAGATTAATCCTGCCCATGGCATGTCAATGCCATGCTTGTAGAAGGAGGAATAGCATTTTCCTACTCCACGGTGTGTTTCAGATGTACGGGCTTATTCTGCGATGCTTGTCATCAGTGGGGTGGGCAAATACTTCTGGGGAAAAGGGAGCAGGGGAAGAAGCCTCTGCTGCTTGTCCTATCCTTCCCCAGAAAGATGGGGATGATGAGAAGGCACTCTCCCCTCCCTCAGGGTCTGCAGGGAGTCTGCAGTGATGCTCTGCCTCTAGGTCTTAACGTTTTTCAGCAGCCAGTCTTATCAATTGCTGTGTTATCAGACCCTCCTCCTCGATGGATTAAACTCTCTGTGGTCACTGTCTTCCCCCATGCCCTCTGTGGAGGATTTGTGGGTACAAACATAAATTCTTCTCTTCCTCTCCTCCTCTTGCTGCTTTGCAGCCGAGGCACAGGCTCGGGGTAGCGATTGGAGACCAGATTTTGGATCTCAGCGTCATTAAGCATCTGTTCAATGGACCGGCTCTTGCCAAACATCAGCATGTCTTTGACCAGGTATTTATCAGAGTCTGTTGTTCTGATTTCCACACACATTTTGGAAGTATTCCATAAGGGACTTTAGCAACTTAGGGTGAGATCATGAACATGAACTGGAAGTGTGTCACCCGGCAGACTCTGCTTACAGGGAAAACTCATCACACCTGTGACAGTAAGGAAGGAAGAGGCATTGGAGGTCCAAAGGACACTGAAAGTTTCATCAGTCTTTGGCAATGCAAGGGTCTGACACAAAGTCTGAATGTTACTTCAGTCCCACTTCTGTCTTCCAACACTTCATGACAAGGAACTTGATGGGATTTTAGCAACAGGAGGTTGTGTTAAGGGTAAAGGTAAATACAAATGACCTCTGGTTACAGCTAATTGAGATCTCAAAGCCACTAAGGTGTGAAGGAGTGTGTTAGGATGGGCATGACGCAAACATGCAGCAGGTCCTGCTTCAGAGGACTTGTGGTGGGAGGACAGGAGTGCAGGCACTTACGAACAGGGAGGACGGGCAATCTGGGCACCTACCGCCGTGTAACCCTGGGATGAAAGTGCAGGACGTCTTCCATGCATGGGAAGATTAAGCAAAATGTGGTCTTTTCTCTGCCACCCCACCTCTCTGTGTCACCTGTCAGCCTACCCTGAATGCCTTCATGGGGCTGGGCCGGGCGGCGTGGATGGAGGCGAGGGCTTTTCTCCAGAAGCTGCTGTCAGCCGGCGAGCCGGCCCTGAGGGACAACGCAGAGCTGCGGAGGAGGTGAGGGAGCGAGTGGGGCATGGTGACCTTTTAGCTGTGCCCTGTATCACCCGCATCACTCTGTGATCTGAGGCACCAAAATTGAAGGTCTGAACATGGCCACCTGCCACCTGCATGGGAATTAACTGGGGTTTGAGCATACTGAGAGCTTCCCTCTCTTAATTATGTCTCTGATTAATCCTTTAACTGCCCGCAGGTCTGGGGTGTCACCCTCTGCCTGGGAACACTGAGCTGTGCCCTGGGGTGTGCCCAGACCTGCTGCCCTCTCTGGGGGGGGTGAGCTGGGCTGCAAGGGTCTCCAGTCCACATTGCTTCACCTCCCCCAGCACTGCCCTGCCTGGAGCATCCTCTGGTGTGGGGAGACCCCTCCAATTGCTCCTCAAACCCCTCCTGACTTTGCTAAAATCAAATCTGTTATGCTTCAGATACAGGGCAGTGCACTGGTGTGTAGGAGTGGGAGGGGAGGATCGTGCTCTGCTCTGTGCCATGCTGATGGAAAACGTGTGTGTCCGTAAATCACACACCTTCTTGTTTGTCTGGACTGATGCTTTAAACTCTGCAAACACCTGCCCTGGCAGTAAGCAGGAGCCATTCCTCCCTGTCCTGCCGGGGTTGAACTGCTGCTTGACACAGGGCCCTTGAGCAGGCCCAGCAGTTTGAACCGAGAGCCACGTCCCATAAAATCATCCTTTCCACGCAGCAAAGGCAGCGGTAACGTGCTCAGCTGTGTGCATGGGCATGGGGTGTTTCTCTGTGCCCCTTGGGAAACTGCCTCCCTTCTCACTCGCACCTGATGGATGCTCCTTTTGGGTGTAACCATCCCAGTAACAGCAGCTTGTACAGTCATCTTTTTTTCTGCAAGTTGTTTTTTTTTTTTTTGTTCTTTTGTTGTTTTTGTGTTTGTTTTTTTTTTTTTTTTTTACTGCAAGGCTTTGCAAAATAAGTTAAGGAAGGAGCTAGGAAAAAGAGTCAGCCCTTTACATGCTTATAAACCACTTACAGGCAAGAGCTGCAAGTTTTCTGAGAGCTGAAGTTGTCATTTTTCATTTCAGAGCGTTTGTACCTCAAGCTTCTGCGATGATGCACCTGCCAGCCCGCATTGGTGAGTCCCCCACAGCGGAGGGCCGCTCAGCGCTGCCCTTTGCTCCCACCCAGAGAAGCTGCTTTATTTCCAGCTTGCTCAGACAGACAGATCATAGCTGTGACAGGGAATGGGTTTTGCAGGAGCCAGAAGTAGATTATTGTACGTAATGAAAGGTAGGTGCTGTCTGTGGCACAAGAATAAAAGCCTGGGGAAGCTCAATAGCAGCCAGAAAATTCCTGGATGCAATTTTCACTAAATCAGGGCTGTCTGGTGCCACATAACTCATGTCATCAGATTGGCATCACCAAAGGCCTTTGTGACTAGAGCCAGGGAAGAAATGTTCAGTTTCCAACATTTTCCCCATTTGCCATCAGAAAATAATTGAGCTCTTCCCAAGTTTTGCAAGGCAAATACTCCAGCACAGCCTCATAAACAAGCATGAGTCTCCGCCCTCAGACCATTGCTCTGCATCCCAAATCTTACCTCGGCTCCCACGAGGCCATGGACAGCTTTGGAGTTGTTGTATCCATATAGATAGATAAACATTTGCTTGTTTTTAACAGAAATTTATATTTGGACCCAAACCAACTTGATCAAAATCACTCAAGGGACGTGACCTTCAAAGCAGCAGGGATGTGAACTTGCCCATTTCCCAGCCAAGCCCCGTTCCTGCTGGGCTTTTGGCTCTCATGGGGCACAGCCCTGGCTTGGGGCAAAGTCTAGCCTGGCCCAAAAGAACTGTGATGAGTTTCCCTAGAAGCCATACCTTCCGGAAAATAGTTTCAAGTTGAATATGTCTTGTCCAAAAAATACTGTCTCCTAGCACTCGCAAGTGCTGTGAATGCCCTGGCAGCAGGACATGGGCTGCATCATGCAGCTACGAGTTACTGAGGTTTCCACTAGAGTTGGGTTCAGCTCTGCCCTGTGCATGATTCATGCTTGTCCTCAGAGCAAGCCCTGGCTGTGTCCTCTGCTGGGGCTGCAAGATAACTTACCCAGCCTGCAAAACCACATCGTGTAAACGTCCCCTCCCAAGCTGAGGTTTTTTCCCCCCCAGAACTCCCCGATTTCCCATTAATCTGAAGGGTGGGGAGCTGTTTGCCAGGGATGGCAGCAGAGGGCAGCAGATGTCCTGAGTATGAGCCGATTCCCTCCACCTGGGTACCACCGGCAAGACAAAAAGAGCCGTGGGACTTGGCTCGCCTCTGGACCGCTGGCTGCTGCTTTATGTCCGTGTTCTTTCCCCATCGTCTCTACTGGAGGCTTCAAAGAAAGGCCAGTTTTGTCTGCATGATTTCTAGATGAACTGTTAATCACCACCTTTATGCTATTAATTGCATCCCCGTGCTAATAATATCAAATGTTGCTACATGCCTCTACTTAATGCTCTCACTGTCTCTTTTTCTGCTCGTTTCATTGCCAGCAGCGTACTCTGTGTATTAGCCCCAGCAGATGGGGGACTTTTCTACCGTTGATCCCGATTTTATGGGCTTTTTTTCCACGCAGGAGATTACACTGACTTCTATTCTTCACGCCAACATGCCACAAATGTTGGGATCATGTTCAGGGGGAAGGAGAACGCTTTGATGCCTAACTGGTGGGTAGCTCGGGTTTTTCACTGGTGCTGCATTGTTTTGCATGTTTATCTGTATGTTTATGTAATTTTTTAAAAGATCTGAGTAGTCTTTCAGCAAAACACTGATTTCAGTTCAGAGCGGACACGAATCTGTCAAGAATTCAAAGCCAGAGCTGAAAGCCACGTTTCCCCGGCCTTGGCAGCTGCACTGATTACAATGCTGACCTCTGGTTCAAAGACAGATTTACCTAAGAAATTGGGGTTTGCTGAGCGACAAGAAAGCGGTGGCACAGAAGTGCATTAACACATCCAACGTGGCTCTGGATTATAGATTGTTCATGTCTTTATCTCAGAGCAAGTAAGGTGCAGATATTCATGGACATTTGTGCAGAGCGCTCTCCTCATACCTTGCACCTCCTTGGTGCTTCTGCCCCAAAAAGCTGCTCTGGATGGTGATGGTTACACAGCTAACCCATGCCCCGTGGTCCTTTCTCACAAGGCTGCACTTACCTGTTGGTTATCACGGCCGGGCCTCGTCCGTTGTGGTATCTGGGACGCCCATCCGGAGACCTGTGGGGCAAATGAAACCTGACAATGGTAAGTCCATGGTAGGTTTTTAATGTGGCTTTTATTTATTTATTTATTTTAATTTTTTTATTCCACATCAGTAGTGGAGAGAAATGGTCTGGGATGTCTTGTCTAAAACCCAGCCTGGGGTCTGGGCAGGAGAGAGCTCCTAGTTAAGTCCATCGTGTGTTTGCAAGCCAGGCAACATGAGCTGCTCTGTTTCTTCTGGCTGTTACTTTTATGTCCCTGCGTGTCTTAAAATACTCTTTCTTCTACCCACAGAAAAACCTCCAGTGTTTGGTGCTTGTAAGCGTCTGGATATTGAGTTAGAAATGGTAAGACAGGGCTTTTTTTCCCCCTACCACTTGAAAAACATTAAAATAGAATCAGGGAGGAAAAGGTAGGTTTAGCTTCTTCTAAAAGAGATATAAGGTCCATTCCTGTGTTTCCCTCTGAGCAGTGTGTGCAGCAGGCTATAAAGATTTCTGAGGGGGAAATCCTCCTTTCTAACAAGTCGGAGGGTGCATTAGCTCACTGAGTGGTTTGCTAATACAGCTTTTAGGCTGGAAACAGCTTGTCTGGCTAAATCTGAGCACTGGTGCAGCATTCTGGAAGCAGACAGGCATAATTCTTTTTATCAGACACCACGGCCTGGTTATCAGACAACAGTCTGGTTAGCAGTTACCTCTGCAACTGCAGCCAGGATCCTATAATGGGCGCAGGGGATTTTGGAAGCACAGGCTGTCTGCGCCTCGAGTCTAGGAGGAAGCTGTGAGTTCTTGGGAGTACAATTCAAACTCATCCTTCTAGCCGGATGGATACCTGTGCCGTGGGTGTTGTAACAAAACGTCCTTGGAAGGTGCATCTTCTTGTGACTTAGCGTGGTCCAGAAGGGAGAGTTTTATAGGGTTGTTCGTTATGATTTATATCATTTTTATATGATTTATTCCCCATCTCTCCCCTTAAAAAAAAAAAAAAAAAAGGTGGAAGAAGCCTAATAGTAAGAGAGATGGTACTAAAAATGGACTGAAAACCTTTAGTGCTGTATGCTTTGCAGATCGATGCTATGAAGTGGGAGGCAGACCCGTAAAGTGGGGTACACAAAGTGCTGCCACCCCTCTGCTTTGCAGCCTGAGTTTTGCTCCTGGCTGTTGTGAGAGCGGATTTAGACTGCTGAAGGCTTTGGAAGAAAAATCTTCCGTATTGTTGGCAGAAAGAGACTGAGATTCCCTGTAGAATTCTCTGCCACATGCTCAGGCTGTACATTTTTTAAGGGAGCAAGCGCAGGCACCCAGTTCATGACCTGTTTCACTTAGTGGGCACATTTCTCCTCTTCCCCACTGTCCTGACAGGCTCATTGCATTCAGCATCCCCTTCGATTTTAAAACTCTTTCCTGTTCACCGTCTGCAGCAGAGGCACTTCAGTGGGCAAACCTGTTCTGCCTCTGGATTGTAATTAGGAGAGACTGTTTTGCTCCTGCGTTTTGACATCATGCCCTTGTTTAATGAGTGGCTCTTAGCAACACACTGCTCTTCAGTATTTCAAGCCTGCCAGCTTCATGGGGAGGGGAAGAAGGAGGGAGTAGGCCATGGGTTTTGTCTAATTGTGAACGGGAAATGATGCAAAATCCCATCCTGTCCAGCCCTCTGTTGCTTGTGTGTGTAATCCTCTGTGCAGTTGTCCTGGTTTCAGATGGAATAAAGTTAATTTTCTTCCTAGTAGCTGGTACAGTGCTATGTTTTTATTTAGAATGAGAATAATGTTGATAACACGCTGATGTTTTAGCTGTTGCAAAGAAGCAGTGTTTATACTAAGTCAAGGACTTTTCAGTTTACGTACTGCCTGGCCAGAGGAGACTGCGCTGCACAAGAAGGTGGGAGGGGACACGACCAGGACAGCTGACCCAAAGGGGCCAAAGGGCGATTACATACCATAGGACATCATGCCCAGTATATAAACCGGGCGGAGCTGGCTGGAGGGCACCATGGTTCAGGGATTGGTCAGTGGGTGGCGAGCAACTGTATGGTGGATCACTTGTTTTGTATATTTTATCATTATTTTCTCTTCCTTTTCTGTCCTATTAATCTGTCTATCTCAACCCATATGTTTTACTTTTTTTTTTTTTTTTTTTTTTTTTTTTTATTCTCTGTGGGGCGGGGGGGATGAGTGAGCAGCTATGTGGTACTTAATTGCCAGCTGGGGTTAAAGCACGACAGCAGTAAAGATTTTTAGCTTCAAAAACCTCCCTTAATCACCATTTTGCTTTTCAATTTCAGGCGTTCTTTGTAGGTCCTGGAAACAAGTACGGGGAGCCAATTCCTATCAGCAGAGCCCAGGAGCACATCTTTGGGATGGTCCTTATGAATGACTGGAGCGGTAACCGCTGCTGCGGGACTCTGCCTGGAGGGGGGGTTACAGCGTCACGGGAAACCTTAGATAGGGATAAATTATATATTTTAATAGTAGAATAGCGATCACTGAAACCGCTGGGTACGGTTGAAAGGGATGAAAATGAAATGCTGTCTGCGTTTTTCAGGCTCTATTTCAATCCATCTTCGATCAATCAGTAGCACCAGAAATTGCTGCCTAATGAAGATTTATTTACTTATGAAAGAGCTAATATCAGTCTAGTTTCTTCCGGCCAGGGAAGGAGCAGCCCTAAGGATGGTGATTCCAACAGAGGATTGATTTCAGTGTCAGGAGTAGGAAAGGGATTTGGCGATCACACATCCTTCAGTCTCAACTACTTAAATCCATGCAGAAATTTGCCCTGCGACCAGCAGGGACCGTTAGCTGGGTGTAAAAGCGTTGATTAAACTGGGGTTAAACATGCTGGTTATATAGGGATGACCTGACTTGTTTTAATTATTGCTGACTTTTCTTCCTAATCTAGCTAGTCTAAGAAAAGTGGTTGAAGGTCTGAAAGGGATGGATTTAATTCAGAATTTAGGTAGGCTAGAAAAGGGTGGTGATAACATTTCCAATCTGTGTTACTCTTTCACAGGTGCGATGGCTGCACAACTCCTAGGATATGTTTAACAGCACTGCTCTGAATTTTCTCTTCCTAGCCCGTGACATCCAGAAATGGGAATATGTTCCTCTGGGTCCATTCCTGAGCAAGAGCTTTGGGACAACCATCTCTCCTTGGGTTGTTACCATGGAAGCTCTCATGCCATTCGTGTTGCCAAACCCTGTCCAGGTTAGCAAGAGAAAGGGTTGAAATGAAAGAAAAGCAGCGCTAGAAAAATCTCAGCAGAACCTGTAGGTCCCATCAGTAGAAGTCCCTGAGCTGTGCCAATGCCAAGCACTCCCTAGAGTTTCAAGTGTGATCCTGCTTCCATACATATGAAGGCGCCCCGGGTCTTTCTGAGTTCAAATGCTCATTGATGTCACTGGCGCTGGCACATGGTGACCTGAGCTGTCGTCCCGCCTGCTTGAGCAGGGCAGAAAAATCATCTCAATTAAAACATCCGGAAAGTAAACTGATCAAAGAGCTTCTTGTTAGCGTTTGGTAGCACTTTGCATCCAGCAAGCAGTGGAGAGAGAGTGGACTCAAGCCAAAACACTTTGTTTGAGCATTTCCAGTTGTCTGCATTATGTAGACCTTTAGTTAAAACTGAAAAAGATAATGAAGAGTCTTGCAGAGAACTGACCATCTTCTCTGGTTTGGATTAACATCGATACCACAATGATGGAGAGGGCTTTTGGAGCCCACATGCAGAAGAAGGAATCAGATTATATGGCTATCACATCAGTTCAGAAAGATCTTTAAAAGCGTGTGTATGAGAGCAAGCAAAGCAATAATCTGAGCAGTAACAACGGTGAAGTAAATGGGGTGTGCAGCACAGGCTGGTGAAACAAAAAGTCACTGGGATGACTCGTGAAATTTTTCCTTCCTGTTTGTTTAGACTGTGATGCTTTTTATATGCTTTTAGGATCCCAAGCCGCTGCCCTACCTTCAGGATAAAGAACCCTACACTTTTGACATCAAGCTCTTTGTTGCTATTAAAGGTATGGTGATGCTGAGTGGGTTGTAAAGCTGGCATTGCCAGTTAAGGAACGCAGAACAACCACGTGTTTCAGACAACTTGCTCTTGGCTCTGCGGTCCTCCTTTTCCATCTTTGCCCAGATGGCCTTTGTCAGAGAAAGAGGCAAAGCTCTTCATGCTCCCCTTTGGCCGTGCAGCGACGTGTCAAGGAGGGAATGCCTCCCAGATACCAGCATACCATGGGGAGGGCCCTGGGAGGGTCTGCCTGCGCGGGCAGGAGGGAGCAGGGCATGGAAAGGGCAGTGTATGTGGGATTCAGATGTTAACCCAGCTCTTGGCCCTGCTGATTGCTAAGTCCAGGTGTTGCTCCTGTAGTAGACCAGAGAGTAGGAAATGGGCAGCTTGATGCTACCCCGGTGCCATGCACACACTTGTTTTCTATGAAATGCTGGCCTTCATATCAACAGGAAATGTTGTTCCTTGTTTCTTGCTAGTGATTACAATGATCAGTCTCCATCCATCTGTAAAATGAAAAGACTCCAACATCTTTCATCCAACGTAAATTGCTTCCCTGTTTCTTTTATTTTCTGCAGGAGAAGGAATGAGCATGCCAACCACCATATGCAGATCTAATTTCAAGGTAAGGCTCCAGTATCTCTTATTTGCTGATGTCATCAGCTCCAGCCTTGGGCAAATTCAAACACTGATTTTTGCATTAGCCGAAGATCAAAACAGGAATGGCCTCTTGCCGTGCCGAGGTGCAATACAGCTTTGCAGTCGCAGCTGGTAATTTAGATGCAAACTCTCTGCTGCAACGCTGCTCCGAGCCCGGGTCTGCCCTGGCCCCTCTGCACGCAGCATGGTGGCTCTGCCTTCACAGCCTGAGTGAAGCCAAGAGGTGTATGTACCAGCTGCAGGATTTCTCAATCAGTTTGATATTCACATTTAGTTCTTTGCATAGTAATTACCTTAATCAGTAAATCAGTAGTCAGCAAATCAGTAATAAGGAGATTTTTCTATAAAGCCATTAAAATACTGGACTTAATCGTGGATCCTGATTCGGCCGGGCTGGCCTTGAAGAGGAAGAAGAGGAGAAATGACATCCAGCTGAAAGAAGAGAAATTTTAAGGGACTCAATTGCATGTTAATGTACATGTTTGATATGCACATAGCTCATCAGCCGGGCCACAGTAACTACCGAGAATGCAGCACTATGTAAATGTGGGGGTTGCTTTGAGGCTGCTGAAGGTTCTGATTACTTAAGGAAACTTTTCTTTAGGGACAGTCTTACCAGCATCATCCTGAGAATGCAATGCGTTCTGCATAGCCTAATGGCATGTCAGAGAGGTTTGTCCTTCATTGCTTTAGCCTCCTCTTCCTCCTTCCTCCAGCACATGTACTGGACCATGAAACAGCAGCTGGCCCATCATTCAGTCAACGGCTGCAACCTCAGCCCTGGAGATCTCCTGGCCTCTGGCACAATCAGTGGACCCGTAAGTGTTTACATAATGGCAGTCACTGAGAACTGGTCAGCAATCCAAACCCAACTGGTCTAAGCCCTGGTTGATTTGAGCAGCCATGAAAATATCTGCAGTTCTTTCCTAGGCACTTCGGGCTGATGCTTTGGTAGCCCCAAAATCACACAGAGAAGTGATAGGTTTTTTGTTCTTACTGGTTTTGTTTGTTTGCTTGGGTTTGGTTTTTTTTTTTTTTTTAATCTTTCCTGCACTCCTTTCCCTAAGAACTATTTTACCGCGGATGCAAATTAATGTCTGTGCACAAGCCTCCACATGGCCCATTTCTCCTCTATGAAATGCAGCTTTTTTATTTCTGAGAAGAACGTAAAAAGTGCATGGGTATAACTTTTAGTTCCTCTAATGCTACATATTTAGAGCTACCTTCACAAGCTATTATTCCCTTTGAACTGCCCTATGGACATCTGTTGCAATATATGGGTAACTTGCACTTTGTGAAACAGCAAATATAAATCGTGTTCATGCTGTCTGACAGTCAGCCCTCAGTCAAGCTGGTTCCAAGCTGAGATACCTAGACTTCCATTCTGAGCATTTCTGAAGTGCTTTTTGCCTCCTTCGAACTATTGTACTGCAGACTGACGTTAAAGACTTGCAAACATTCACCAGCTTTGCTCTTCTGAAAAACAAGATGTAAAATAAAAATTGGAAAGGTGACTACACAAAAGCACCGGGTTTGTAGAAGTGCCCTCAGTTTGTTTCCACTGTTGCTGTAGCATGCCCAAACTACTTTTACAGGGTTTAGCACTATGTTAAATGCACCAGATAACAGCTGTAAGCGTGACTGCTTACAGCAAGCAATCAATTAAAACACAAAGACAGGAAAACAAGCCAATGTATCAATGAATTAAATCAACAGCAAACCGCTGTTCTATGGAGCTACCATACTTGTGCATCTACTTGAAGCAGCAAGTGGCTTAACGGCAGGAGAGGTACTAAAAAGTTGTTTATTTGTTTATGAACTCTTGCTGCAGGAGCCGGAGAGCTTTGGCTCCATGCTGGAGCTGTCCTGGAATGGAACAAAAGAAATCCCTCTCGGCAGTGGACAAACTCGTAAATTCCTGCAGGACGGAGATGAAATCGTTTTGACAGGTAATGGCCCAACAACTGCTCTTACAGTGCACCAAGGACATGTTTCCATAGATTGATCCCAGCAGTACAAGTGCCTGGTGGGGACATGGGCTATTCTGTACGTTCCTGCCACGCCAGCACGGTCGTTTCCATCCTACCTGTCGGGGCAAAAGGAGGTGGATAGAAATTTCCCTGCAATAAATGCTTTCTGGATTGGATTACTTGCATTGCTAAATAATTAATAATTTTGCTATGCCAATGCGTGAGCGCTAAGGGGTGATGGAGGAAGGTTTGGCTTTATGGGTGAAAATGTCTTGGTTGACATATTGGTGCCACCACAGTCCAAGTTTGCACACGGAGCAGAACTTGGCAAATGCTGAAAAAAGTTATTGTGCAAATACTACTGAATTTGTAAGATAAGCATATTCAGCGAAGTGTGTTGCAAATCAAATATGTAGGGAACAGCGTGAAGCCTTCTAGAACAGCTGACCAGTTCTTCTCTGAAAACGGCTGTCCTTGAGAGCTGTTTCATGCTGGGCCGTGGTTTTCATTTTCATCTTGATAAACTAAGGATTTTATGAATTAAAATCTACCATGGTGTTTTGTGATCGAAATCCCACTCCTACTTCTTTTTAATTCAAAGACTAGTGCAAAACAAATCTATTTTTTTCCTTTCCTGTCATCTTGTCAACACCTTTATGGCTTTGAGGTGGCAAATATTTGGCAAGAACAGCCATGAGAAAATTTTGATTCAAGCCTGCGTGTGTCTTTGCTACATCGCCTACAGAATTTTTAAAGCATATCTTGTGGCGTGCTGTGCATCATCAGATGAGACCCAGCCAGTGCCACACCTGGCCCCGAGCAACTCCATCGTGCTGATGTGATCAGAGATAGTCTGCACAGAGAACAAAACAGCTCGGGCGATGAGAAAACACTTACAGGTGTGATTTAGGGCAGAGAAGATGTGAGTGACTAATGCCTGTGCAGCACCCTGAAGGACATGACGGTGTGATGCTAGTATGTGTTCATGTACCTGTGCCTGCATAACCCAACCAGGACTTTTTGGATTTTTGCCAAAATAGTCTAAAATTTCTCTCTTTTTTTTCTGTTCTCTTTTTTTTTTTTTTCCAGAAAGCTTTTTAACAAAACCCAAGAACTTTTCTGTGATTTAAAAAAAAAAACAAAAACAAAAAAACACACAAAAAACCCCCACCAAAAAAACAAAAAAACACCACATAAAAATGGATGTATTCCAGCCTCCCATTGATGACTCTAAGATGTTTTGGTAGTGCTGCAGCCAGAGTCCCAGTGCCTCCTGTCCAGCAGCCTATGCAGTAGTTTTGACAAACCATATTTCTGTGAGGTGCTACCAGTTTTGCAGAGGAAGATGCTGAGACAACTGGAGGTTGAGACATACTAAAGAGACCCATAGATGATGAAACCAGAGTCCCCAGTACCTCTGACATCCTTCAGCCTCCCCACAACGCAGCAACTACTCCTATTGCAACATGCAGGCATCCGACACTGCTCTCTACAGGCTTCCTATACATTAAGTGCCAAGGAACAGCCCTCCAGCAACTCCGAGTACCACACTGCCCTCCAGAGTTGCAGATCTCCCTCCAGTAACTATGCCAGGAGCCCTAAATTAGGGTACAGTTAGATGTTATGAACGCCCCTTTGGAGTTACAAGCTGACATCCTTGCTGGCAATGAGCACCTTGCAGACTGGGAGCTGCTGGCACGAGGTGGCCAGCTAAGGGACAAATGGGACTAGACCATGATCCATGTTATTCTTCACGCCCAGAACATGAGACTTTAAATCCTGAATGTCTCTAATCTTTAAAGATGACACGTTGGCATTGTTGTTAACCTGGATGAAGGCACCGTTGCCCCAGCGGGACAGTCTCATGTTGATCAGTCTGCTGTGCTATTTGACACTATCGCCGTTTGTGATTGCAGTGATCAGGGCATTGCACCATCCATGAGATCTAGGTGCTGCTGGGACCGTTTGGGATCTGCTTCTATTCAGTGATAGATGGCAGGTCCAGTGCCTTAAGGCACCACTGAGGGATGTCTACTGCTATTGCATCCTCTCCCGAGATGGTGCCATTAGCTCTTGTCAGCTGCCCAACCCATAATTTCTAGCCTCCTATTATCAACTTTGTGTTCTCACTCCCCTTGTGGGAACTATTTCAGAGCCCTAACATGTAAAATGAGAGAAATATATTTTTCCCAAGTAGTGCGTCTCAGGGAGGGAGCGTTGCAAGGGAAGGGTTGCTGGTGGTGTGCTGCAGTTGGCTGCAAAAATCTCTCTGTAGCTCCTTGGCACTCTGCTCAGGCTGATGCTGCTGGCAGCACAGAGCTTTGCTTTGTTAAATGTGCTGCTCCTTGGTACTGCTCTAAATCATAGCTGATAGTGGGGATAACTAAACTGGACTGAAATAATAAGCCGGCGCTCAAAGGAGAGCTGGCAGTAAAGCCTAATGCAAAGCCTAAGTAAAGCAAGTGTCTTACTCAAGTATTGCTCACGAATGAGGATTACCCGGCAGATAGTGGGATGGTGTCTGTGGGCAGGCTGTTACACAAGCACTTAGAGACACTGCTGTCCTTGGAAAAACTTCATTTCAGCCTGGCTGAGAGTTGCACTGTGGGGTAGAGCTAGAGCTGGCAAGGTCTGTCCTCGTGCTGCAGTAACTTTGGCTGCCCTGCAGCCTGAGCCCACCCATCCTCCTCTTCATCGGAGGAGGTTTCCACTGATCCGTGCTAAGGGTGGGAATTCGGGTTTAGGTCTGTTCTGCTCAGCTCCCTTTTGGCATCTCAAAGGCAGCTGGTTTTTAGCACATGCAGGGAAGATGATGCATTCCATTATTTTAGGAAAATCCATCTTTAACTATGAAATCAGTCCTTAAAAATACAGCATATGCCACCTGTGCCCTTGCTTTGATCAGCTGTTTTAGCAGAGAGCTACCGTAGGTCTCCTTGGCTGTTTCTTCCCAGAATAGTCTTCCCAGATGGGCCAGAAGCCCCTGGCTGTGTCCCCTCCCCTCCTTCATCCGCAGCTTTGTTGGTGGATGCTGTTTCTGGAGCAGCTCGGCTGGCCCGTGGCAGCAAGAAGCACTGTGGCCTCTCCGTTCTAATATCATCTCTTCCATCACACAGGAGCGGGGAGAGATTGAATTGTCCTGTAGTTAGAGATGTTGTGACAGGATGGTAACTTCAACAGTCATCAGCAGACCTTCAATGCCTCTTTATATAATAGACAATAAATTGATATTTTGAGTCAGATGGTCATGGAACTACTTGATTTTAGTGAGCAAAACAGACTCTGCAAGGGTAGCTCCTGCTGGTTGAGGTGATTTAATGATCATCTTTCCGGCTATAAGCATCCCGGTGTCCCAAGAGCAGTCCTGATGCTGCAGAAAGAGAATCCAGATTTACTCAGTTAAATACAAGGCTGGGCCGGGCGGCAAATCAGCTTGCCAGTTAGATTGATGATGCTGCAGGTTAGGTTTGAAAACAGAAATATTGCACATCTTGTTTGCTCTTTGATCAATTCACTGAACTTGCATATTGCTGTGTTCAACATTCTGTGCTGCTTTTTTTCTTTTTGTTAATATTCCTGGGCTACTTGAACCCTTTTTTTTTCAAGTTCTCCTTTTTTTTTTTTTTTTTTTTACCCCTCATTGCATTTCTGAAATGTTTGCACTCATTTTTGTTCTCTTTATGCCTCTATTCACTTTTATTTTTGGTAAAATCCTGCTGTCCTTACAGAACAAGCTGTCTGTTGTTTTCTGGCCTTAGGTTACTGCCAGGGCAACGGCTTCCGCGTGGGATTCGGCCAGTGCTCGGGAAAAATCCTTCCAGCCCTGTCGGGTCCGTGATGACCGGAGTAAGGTGACATCTGAGGAGGACAATCTCTCCCTCCACCTTTAACAGTCATGCTGCTCCATTCAGATTTATTATTTTTATATGAGTGATTTGAATCTTATTAGTTTTAATTAGCAATAAATATCTTAAAGATGAATGTGGCTCTCTGGTGCAATAACAAAAGGATTTCAATGCTAGCTTAAAATTCTTAGAATAAGATGGTTGAAATGGAAAGTGAGATTCTTAACTCTTCTACTGTATTAATATGTTTTTCATAATCATAAAAAAGAGGCTTTCAAGTAAACTTAAATATTCAGAGTACTAGGTTGGTGCTAACAGCTGAGATTTCATGCTGGCTTCTTTTCTTCACGGTGTTCATATGCTGGATGTAAAATCCTGGAGGCGAGTTGCATATGGATGCTAAAAGCTTGTAGAGCATCCTGAGTAAAAGACAGTTACATGACTATGCCCTAAACTAATTTGTAATGAAGCAATTTGCAAATGTGATAATCAATACAACGGAAAGCAGCAGGAAAGCAAAACAAAAAAAGTACTAGACAAACTGTCAACCTTTTAAAATGGTGAAAACAGGAATTGTACTGTACAAAAAACCCAGCCCACCAACAAACAACTAATGATGACCAAGAGGGCTCAGCACTAAACTCCTGCATCTTAGAAGGAAAATCTGTGCAGGTTTTGGAGTTCAACCCTTAGGCTGCAGCACTGATGAGTTCCTGGAGGTAAACCCCAGCAGGCTGCAGCCTGCAGCTGCCGCCCTCCCCTTGCCCCGGGAGCAGGCGCCTCGTCCGTGCTCCTCCTGCCCCTGTCCCAGAACTCTCCGTGTCCCAGAACAAAGATCGCCACCAGCCCCCTGTGTTGGGGAACCCTTCAAAAGAGAGCATGAAGACACCTCATGCATCTTGCCCTGGTTTGAGAGAATTCCCCCTTTCTCTCCCCCTGTGCACCAGCCTCCCTGGGGTCAAGGATGGAGGGTGAACTCCATGGCTGGAGTGATCCCCAGGCTCTCACTGGTGGCCGTCACACCTTGTCACCTAATGGGGGCTGCGGTAAGAGGACACCGAGGAGGCAAACTCCCTCCTTGCACTCCTAAAAGGCATCTCTTGCTGTGGCATCCCCTTGCAGCAGGCAGTAAACAAAGCCACATGCCACTTTTCTCAAGTGTAAAGGGCATCTGCTGTCTCCCAGTGGTCTACAAATCAATTTAACTCTATGGCCAAGTGCCAAATCACATCAATTAGAGGATATTACTCACTGAAGAAGCTCAGGAGACCAGATAATGAACTCTGGTACAGTGCAAGGGGAACTTGTTAAATATTTGCTTGGTCCTCAATGTGAAGAGCCTGATGAGGCGGCTGGCTTTGTGCAGCGGCAGCAGGATGAGCAACGGCTGCTGCTTTCCCATGGCTGCCCTGTTGCTCTTCCCAAGGTCTGCCAGGTAGATTTGCTGGTGTGGGATGACATCAAAATGTCATCCTGGGGAGCACCCAGTGCTAATTGGGAATGTGAACCTCTTGGCCATGCAGGAGAAAAAAATGAATTTGAAATGAAGATTAATGAAAAAATGTGGCAGTGCAGATAAATCACTGCTAACGGGACATGCTCACTGAAACAGCCTCTTTTCCAGTGCGCAATAAGAATAATCCCTTTAAAGAATGATACTTGGAGGATCCATCCCCAAATCAATTTAAATTTTTAGCCTAAGACATTCCACTATCACCAGGAGGGATGACCTGGCCAGGAAAACTGTGGCTTGTTGTTTATCAAGGAAAAGCTATTTCCCCTTCAGGGTCTTGTGGAAACTCAGAGCTGAACTAATAGGCAGATGTTTATTTAATGTTCTCTAACTTGGTTATCCATTTATGGGATGCTTTGAGCTCTCTTTTGACCTCAGAGGACACCCACAAGTTGACACCTTCCCCCTTGGATTTAGAAATAACTCATGAGGCTGCTGGCTTTGTGCAGTGATAGCAGGATGAGCACAGCCTGGCTTTACTCCTGGCAGCAGCAGGAGGACACAGAAAGTACTTATCCAGTGGAGAAATTTCTCCACAGAAGCAACATCCATGTCGCATCTTGACATATCTGATGTGTTGGAAATGCAACGTCTGAGGAGAGGGGTGCACCCGCAGAGAGACAAGAGCTGATGTCGGAGCAGTATCCATTAGTCATGGGGTTTGACCTTGATGCAAGATGTATTGCAGCCAGGAAGGACCACAGTGTCAATGTTTTCTGGGTGCAGGAATACTTACAGAAACGGTTAAATCCATAGTGCTCTTCCCCGGCTTTGAGCAAGGTTAAGGCAAGTCCTGTACATGGGCAACCTGCAAGTGGAAACTGGCCTCCTTGCTTGGACAGGCAGGAAGGTCAGTGGTGCTGAGAGTCCTGCTGCAAATCAAACCCTGGCAGGACAGAGGCACCCAGCCACAAATCCCCCCAGGCTGGCTCCTGACCCTGAGCCAGGCTGCCACCCGCAGCCCCAGACCTGAGGGAGTAGGGTGGCTTTGCATCTGCTGTGGCCACGCTTTCCATCCCGGGGCCACAACCCCAGCGCCTGGCCAAGCACCCCCGGACTGTGCTGAGCATGGGTGGGAGGTGGTAAGGTCCCCCCTGAGACCTCAAGGTGACAGAGATTAAGTTCTCTGGCCTGGGGACATCTGGAGAAGTCCTAGGTTCTCAGAAGGTGGAGGGTTTCTGGAAAGGAGCTCAGATACAGCTCTGAGAGCAGGTTTCAGAGGTGAGCTGGAGACTGTCCAAAACCTTGATCAGACAGAGCTCAGAGACATCTGCCTCCTGCTTGCATGGACAGGGGCCAAAAAGCCAGGAGATGCTAAGAAAGGAGAGAAACTTTTTTTTTTTTTTTTTTTTTTTTTTTTTTTTTTTTTTTTTTTTATGCCCAAGGCCACTTTCTTTTCTCCCCCAGAAGAAGGTTGTGCGCTTCGTTCGGGTGGGCACTGGGGAGAAGGGGGGCCCATAGCTGGGCTGCCCTCACCCAACACAGCGAGCCCAGGGCCACCAGCACTGCTAATTCTCATCCCTGCCAAGGCTACCCAGTGCCAAGGAGCAAATGAAGGGTATATCCGTACTGCAACGTGCTGTGCCGTCCTTAAAATAGCACTGCTTTTGCCTGGCTGGTAGCGCTACAGCCACAGCAGCACCCGCTGCCTGGGCAGGCAGCAGCCTCCAGTGCAAGTTTTGGGAAGCACCCAGGTGTGCTGAGCACCTCCCGCTCGCTCTGCCTCCACTGCGGCAGCTGTGACCACTTTACACCCTTGGCCTTTAAACTGAAGGTCATGGAGCTCTCTTCTGGTTTGGGAGGAAGAGACTTAAAGGGTAGGGGTGAGGTTGAACAGGAGTGAAATGAGGCTCTTGGAGCAGGAGGGTACTTCAGCTTGGTGCTTTCAGTTCAGCACTGCAGACCTGGTGCTTAGAAAAGTTTACTTTTGAAGTGCCATTTCAATTGGATTGACTCTTTCTACAAAGAATGTCCCCTCCGCTTCTGGAAGCTTTTGCTGCAGTTAAATTTGAGCATGAGTCTCCCTCCATCTAGAGGTTATTAATTTTAATTTGATTTAAATCTGTTTTCCTTAGTGTGCTTACAACCTGGCTTCCAGCAAAAATGAAAAAAAAAAAAAATTCAAACCCAGAGCTCCTTTTCCTCTGCCCTGTCATAGCACCAGGTTTGTGACCTGGGTGTAGAAGAAATTCCTTCTTGGATTTTCAGAGGCCTGGAGGAAAATTAAAACCTTTCTGCTGTGTCAGCCACCTGGGAGGCCTCGTTCAGAATCATGTAATGTTGTGTGGGAAGAGAGACCCTGCTTTCCTGAGCAGAGGGAACGGAAATGTTCATCTAAATGGAAACCACAGCTCTTACACTTGCCTGGAGCATCCTTCTCGCTGGCCGGGTGTTTCACTTTCCATGGAGCTCAGCGCCACGATCCTGGGTGTGAGTAATGCTGAGATGTTGGGTGAAAGGTCTTGGAGGTGCTTCTCTGCTGGGCTGCCTTATCACAGGGCGGTCATAGATGCGAGGAATCATACTGCCTGATAATATTTCACCTGGTTTTGTTATTTTTTGCTGCTAAGAAAACTAAGGGCAGCCTCTGTTTGAGGCTGTATTTTTTTTTTGTAGTTGAAAGTATCGTGTGGTTGGTGTGTAATGAAAAAGCTGGGTATAATTTATAATAGTGCTGCTGGTATAATTAAGTGTCAAAAGAAAAGCACAGAATAAAACCCTAAAGCATATTTCAGAATTTAAAGGAAACAATGGATTTTCTGTGTGAAATGCTGGCATTCTTCACCAAAAATAGTTTTCTATAGAGATTCTAATTAGAAATGGATGTGATATCATGGAAAAAAAAAAAAATTGATGAAAACATTGGGGTCAGCAATATTCAGAATTCCTTCATTAACCAGGCAGGAGTAACTCAAAGTAAAACGCTCTTGCAGTAGCTATTTGGGGTCAAGGTGGTGACTTTGTTAGGAGGGGCAGAGCTGGTAGGTGATATTCACACTGGTTTGGGCTTTAAGTGTTAAGACACGAGGCCGCTTCTCAGGCTTGATTGCTGCTTCGGTTCAGGATGCCCACACGGTTGCTGCTTAGTGAGAAAGAAAGGGAGCGCTTCTGGAATTTTAAAATTGATTGAAAGCTTTTGAAGTGCACGAGGGACATGCTGAAGTACTGGCACCGTACTGCCCCATACAAATCCGCTGTGAGCTGCTCCTCCCTTTCCGTGTCCTCTCATTCCCGAGAACATCTTCACCTTGACGATTTCTCTGTTGCACGTGTGTTTGATTTTTTTCCATGAAGTTTTAATTATAGTCCTGTGCTCTCTAATTTTTGCTGTTTGCTCCATGTTACCTAACTGGGAGCTGTAACAGAGCTCGGGTAGACACAGTAGTTAATGTGGAAGGGGAATGCTGCAGGAGCAGAAGTCCCTGGTAGCAGCTGAGCACCCGCTGGGTCAGCTGGTAGGATCAACGCCTTTGTCAATGACTATTAAGGGACCGGTTGGGAGCTGCAAGCGCAAGGAGGGTTTCTTGTCCCCCTCCTCACTGTGTGCTGGATCCAGGACATACGTGCTTGGCAGAGTGATGGTTGCCCTGGAGCTGCCGTGTCCTGAGGTGGCTCTGGGGTTTGCCTTGGGGGCTGGTGGGGTGCCCAGCTTGGCTGCACGCTTGCCCTTAGCAGGCACTTCATTTCTTCTCCAGAGGCAATATGGCTGATGCTCAAAAAATTTCAATTAGTCTTAAATATAAAATATGTTTTGAAAAATTTTACTTTCCTTAAGGCTTCAGCACACATAATGCAATTTTAATACATTTTTGATTGATTTCTGATTTCCAATTTCCCTCTGGGAGCTGCCTGGCCAAGTCCCAGTATAAAAGATCGAGCTTTGTAACTGAGAAGTGCATCATTCAATGTTTCCTAATGTCATTGTGGCTTGAATTGAACCCTGAGAATAAATGCAACCAGGAATCTTAAACTGTGTATTGCTTTAAAAATGTATGTGTGAGCACTCCCAGTTAGTAAGGAGTAGCAGCCAAAGCCAGTTTTAATAAAGCAGTTTTTTAAAAAATAAAAAAGTGCAAAGGCAAAAGAATGTTGAGGGAAATGGAGGATTTCCATTGCAGCATTGAGACGTGGTTAAAATTGGGGATTTAATATCCTTTATTTAAATTAAATCACCTGAGATGAAAAACCATGAGGCAAGTGGTTTGAAGCCTGGCAAATCTGGGTTGACAAGGTCAGAGACAGAGGGTCAGGAAGGGGAGAAGGTGACTTCAGATTTTCCAGCCTGTGTTTAGCAGAATTCCCACACCATGGGCAGCTCAGCTGAAGCTGTTGCTGTGCCAGCGGCTGGTGCAGGTCCAGCACCACCATGGGCCAGGGCTGAGCTGGGGCTGAAGCAGGGGATCCGTGCATGGGTGTCACTCCATGCATTCCCATGCTGACCTCAGAGATGCAAAACTGCAGGTGTGGCTGCTCCTTTGGGATGACTCTTTGCCCCAGCAGCAATGCCCGGTCCACATGCAGGTCGTGGTGTCACTGCTGTCCTTGGATCTCTTTGGGTGGAGAAGCTCAAGGCTTTGTAGGCTCAGCTATTGCTATTAGTGGGGGTCTGCCTGCGAACTGCAGGTAGCACAGGGGGCCATCATCAGTTTTGCTCCATGGAATTTTATTTTGGGGCTGTCTTGAAAAGTCGCTGCCTTCATCTCTCATATGCTCCCTCTGTTTTGCGGAGCACTGGTTTAAGTGAACCAGTTAAACACCTGTGGTCTGCTGCCCTCACCATCCTCCCTGTGTGTGCCGTGGAGGTGGCTGCAGTCTGAGCACAGTGGTTTCCCCATCTAAATCCTGTGTTGACTTGACTTCTGAGCTCTAGTAACGTGGGTTGAAGTTACCTGCCGAGACCTGCAATGACCAGCAGGCTGGGGACACCTTTGGACAGCAGAGGCTGCAGCAGCATGGCTCGTGCAGCTCACCAGCATCAGTCCCTGGGTCTTTATGCCCACAGTTCTCCAGGGTGTCTGCCCAAACTCAGCCACTGCTGCCTTCAGTTCAGGTCTGTTAGCCATAGTAGCCACTCTGAAAAGAGTAAAAGCATTAGCAATTTGTCTCCATCTTTTTTCAAGAAGAGGAGTTCCCTGGGTACTTTTTATTCAGCATATCCCGTACTCTGTGGCTTCTTCAAAGAGACCCCACAGATGCTCCACACTTCATTTTCAGTTGCTAGCAGGAGGGATTCCAATCTCAGTGGCCCTATTTCTTTTACTATGCAGTTTGTTACTGATAATGAGTTGCTGAAATACAGCATGCTGCAGTCCCCCGCTAAACAGCAGCTCAGCTCAGGGCTCTTCCTGGCTGAGGGTGTGACCTGAAATAGCCACTCTGGAGGGACTGACCTTCCAGCAGAGCCACAGGAACACTTGGAGCTTCATCAGCCCTGTCCTGAGCTCCTGAGAGTCTGTAGTGGTGTCACCACACAGGGAGCAATTCTCTGTTCTCACCCTCCAGGGAGGGCTGTCAGGAATGGATATCTTTCTTAAAAAACATGTTGTTGTTGTGTTGTGGGTGTTTTCTAAGAGCTCCTGCTAACTAGAAGTGAACCACAACAGAGGCAACAAGAAGGTTTTCCATGTTGAAGCTGTTTATTGTGTTAGATAAATACATTTGCAACAAGTTTGTATTATTTCCTCTGAGTGCAGTTGCTGGTAGTATGGCATAATGATTAAAAAAGAACCCAAACTAGCAGAGGCACTTGTTGCATGCAGCTGAAATTAGCTACCAAGCCCAGCGATGCAGTCCCTGCTAAAACAGACCTGCTGGCTGTGGGCGCCGCTTTGCTGACAGGGCTGGCGGGGTTGGCATCAGGCAGGAGCCGCAATGATGCGCCTCGGGTGGGCAAGTCCCGACGCTGAATGCAAGGAGGATAAAATTACTGTTTTCAGCATGATGTTTAGTATTGCTTTTGGTTAGAGTGCTGAGGTGGTGTGATTGTATCCAGTGAGGGAAGGCAGAAAATAGAATGCATTTACATTTATCTATATAAAAACCATCACGCCGACTTTTACACAGTCACGTGAAAAGATTGGACATGAATGTGTAGATGTTTATGGAGACCTTTTTTGTCAGCAGAATGATGGACATGAAAGGCTATGCCAGGAAGACAAATGCCTTTTTATTAGAAAAGAGTGCTACCCATGGACCTACCGGGTCTTTCAGTTAAGATTTTCAGGATAATCCATGAAATGGTTTGTACAGCTGGACAGAGAAAAAAAGAAGTGGCAAACATTGTTCCACAGCAAACTCGTTAATTTGTTTCTCCAGCATTTGTAACCCTTGGTACTTACACGCCTTTGCTCTTGCAAGGACCGTGTGCTGCTGTCCCTGCCCTGCCGAGGACACAGCACAGGACTGACCCTGGTCTCTGTGTAGTCAGGCAGCCTGCTCAGAGGCTTAAACTTAAGCACGTGTGTAAGTCCTTAGCTGAACAGGGTCTTATCGGTGACACATGACAAAGCCAAATTGTTCTGCATGCAGATAAACACGGAGTGGAGTATTGGCACTGGGAGGTGTGATGACAAGCTCCGTTCTTGCTCTGCATCAGCCAGGCCACCCGCAAACAGAAAGTGCCTCTAGCCTGGAAATAGATTTATTTTGTTATTTTGCTTATTCCGTAAGTAGGTCCGCTAGTATCAAGGTGGGATACAAGACTTAATGACAAAAAATGGGCTCTAAACTTTAGCCCAGGGAACAGATGTCATCTTCTTTGAGCTAGGGCATCCTTTCCTATGGTTACGCATAGACACACTCACGGATAAGAGAGATCAGTGTGTTTGCTCAAGGTATGGTGAACATTAACATTCACATCTGAAAAAGTTCTCACTGGTGATTAACTGGCTACCAGAAACAGAGGCTAAATAACAGCCTGATGAGCAATCAGTAGTGGGTAATTGAAGCAGTGGAGGTTTCTTGCTAGAGAATAAGCAGGATTAAAGCCAATCCTCAAATCTCCTTCCTCCTGAATGGGATCTTGTACCACAGTGATTAGTAAAATTGTGCAGTGCAGAAGATCTGTGCAGAAACCTTCACATGCCTCAAACCTGCAATTTTGGGATCTCTGTACTCACAGTGCTGAGCACCTTGCATCCAGACTGTCCTCAGAAATCACTGAAATATGTAACGAATCCAGGTGCCATTTGGCATGACTCAAAATATTGCAGTCTTAATGAGAGAGTAAATGGAGGTGTGGAGAAGTCCTCTGCCTGGGGAGAACTTCCCTTGCTCTATACTAAGATTCAGATCTTCCCTATTAGTTTCACAAGGAGGAGTTGTAAATCAATACCTTATTTAAGTGTCCCTATCTAAGGCTCTCCAAGTGCTTTCTGGTATTATGAGGCAGACAAAATATGACACAAGTTAATATTGTTGCACCCATTTCACTGATGAGTAGACTGAGGCACATAAAGAAGTGACTTGTGTGATCCACAAACAAATCTGTCAGAGCTGAGAATAGTACATGACCTAATTTCTTACCGCAACTTTTGGTTCAACCTTTCTCACCTGTTGTGCATCATTTTACAGCAAGAACCTAGGTAGGATGGTAAGGAAAAGGAGAAATACTGCAACGCCCTTCTTGCAGATTTGTGCTTTCAAGTCTTGTCTGCTCATGATGCTTGTTGTGGTTGCAGTACCTACTCTATATTGCTTCAGCAACTCCTTACAATCCCATAAATCAAACATATTGTCAATAAAAAAAGGCATCTGTGAGGAAACCTTAGAATCTGGGGAATAGAGGACATGGGAACCCCTCAATCCCCCGCTCTTCAGAAGGTAAATACTAAATTTCCATGAGTAGGATAGAGCGAGGCGATGCTACAGGGTCAACAGCAGTGCGTGACCTCCTTGAGAACTGTAGTCTGGGTGCTTCCGTATCCTGACCACTGGAAATGTGGCTGCAGTGGGAGAGGGATTGTGCGTGCAGAACCAAGCAAGTCGAGAATAAATCTGCTCATACAACTCAACCAGGGGTGCTTTAGCGCTTCTACTTAGTGGTGCTCTGGGATACAAAATTATAAAATCTGGACTTTTTTCAAAACACAAATATAGGGACCGAGGAAAATATTTGAAGCGATCTATTTTCAGGAAAGACAAAATGTTCTTGCCGCTTTTCCAAATTCTGATGGTTACCCTGGGTTTGTGGGAGATACTGAGGGGAGGACAAACTGTGCTAGACCAAGAGTTATATTAGGAAAAGTCTGGAGAGTCTTGTGCTACTTGAGTTGCAGTGATAAGTGTTTTCTTTAAAATAAGGGTCGCTGCATAGTATTAAACTGTGCTGCTGGAATGGCTTGCTGATAATCCTGATCTGTTGAGCAAGAATAATTTATGCTATGTGCTCTTAGAGATATTGCCGTTGCCCTGCATATCTGAAAATGGCTGTTTGTGTGTTAGCTTTCCCGGTGGGAAAAGGCCTCCTGGGTCACAGCATTTTATGGCTCTGTCTAGTGAAGTTCTTTCAGTCATCTAGATGTTGCTCCTCCCATGTAGACGTAGGGATGGCACTGTAAGGGTCCATGATGACTTTTGCACAGCGAATAATCATCACGATCAAGAAAAGGCAGAGAAAGACGAAACACGCTAACGTCAGTCCCTTGTCCACGTCAACGTACACAGGCTCTGGGGTTGGTCCCTCCATTGCTCATGCCGCTCTTCCTCGGGGTTTATATTTACTCCTAACATCATCAACCACCTGCAAAACAAACACGGTGTCAGACACGAGGGATTGCTGCGCCTTAGTATGAGGAAACTCAGGGGTAGAACTGGAAAATGTCTGTGATATATTCTTGTAGGGAAATAAACCTACTGGAAATGTCATAGCTCTGGTAACTGAGAGCTGTGAATAGAAGAAACCTCATCTCCACCTTAATCTAGCCCATGAACGCTTCCTGCATAAAATATTAGACAATAAAAAGAGATGTTAACACAGAAAAGAGAAGCAGTGGGGAATGAACTCTATCCACTTGAAATATCATTTCTTAAAAGGTACAGACACTGTTCTTGTCTCAGCATTTCCCAATTGTAAAAATATTTCCCCTCCTCTGCTAGTGTGAAAGAGCAGACAAATGGCAGAGCAGACTGTTTCTATCCCAATTTTCCTCTCTGTCCAAACATTCCCTGTCTCTCACTGGCACAAAGCAAAGTGAAAATTATGCATGCTTCTTTTCCATAATATTTAATCTCTGGTACTTATAGGCTCTCCAGGCAATAGAATATTTTTAGGAGCAATATAATTTTTAAGTGGATGTTTTATCACCCAAAGAGGTACAGGTGATTATGTGATTAGTACAAGGATTATCTTATTCGATGCAGATGTCTGCATAGCTGAAGGTCCTCCTCATATGAATCCATAATCAAAATGGCCTCAGCAGAGATTGATGCCCTTCTGTCTCTGCAAGTTTTCCTCCGGATAGTTCATTAGCTGCTAACACAAATTGCTTTGTATGATAAAGCTGACGGAGAGGAACTGACCTGACTCATGGAATTGAGTCACTGCCCAGGGATGGGAGAAACCTTTCCTTATTCCACCTTTGGCCAAGGTGGGAGGTAGAAGTGTTGAGGGTTACTACTGTAAAAGAGCAGGAATATGGAATGCCTCTTTAAAAAAACAAAAACAAACAAACAAACAAAAAAAACCACCCACAATCAAAAAAACACCCCACAAACCAACAAAAAACCACCCTCAACAAAAAAAAAGTCTTTCACATCAAATGCAATAATCTGAGAACTGATACCTGCTTCATGTGGAGAAGAGAGATGGGAAAGAGAAGATATTGGGCCATAGGGAGAATTGGGTGAAATTTGGGTATCAGACAGCCTGGTTGGTCTCTCTAACTACATTAATGCAGTGAGGAAATCCCAGATACAGCTTTTATCTACACAGCCAAGTTTGCGGGGTTACGTTTCCAGTGAGCTGATGGTGCTGGCAGGGCTCTTTCAGAAGCAGTTCACGTCTGGCTGGACCATCATGTTCTTGCAGCCTCATGCTGTGCCAGCTGCGAGTGGGTGTCCCAGGGACTCCTGAACTCTTGTGCCCTGCAAATTTTTCTCAGGGTGAACAGAGGACCTTTTATTTTTAAAGCTCACAGTTCCTTCTCTGTTTCATAATTTACTCCTTTTCAAGTTGTTTTCACCACCTCCTATATCCTACATGGCAAGTATAAATCATCTGGGTCCTCTAGTCTGTTTTAAGCACAAGGACAGCAGATTTTTTTAATTTCCTTAAAGTACAGAAATTACTGCGACAGCCAGTCCTGCAGCAGGGAGATGAAAGAGAAGCTGATGATGCAAAATGAATGACACCAAGCAGATAGCGCATGTATTTACCAGTCACCTCCTTAGCATGGACCAGCGAGTTTGGGCTCCTGAATGAATCACTGAAGAGTGGGATCATACTAGTAATGCTCACCTGGACTGATCAGAGTCTGTTATTCCCAGGATACGCTATACCACTCCAATTCACCAGCCAAGAGATCTTGCATTACAGTTTATGACTTAATTCGGTGGATAAGAGTCAAGACTTTGCAAGGCTGAGTATTAAGTGTGGATACTTTGTTTTTTTTTTTTGTGGAGCACAAGAAAAAAAAGTTATCAAAACTACTAAAGTAGCTCAGTCCGTCCTGAAGTACTCTTGTGAAGGTCTAACAAGGATGGATTTGATTTTTCCCTCCTGACATTCTGGCTATTGTACCGTGTGGTATTATTTCGCACTAAGTTACCTCCTACAGAATATCAGAACTACCTGGTAATTTCTATCAGCACTGATCTTGGAAGAAAAAAAAAACGCTTTTTCAGTAAAATGTGCTTTCTTCTAAAAGATGAGTCGTTTGCTCAGAAAAATAATCCGAGGTTTCAAGTAGTGATCCATTCTTTGGAGATTTTTCTCCTTAGAATGGCATCACACAGTCTCATGGGAGTTGTGGTTCAGGTGCCTCATCCTTCTGCTTGCCTCTGCCCCCAGGACTGAGGCTGGACAAAACACCTGAGCGGTCAGGCAGCTCCCTCCCCTGCTGGAAGGGAAAAGCGTGTTATGGAAGGGATATGCCAGGCAGAAAGCTCTACCCAGAGAGCATCCATCTGAGCTGCAGTTCACACAGGAAATTACAATGACAGCTTGAATCTAACGGTTTCAGCTTTAGGTTAATCTCTTTTGCCAGAAAGTCACCGGTTTTAGTGGGAATATAAATATTTTTTTTTTCCAAAAAGCTGTATTCTTGAGGTTGTATAAATCACATGCCTTCCCTCCTCCTGCTCTCCCCATAAACTTGATGGCAGTCGTAGCACAGAAATGTGATCTCGCATTAAGTCATTACTGATACAGAACATATTTCTTGGGGCTGGCCAGAAGGGCCTGGCTTTCCCAAGTGCTCTCTTTGCTCACAGCTTGACTGCTCACCTGAATCTGCCCACGCACCGGCGTTGTCAGAGGGAGAAACCTCCTCTGCAGGTCCAGCTTGTCAGAGCCACAACAGCATAACGCTCGTGCCCATCCAAGTCGCGTGGTGGAGGAGGTGTCAGGAGGCCCTTGGTGCTCTGCGCCGTTGGGTGTTGCAGCTGCGTTTCAGCCAGCGTGTAGAGACAGTTGTTGGCGCTGAACAGATCTAGGGGGTGCAGTAGGGTTGTGTCTGAGGCAGGTGTCTCCAGATTAGTTTATTACTGTTGGAACGTACCTCTGTTCTAGATCAGGCATCTGAGGACCTCTGAGAGGTGGTCCCCAATATTTCACTGGTTCCCCATGAGAAAGTCCATCTCCCTCATTTTACCGCGGGCGTGCTGTTTGACTATTATTTCCCCAAACCCCTTTAGCACCACTGCAGATAGAGATCTGCCTGCGGACACATCAGTGCACGGGGAGGGAGCAAGCTTGTTCCCATGGGAATATCCCCTCTGCCTCGTGTCTCCTGGCACAGAGCTGGCGCTGCTGCGTGGCACTGATGTGCTCACATACATCAGTGAGGGAGGGTACAGCAGCTACGTGCTGCTCCCCGCTGTCTGCCAGCTACTTGTGGTCTTCCATCTCTGGAATGGCTGAACAACTTGTTCCGCTTATTTTCCATTTTTTCGGCTGGTGCCTCAACCGCTCCTTTCATTTCCTTGGTGCCCAGCAGTGCAGGCAGCCTCGGAGGGGCACTGACAGGTTGAAGCAGAGTTGGTCCATGCTGGAGGAGGCTCTACCTGCCCTGGGGGCATGTGCCGTGTGTTTTAGCAGGATGCTTTTACAGATCCCAGTCTGGGTTGTGAAATCCATCAGTGCTATTGAAACACTTTTGCTCTGGCTACAGACTGGCTGGGTGCTTTGCTGTTATTTACCAGCACAGCTGATGTAGACAGGATATATGTGTGTGTGGGGAAAAAAAAAAATAGCAGAAACAATTACAAAGTTTCCTACTTGAATGATTATTTTTCTCTGAACAGCTGAACTGTAGAGAATTTTTTTTCCAGCTTGTCAGCACCGAGCTGTAGAATTGTATTAAAAAAATTTCTTCAGATTTGTTGAAAACATAATCTGGTTTAAACAAAGCCAACAGATGAAAGGTCATCGCTGGTTCAAACTATTAGGCAGTTTAGCAGTTCTGAGTGTATGCCCTTCTGTGAACCCTCAGGTGTTTCAGTACCGTCTCTCCCCCTCTAACTCCCCTGAGAACAGAGGGATGCTGCAGGCAGACTCACCACCCTGAGAGGGAGCTGTGCTGGCTTGTGGTGGGCAGTGTAATTCGGTACCAAAAGTGACTCTGTGCACTTGGCTCCGTGTGGATTGCAGAAGGCCAGGACCAGGCAGCAGCTCTATCTCTTCAGAGGGGTCAGCATCATCCAGTTTTGATGCCCTGGTCCCCCCAGCTTGTTCTTGTCTGACGGTTCTTGCAGTCAGGACACCCTGCAGCCTGGCGGTCACGTGCTGGGGACCGTGGCTTGGGGATAAAAGACTTTGGTCCCTCAATAAAAAATCCATCCTGAGCATTTGGTCTTTGCTCTGCTGTTTGTTTTGTGTTTCCCAGTGCTCTTTTCATGAGGGATGGCCACAGCAGAGAGGATATATTCATTTTTTATGACCTTATGTCACAAGCAGACAGAGGTACGTTGGCATTCTCTTTAGTGTATCGGCTCTGTTACAGACTCTACATAATGCTTGTGCTCATCAGTGGGACTGAATTTTGCCATCATTCTTGCCTGTGCAAGATACTTTAAAAGACATGTTCTTTTTCCAGACCTGACAATCCTGGCACTGTCACTTTAAATATAAGGTAATATTGTACCACATATATCACAGAGAGCTGGTCTAAGCCATACCAGTTCCTATGCTGGTTAATCATGTTTCTACTCATCTCAACCCATAGGATATACTGCAAAACATTTTTTTTTCTTCTGTACTCTTTTCCCAAAACAATAGATGTGCAGGGAGGGGAGGGAAGGGAAAGTATGCGATTTCATATATGCAAGCAGATCCCTACCTTCCAGACCTGGGTAGGAAGCCTGTCACATCCCGGCATAGCAGCATTGTGGTGTTAAAATCCTGACTGTAGTCATATTTTTAAAGTTTTGTTAATCAGTGTGGCTTTAACGGTGTTCAGGCTCCACTCAGGTTCACATCCACCCAGACCTGGAAGCAGTTCTCACCGGTGTGTTCTAGAAAAAAAGGTAAAAATTCACAATTGCTCATCATGCAGGATGTGGGCGTTACAGATTTGTTAAGCAGTTGGGAATCGCTCCAGTGACAGCCTGAGGCAACTGGATTCAGTCATAGGCAAGATGGATTTATTTGTCAAACATTCCCTAGAAGAAGATTTATGATACAAAGAGCAATGTTTGAGCTCAAAGTCATCGCATCCTTATTTCTCCTTAAACAAGCAAACCCCCCATTTTTAATCCATAGTGAAAGATCAACCAGGTCTGAATTGATACTGCCTAGGAGTCTGCCTCTTTCATTAGTTTTTGGATTTTTTTAAATCTTTTTTTTTTTTACAAAAATGGCCAGAATTGAAGGGAAATGTTTCAGCTGCTTAGGCAAAATTATTTGATTGATCTGAACTGATATATCAGGACTTAAAAACTATTAATAATCTGGATTTTTTTCAGTCTGATTTGGGATGTTATTTTTTACACTCACAAAATAATTTCAACCACACCCTTGAAACTCGCTGCATGACAAATTCATTTCCCCACTCGATTTTGCTAACTCTCTGAAATTTCTTATGGCCTAGAGTGCAGAACTCCTGCTCAACAGCACCACTCATCAGCTCGAAGATTGCTCAAAACCTTACTTTTACTGATTGGCATAGGGGCATCAGGACTTTCCCATGGACTGTATCTACCGTGATAACGTCTCTGTGAGCATGGACCAAAATGACAGCAACTGTTCTAAGGGACTTACTGTCTGGGTGTGAAGAAAAGACAGTATTTGGCTCAGGGAACACATGGTGAGACAGGTAACGGCTGGGGACCCAGCGCTGTGAGCACCAGCAGGACAGTGTGGTCACTTTGCAGACAGCTGCTGCTTCTGTTTTTGATGGGGACACGTGGGAGGGATTTGGGTGCTCCCGAAGTGACAAATGCTGGCACAAGGGCCAAAGGGAAGGCAGATCAGCATTTTGGTGATGGAGACAGGTGGTGAGAAAAACTGGGGAGAGGCTGTTGTGGCACTTGAAAGAGGAGGCAGCTCACAGGGTCTGAGGGAAGCTCTGAAGGAAGGAGCGGGAGTTTCTCTCCGCAGTACTGTTTGGAGCAGTGGAGAGGAGGTTGTGGATATTAAAGGTGTGAGGTGGTAACACCTGCCTGCTTGTTCTCAGGATCCCTCAGAGATGGTTACTCTGAGATGCCGGTACAAAAACGAGTTTTAAGATACAGGATGTGAGGCTCGAGAGAGGAACAAGCCAGAGATGACACCAAACCCCAGGTGAGGTGACTCAGCAGGACGGGATGTCACTCCGGGCAGTGTGTAGAGGGGAATGGCCAGGAAGGAAGGTAAAGTGCTACTTCACGAATGTATCTTGTGTGTGTGTGTCAGATGAACTTGCCTTCGATTTGAAGTTCAAATCTATAAAAGAAGAGTCCAGACACTTAATCATACTCCAATAATAACAATCTAGTTTCGATTAAAACTCATTGCTTGTGAGCACCGAGTCAAATGCTGTAGATAGATATAGACAGATGAGCTGCTTTCTATATCCACAGAGCAATAATATGACCACTATCTTAATTTAAAAATTATTTGTCCTTTTACAGTTACCATTCTTTCAGCAGAAAATCAATACTTTATTTCAGTAACTCTGACTTTCTCTGAGCGTGATTTCTCCTATGTACCTGTAGCACACAGGCAGGTTTAATCTTTGGTTTTAACCTGCTGTTTGCCTTTTTGATTTTTTTTTTTTTTTTTTCTGGCTTTACATATTGACTTCAAATCTTTATGCTCAGCTTAGTTTATGCAAACTCATTTATTCAATCTAGCCCATTGAGTTACGGTCAAAAGACAAATAATCTTCCCTCAACACACTCCCTTTTAGCTAATCATAAATTACTGGATGTCAATATTCCCTCTGAAGACTAAAGACCTCATTTATGGGTGCCCAAAAAGTTGAAAACGAATAAACACATAAATCAATCTGGGGAAAGTGTTAAAAATTACTGTTGCACAAATGTTTCCTTCTTTCATAACCCTGCGGCAAGAACAACATTAATCTTCATTGAGAAAAAGATGCAACATACACTTAAAAGAACTGTGGGCTGCTTATAATTTGAGAGTGTCCTAAATCAAATAAGCATTTCTCACTCACTTGAGGAGCATGTGGTATTACTTGTTAACAAAAAAAAAAAAAAAAAAGAGGTTGTGCTTGGGAGTAAGTCACTAGAGCTATTGAGCTAACCGATGCACAGTTGGGTTCTGGAGAGAAAAGCGCCTTCAGTCTCAGCAGGTTCAACGTGCGTGGATAATCCTTCATGAAACTTTGTTAAAGTGAGAGCCTGAGAACATCTGGGAACCTTTTTCAGAGAACGAGACTGGAAATTGTAGTTCAGAGATAGCAGGGTGGGGTAGGATCAGTGATGGGCCTTATGAATTGCTGCCTGCTGGGCACAGCAGTTAGAAGTGCTAGGGCTCAAGCAACATATATTAGCTAAACAAGGGCAGGTAAGCCAGGACTGAGCTTGTAATGTTGTCTTTGTATTGGCTGCTTTACCATCCACAGAGGAGCAAGAAAAGAAAAAGGACATCCAGTGCTCCCCCAGACCCCAGTGCAGGGGTTTTGCTCCCCTGCACTGTCCTCACCTGGCCAGGCTCTGAGCAACGTGCGAGCCAATCGCCCAGCTCAGCCCTGGGGAAAGGAGATCTATGTCTCCTGTGCACACCACAGGGACGTTTCTTTGGTTCTCGATTCGCATTGTCTGGTGCAAGAGCTGCAGTGATTTCATAACATGGTTCAACCTGTCCTTGCGGTATGCGCTTCCACCCGGGGGGCTGCTGGGGACATCGATCCCTCGGGTACTGAAACCCTTTATAGAGGATGCCAGGAGAATGCAAAGCAATATGCAAAGTTTAGATGGGCTTGAAAAGACGTGTCCATCTGCAGCAGGACCATCCCTCATTCAATATGAATTTTGCTAAGGAGTCTGAAGCTGCTTTTCTGGTTACTCGGTGCTACGATGCACACTGCCTGCACCCCCTTTCCTCACGGTGAGTCATGGAGAAACAAATGCATTTGGCTTTTAAGCCAAGGCTTGTAAGGTCTGAACAGGTATGATACGAACCCATTTTAATGGAGTATCTGCTATTTAAACCCTCTACTGTTTAGATCCCGTGGAAAGAGGCAAACGTGCCTGTTGGTCCTGTCAGTTATTTTATAAATCAAGCTGTGGCTGTTAGCCAGGAGCACTATAAGCAAAGGTATGTGGAAATTTTTCACTGCAGCAAAGTTGACAGGGAGGAAGAAAGAAAAATATATTTTTTTCCACTCCTACTCTGAATATTTTTTAATTTTTTTTTTATTTTTACGAAAACAGGAGGTGAATTTCAATGTAGAACAGCCACTCCATTTTACATTAATATCTGCCTTGTGGTGGTGATGTCCAGTATTCTCTAACTTGCATGATACTTCCAAAGACACATCTTTTGCCCTTTCATCTTGAAAAACTATATACGCCTGGATCAGATTGAGGTTGTATCAATGTTTTGACATTTGAGGAAAAGTGTTGTGGATGAATCCTTACCAGAATACCTGGTTACACCTGTAGAATTGCCACAAACATCGGCATGAAGAAATCGCGTAGCCCTGCTTTGCTTCTGAATCGCTTATTTAGAATGAAAAGTTAAATTCTCACTAATGAAGGAAACTCCTAGTTAAGAAGTTATTAATTTTAATAAGTCAGAAAAAAAAAAAAAACGAGTAGCTTTGCTGTAGTAAAAGATGTAGGTTTTGTGATGCAAGTACTCATCGATTCATACTGGTAATTAATTCATAAGCTTTTTTTAATACAGACTTTTTTCAGATATACTTCAGAAATTTGTGGAGAGAGGGATTTGAGCAAGTAAACATAAGCAAAAATAAAGCTCAAAGTCCGGAATTTTTGGCTCAAAACAAACCAAAACGACACAAGTTTTACACAGGGCTTCCATCAAAGCCACTGCTCGTGACTGTTCCTTTTCAGAACTGGTTTAGTCAGCAGGGGACAGTAAGGATGGAGGTTTGTAGCTTGTGCTCATGCATGTAATTTACTGTGCTATTTCTCCGTCTCTTTGTGGTGATCTAATCAGAGGCGTGATGCCAGCTGAACTACATCGTATCTGAAGAAAAGGAGTCTTAAAGACTGAATGATTAAGTGATGGGATGTAGAGGTTCTCCCGTGTAGGAATATGGATTTGACTGCAAAGCAGGACGTGATGTAATATACTGCTCAGAATCTGTTGCCAGGTCCCTGGGCAAAAATGAACCTACAGAAGGAACATCCCCAAAGATCAGAAATGTTGTTGGGTAAAGATGAAAAACCCTTAGAAAACATTGGCAAAAACAACCCTACTTAAACAGATTTATCTCTCTTCACTGGTATGAGGAAATAGAGGGGAAAAAAAAAAATTGAAGATCTGAAATTAAAACTTAGGGGCCCCAGGTGATCTGAACTGAGTTTGAGGTAAGGTTGTTTCAGGGAGCAGTGCTTTATGCTATGTGAGACATCCAGAGAAGCTCGCTGCTCCTCACCCTCTCCAGCTGGAGAGCTGGAATTGTTGCAGCATGTTAGCTAATTTTGGTTATAATTTGCCAACAGGAGAAGTAGAAATATCATTACTACTTTTTCCCTGTTTTCTTTTCTCAAGAGAACAGTTTTTCTCTTACTGTTATAAGAACTGGGAGAATGAAAATTGGCCCGTTTTCAGAGATGCTGAGTGCCTGGAGCACCATCTGGAATCAGTGCAACCAGCCAAACAATTCAACACCACAGAAAATCTTCCTGTTTTCAGACACCCCCCCACCCCCCCACCCCCCCACACACACCCTTTTCTGTACAATTCTGCATGCGAATACTGCACAAAAAGCTTCTTTCTGATGAGGATCCAGTTGGCATCCAGATAAACCATATTTTCAACTGTCTCCCAGTGGGGATGGATTACATTTTCCTTCAGAGAGAGGCCAGATGATTTTTATTACAAATGAACCAAAACCTTGAGGCAGGACATGCATTACATTTCCATGACAGCGCTGGCAGGAGTGAAAGATCCTGATAAGAATTTAAGGATAATTGAACTCTCGTCTCCAGCTCCGCAGGTAGATAACAAATATAGCAGCCTCCAAATTCCGCGTGTGACCGAGTGAGGCTGGGTGAAAGGACAAATGGCCCACGGCTCAGAAGAGCCAGGATCTGTCAGGATTCTGAGTCTACATCCCAGCTGTTTGTGGTCTCCGTCTCTTGTCCTTCAGAGGACATGTGGGCTATAGCTGTACTAGTAAATCAAATGTGTCCAAGTCTATGTTTTTGGCATTGAGACTGTCTGGCAAAGAGCAGCCCATGCAAATACTGTTAAATTGCTTGACCTTTGTGACAGGTCATTATGCTATAACGTGGTTAGATAGAAGGATGACAAAATAAACTTGTAAACATCGAGTATCTTTTAGCTGCAGAATATATTTACGAGAAGTGCCAGATGGATGGGTGTAAAAGAGTTTGTGTTTGATCAAAGACAGTCAGAAATGATCTCTGAGAATGGTAGAGCAACGGACAACATTCTGAATGGGCTTTGGTGGCACGAGGTGGGCAGCAAACCAGTTTAGTGACCACTAGCACAGCCTGACACTGAAGACTGTCCAAGTGGTGAGAAGTCACCCAACGGCTCTTACCCGGGTAGTGAGTCCCATTTCTGGGGCGTGCTCCCTGGAGCACCTCCGGGTCTGCAGTCCTCGGGCACCAAAGTACTGAGGGGCTGCTACAAGGTAGTCTGTAGTGCAGCATCCCTGAAGCAGCTCTGATCTGTGCTAGTGATGGCTTTGGCCAGAGCTTGCTTTGTGATTGAGGTTTTGGGGGTGATTAATGCCTTTTCATTCCTTCTCATCCCAGTCTGTACTGATGGTATTACCAAGTACAGCCCTTGGCCTGAGTTTTATCTGTGTTGCTACATGTTTTGTTGGTGTGGTGGTGGGGTTTTTTTGTTGTTGTTTTTTGTTTGGTTTTTTTTTTTTTTCTGATCATGCTCTAAGTACACACACAGCTATTTCATCACACCAAGAAAGGTCCTTCCTCAGCTCATTGACTATTCGATAAAACCTGTAGTCAGAGCCACTCTTTAATTACTGAATTAAAGGAGCTTTGATTTCAGACAGGTATTACAGCCTGGTGGTGTTTTCTTTGTCACTGCAGCAGGTTATTGGAAGTGTATAGTCCTTGATTGAAAAGGTTGTGTGCATTTACATTTCATCTCCACATCTTCAGCTGGATCAGTAGCTTGTCAATGGGTCATTGGGAAGCAGACGCCAGAACCTTTGAATATGTTCAATTTATAAAAGTCTCTGTTTCTGGCACAGCACCCGACAGTCCTACACAGCCAATACCTTATTAATGCACCATTAGCCACAAGGAACATTTTTAAGTGGACCTAATGTCCAGGGAGTGACGAGGGCTTGCCTGAGCTGACTCAGCAGTTTGGAAGGTCTTTTCTCTCTTGCAGGAATCACACTAACTTCTGAATGTGCTCAAATGTCCCAAACTTAAACGCTGGTTTTCCCCTTCTAGTGATCTTTATTATTTTGGTTTCTGGTGGACTAGGATCACTGTAATTTGAAAGTAGGTCAGTGTGCTGAGGAGTAGATACCTCCTATTAGGGAGTTCTCTTTAGAGCAACTAAAATGGTCAGAAGGATGATGAGTTGCTTTACAAGTGCCTGAAGGAGATGGGATTCTTCAGTTTAGGAAAAAGGTGGCTGAGGAATAATATGTTTGAGTTATACAAAATCACAGGCCAGGTGGGTGGGAAAATTATTTCCTCCTAATTTTAAAGTCACCCATTTCCAAAATAGGGAAGCCTGGGGGCATTCAATGGAACTAGTAGGAAATCAGCTTGAAACAGAAAATAAGTACTGCTTTATCCTGAAACTTGTTGCCACAGGAGAGTGGAGACAGTAGCAGCAGGCTCAAAAGGGGCTGGATGAGTTACGAACAGGTCCATAAAGACACTGAAAGCACTAAGCAGAGGTCTTCTCTGTAACTTCCCTAATACAACTGTTGTGGATGCTGGAGGACGGGCTGCCAGACATGGCCAGGCTTACATCATCTCCCCTGACACTGCCAGAGGCAGGTACTGGGCTGGATGGACACTGCCCTGACCCAGCGACAGGTTTCTTTTGATCTTAATTCTTTGATTGCTAATGTTTTCAGGCTGACTCCTGGAAACTCCTTTTAAAAGACAGAAAACATTAAAGGTCTGATCCAATTTGAGCTTCAATCTCTACTTACATCTTTAAGTAATAGATCTCTAATACCAGGCACGGATCTTTGCTTCTAGTTTAACTCTGTCTCTTTATATTTACATATTCAGCAAAATAATGAGATTCCTCAAAAGCTTTTCATGCATGAAAGGAAACTAAGCTCCAACAGCTCAGACCTATGAATAATAAGGTGAGATGTGTCCCAGTGGGCCTCTGCCTGTCCCCTGACTGGTATTTATTTATTGTCACAGGCTCATTGTATGTCTGTACTCTTGGAGGTTTAGTTAATTGCAAATGCAGGCAATGGAGGCTGGTTGTCTTGCAGAACACTTGACTTCGGGCCAGAAACAAGTACACATCTAACAGAAATTACATCCCCAAATCTGTGTGTCCTGAAAAAGATAGAATTGCCTTTGAACACCATCTCTCCAGACACATAACTCAGCCCACAGCATCCAATCAATGACCTTTAAAACTATGCAGGGAGCAAGAGATGATGATACCATTAGGATCAGCTAAATTCTCATGCCTTGTTTGGTGCACTTCTATGTTAAGGTTTAGGTTAGGAACTAACTGAACTGTGGTCATACTCATTACAGAATTAGCCTTTTTTAAGGCAAATTTTTATATATTTGCAAATGCAGATCTGAAACTTTTTTTTTTTTTTGGATGAAGTGTTCTTTCCTTCCCCTTGGATTGTTTTCCCTGCAAGGTCTTCTAGATGGTCCTAATGCTGTGCGTTATGGTAAGGAATGACTCCGGTTCTCCCACAGGTTCCATGTGGCACAGCTGAGTCTGGGAGCATCTGAAAGGACAGGACATTCAGCCCAGAAACAGCACCTGCTTTTTGGTTGCCTAGCTGCAGTTCTGCCTGGTGCTATTCCCCCAGTGCTGGGTTCAAAAGCTGCTCCTGCTCTCGTGCCAGCAACGGTCAGGATTCTTAAAACTTGGTTTTGTTTGAGGAGGGGGAGACTGAAGTAGCAGAAAGAACCTTTATAACTCTATCGTGGCTCAGCATAGGTTTTCTATTAGGAGGTGAACAAGAGCAACTGGTTTCCATCAGTTTTGCAGTGTTTCCGAAATTATCTGATTCACAGAAATAACAAAGTCCGTGATCTCCTCCGTCATTGTGGATTAACATGAAGAATTATCTAGTTGTAGTGGGGCAAAGTGGTTTCCTCTTTGCTAAAAAAACCCTCCTGTCATTTTTTTTGTTTGTTTTTTGTTTGGTATTGACACAAAAATGAGACCCCGGATGTGTACAGCCTGGGATGCAAAGGTGAGAGCGATGCTTAAGTTTTGTGTGGAGGGAGCTAACATGGGCCACAGGGATTCTCTGTGGCAGGACAAGGCAAGGAGACATGTTTTGCTTCAAGGTGGATATTTAGAACAGGATTATTTGAGTCACCTGTAACGTGGAAGTACAGACCTCAATTTTAGCGGAGTTTTAAGAGTTATCACTTCCAAAAGAAGGTAAATAAAATCAGATGACCTCTTTCATTTTTCTGTATAAGCTGAAAGTAATTATTAACTAAGAATAATATCTTAAGCAAAGATACAAGGAAGCTCCTTTAATAACAGAAACCTCCATCGCTGCCCCACAGTCTGTAAGTCCGGTCAGTGCCTGACAGTGCTGTGCTTTCTGTTCCATCCTTGCTCTGCAAATTGAACTTTGCAAATTGAGAAGTAGCCAAGCATCTCTATCCATTTACATGACCACCCTAACTGCACCCGCAGCTTTGAAGGGGGGGCAGCAATGGAAAGTAGCCCGAGACTGCTGTAAAATTTAGTTCTTATAAATGCACTAAGCCTCAAAGTAGGAAAGAGATGTACTGGCTGGTTGCTAAAGAGGACAGAGTGCAGGAAGGAGGTAGGAGAGCCTGCTCGCAAACAGCCTGAGGCACGTGAAGTCACCAGGGTCAGCAACCCCGTAGTGATACCCGGAGTCAGTAATGGGGCTCGTATGGAAGAGCAGCCTAGGGTATCTTCCCTGGGTCGAATGAATGTTGGAACTGCAAACCATACAAAAGCGGAGAGAGACACAGCACTAGAAAATAGCACAGTATGGGCGTGTTAAAATATGGTCTGCGTGTTGCTAGATACCTTGCTTTGAATGACTTTTCCCTAGAAGAGAATACTCTTTGGCCTTCGTTTACTTGACTACAAGCACCCTTGAACTAAATTAGTTTAGTAAATGTTGGACTGGCCGTGGGTGGGTTGATTTCCAGAAAAATTCTTTTAATAATAAAATGCCTCATAAAGACTGCATTGACTTCAGGCATACTGCAGGCAGCTAGAAACTTCTGATTACTTTAACACAATATTTCTGGGTTAACCCAAAGACCAAATGCCTGACAAGTGTCATCATCTTTCTGGCAAAAGTCCTCCACAAGCAGGAAAATAAAGGGCAGTATTATTCACATGGACATCTGGTTGGTCGGGTCTCAGGAGAGGGAGACCCAGTGTGATATTCAGATTGAGTAAAGTTTGTGCTTCCAAGACACCTATATGAAAGCAGTGGGCCATATAGGCTGACAGCCTACACTTGGCATTTCTCGTATTATGCAGTGATATGATGAGCACAAACTTTAGCCCTCCTCCCCCTCAACTTTTTTTTTTTTTTTTTTTTTTTTTTTACTCACTACTGACTATGCAGTGAGAAAGACAGTGGGTTTTGTGCATTGCTGGGTGAATCCATATGTCTGAAGGCACCATCCTGACATCTTCGAAGGCCTTCATAAAACCAGGTCTAAGCTAAAGCAGTCTCAGGAAACCCTGCTGAACTTTCTCTTTGAGGAAGAGAAAGGATGCTCTAACTGCAACACTGCATTCCCAAGCCAAATTCCCCTTGGTATCCCCTCCCCTTCTCTGCCAACTAATAAAACCCTCATTTTCATGCAGGGAAGTCCAAGCAGAGTTTTGACTTTGGAAAATAAGTGCCAGCAATTATCTATGCAATTTCTAGTAGGAAGTGTTTACATATTGTAATAGCAGCAAAAAAAACCCCTAAGCTTTGAATTTGAACAGAATACTGTTCAAATTATTGCTTTGGCATCTACTGAAGGTATAAAGTGACAAGACTTCACAGAAGTCATAAGTCCTGATAGACTGTTTCATCCCTACTTCAAACTTCTCTGAGCTTATGAAGTAGTTTCCTGAATGCTACACTGGGGTTTGGGTTGTTTTTTGTTTGCTTTTTTTTTTTTTTAGTGACCTACTGCAGTGTTTACCAATTAAAGCATCTCCCAGATTTCTTATAAATATAACCTTGAAACTGTATTAGGAATCTAATGCTGGAATATAGCTTGCCTATGCATATCTGTCCATCAAAGGACAAAGTAAGTGCAGTGGTTAGGGATGAATGCAGATCCACGTTTAAGAAATTGGGGATATCCTTTGTATACACGACTTTGGTACATGAATCCTCTGGTTTATGCTGCAGGGATTCCCCTCCATTCCTGTTTAAGATCTTCCGACAAAGCTAATTATGGTAGCAAGCAACTTGCGTCAATGTCGTTTAGGGAATATGAACATTTGTGTTTTCAGGAGTTCTCATGCGTTGCCCTGAATTTCAGATGTGGTTTATCGGTTGTTGGAACTATGTATGAAGACATTTCAGTCCCTGAAGTCAGACGCGTTTCAAAGCGTAGTACCTTTATCCTCCTGCAAATTTTGCTTCTTCCAGTGAAAGTGTGATGGTTTGCTATTCGTACATGTTTAAGAAAATTCCTTCACTATACAGTCACACTTTTTACTCAACCCACAGTCTGTTGGATAACTAATAGTCTTCAGAAATCTGCTCTGTTACAGAAACTGACCCTAAAAAACATCTTCCTTTCCCTTTATTTATTTATTTATTTAAGCTTGAGAAGCAAAACTGCTTTTCTAACGCTGAAAACTTAGCCTGGGAACTGGATCTAGGTTCTCTGCTACCTCATGAATCACCATCCTGGGAATGATTCTGTGCTGGAACTTGGAACAGCCTGATAATTCAGGAGCCAGGAGACATCCCAGCTCCCCCACACACCCTGGCCTTACATATGGCAGTGCTGCATTGCTACTGGATATAAAAAGCCTACAGGATCTGTTTCAGTCAGGAAGCAGCTGGGAGTTTGAATGCAGATGAGAAGTAGACTTAAATCATTTGAGTAAAAAGAGGTCAATAGAAAACGAACATTATTTTCCTGTCCATAATTGCATTTTAAGTACATAATAAGCAGACGATGATAACCATGTGCTAAAGGGTCCCACTGTTCTTAATTGGTTAAAATGTCTTCTGAAGATTGTTTCTATTAAGGATTTGACACAGCGTAGTGTTATACCATTGCACCAGGATGGATTTGCAGTTAACTATGGCTCTCTTCTCTGGGTCAGGCAGCTTTGAATTATACGTGGTTTTCCACAGTTCCAATACTATCAACTGGCAGTGACAGCCACCTGCCTCTGTCCCACTGACCTCAGTAGTGAGGCAATGGCAATATGTCTGGGGCCTTTAGCACCAAACCCCATGTGAGCTGAAGGAGGTTTTTCCAGTGGTTATACAAAGTTTAGATGTTAGAGCTAGGGGTTAGTGGTCAGACATGCTGAGTTGAGGTATTGTGCCCAGCTGCTCTTTCCTTTTCTTGCCCAATGCCAATTTTCTGGTATCAAAATCTGTGTTATTTCACTTCTGTCAAAAGTGTTAAGAAACTTCCCTCTTAATAACCCAGAGCAGGGCTGGGAGTGACCGTGAGGGTGTTTATGCTGGCAAACTGCAGGGGGTCAGCCAGGAAGGGGAGAGTGATGGATAGTTTTGGGTGGGCAGCTGGAAATAATAATTTATGCCAGGTCAGTAGGGTGAGGGTGGCCATGCCTGGCTCTATCCTGGTAAATAGTGCCTTGAGTTATAGAAGCATGGAGATAGGGATTGATTTTCTCCTCTGTGGGACCTTCCAACCTGGGACTCCATCTGTTCTGGGCTTATATTTCTCAGAGATTGAGGCGGGGAGGGGAAAAGTGAGTATGTTCCCTGTAAGATGAGACAGTAAAATCAAGAATCTCTTTCTCGGACTGTGCATGGAAGATTCCAGGCAAAGTAGTTTTCTGTAGGGTCCTAGAATGAAAATATTTCTCCTACCCTTGCCTAGAATGAATGGCTTTTGTTCTCCAGACAGAGAATGAGAAGTGCACTTCTGAAGGGTATTCTTGAAGCTGGCTGCAGTACAGGTTGCTCAATATTAATTAAAAAAAAATCATACTATCATAATCATCATGATAATACCAGCCCAGTGTTTTATCCCACTTTCTTTAAACAGACTAAATAAATCTTTGACTTAAATAATTTTCCATGAAGTAGCATGGCAACTGCTCCAGTTTACTGGCATGCATGCAGACAACAGGGTCCTGGCAGAACTTTAACATACACACACATTTTAATGGCAGCATCTCTCTGGGCTTTGTCTTTTTAATTGCAGAACATTAAATCACACAATCCATCTAGCTCGAGGCTTTCTGTCTCAGCCACGTCTCATGTTAACCTGTTGTCAAAATAAATTTGATTTGCACGTATATAAGCCGGGCTGATATTTTCAGATCACTTACCTGAATGCAATTTTCACATCAGGGTTTGAGCACATGCCTGGCTTTAAGTGTGTACTTAGGGCAGCCCTGAGAAGTAAAGCGGTAAGGCCGAGATACCTAATTGGATTTAGGTTCCTAAATTCTCATAGAGTTTAATGAGAACAGGGCTTCCTAGGCAGGATTTTGGAAGCAATCTATTCCTACGCCTTTGACTTTTAACCGAAGTCTAACTAATACTGTCAGACTTAAATGCATGCTCTAAGTATTTGTTTGGATGGCACCTAGAATACTTTGTACATTAGAGTCTTTGTACTGGATATGGTACTTCTCCTTCCACCCCCCACCTCTACTATTGAACGTTAAGGCAGAAAATGGAAGCGTTTTGCTAATTACAAGTAGGAAGAAACTTTCCAACTTTAAAAATTAATGCATTTATCCAACCTCTTCCCCGCAAGTCAGATTATTCCCTCATATCTCAAGAAACAGTAACAATCTCCTTCCCCTAGGTCAATGTGTAGGCATTAATTTAAATTCATGTGACAAATGGTATCAGATTGAGCTGAAAAAACAAATCATAAATCTATGCTGACCAGGCATATTTTCAAAAAAATGTCTCAAAATAACTTGCTTAGTAAATTAATACAAAGCCTTTGACATCAGAAATGCTTCAGACTAACGTCTACACAGCTGGTAAAATGGAATTTTATTATCCTGAGTATTAAATGGAAGGAAGGTCAGAGAAATTAATTAAGCAAATATATAGCAAGCCTGACCTGTCAGTCATTAGAAACTCAAATCAATGGGCACTTGTCTTGCAAGACATAAACATTACTGCTTACAGAAACATAAAAGAACCGTGGACTTGGACCAAGTAGAAAGAATTCTATTTTGGAAGGCTTTTCTTCCTAACACAGGACCTTTTCAAGAGCATTTAATTTACCAATATTGGACTTCTCCATTTTGTAACCAAATAGTAAATCCTATCCCACACTTACTGAGACCACAGCCTTACATAACCACTTCAGTAGCATTTGCCCCAAATTTGCCCAGCTAGTTTTTCAATGTCTGACTACAATGAAAGCAAGAGTTAATGTAATAAAAAGAGAACTCTCTGCAGTAAGCCTTTGGCCAGAGTTATAACAAGTAGATTCACGTTCCTTCTTAAGTTTTGAACTGCAGTGATGTTAATAAATGAGAAAACCAGCCTTAGCTCCTAGGATGTGCTGAAATTAATGAATGGCTGTCAGGACTTGGAAGACAGCACAGGCAGACCACTGGGAAGCATCCCCTGGATACCTGGAGCTCCATATTCTCATTAGGGAGACATGCAGTAAATAACATTAATACCAATGGATTTGCATATTCATTTTCAGCCTATTTTGCACCTTGATGAGATGTTACTGCCAGCTTCAATCACGCAGGATTACATCTATAGTGTCTCTGAACTTTTTTTCAAGAGCGGTAGCAGACATCTCCATGATGCTTGAAGAGTAGAGTATCCCTCTCTTATTGTTCATTGTATTGCAGCCTGCTTTTAGATCAACGAATGATTTATCTCTTTGTATTTAACAAGACCCAGCATTGGTAGATGCTGTTAGATGTTTCAAGTGCTAATTTTTTAAGAAGAAAAGCTACTTAGCTTTCAGTTTCATTTGCTTATACCCTAAACTTTGCAGGACTCTATTTGTAGATACAGTTTGCCAACTGTTTCTCTTGGCGACAATAATACAATCCAGGAGTGTTTCACTGGAAGCACTGAGCATTAACTGGGAAGAAAACTTGGTTGTTCTTCATGGCTGATATGGTTCAGTTGTAGATAAATTAATCTATGTGCTTTGGTATGTTCCCTATGCGTTCTGCTTCAGTAGTTCACTTCCTAATATTTTGATTTTACGCTGGCATAAAGCTATGGGTAAGCCAGTGCTGTGCAAACTTTATAACCTCAAGGAATTATTTGGGACACAGTGAACTAGGCATGTCTGTCCTCATTTATCCCCACAAAAGTCCATAAATCATCTTCCATCTACTTCGGCATGCGGTGGCACTCAGGAAAATGCTATGCAGAGCTCTCCATCATGCAAATGTTGGCTGAGACCCTGTGGCCAGTTAAGTCAGCAACATGAAGACTTGATTCTAAACAGCAAGCAGAGAAAACCACAAGAGTAAATCATGATTCCTTCTTCCTTCCTTATTTTTTTCTGGGTGTATAAAAAAACCCCAAACAAACCAACCCAAACCCCAACAAACCACACAAAACAGTGCATGAACATACTAGAGCATCTACCTACCTATCTATCTACCTACCTACCTACCTTTACCTTAGAAACAGCCTTTTCCTCATTTCACAGCCTCCAAACCGAGTGAATTCTATTAATCATATTTTAAAATATGGGAGAACCGAGCTGTATATAAGGCTGGTTTTAGTTTTAGTTTGTTTTTTAAGAGAAAAATCTTTAAGGGTTTCATTCTGGATACTGGAGTGATTCTCCATTCTGTCTTAAAATGTTCGCTGCTATATAAAGCGTCTAAAAACCCAACAACCAAACAAAAACCACCATCAGAACTGTAGTCATCTGACTTTGTAATGAATTGTGGTTATTTTGCACAAATGTAGAGGAGTTAGCCGGAGAATCATCGGGAAAAGGGGGCCTTGACGTGCTTGAGCTTTGTACACAAACCCATTGACTGAAATTTCCAGCAGTAGCCTAAAATTCTTGCCTGATGCTCACAAGGTCCATGTGCAGTGTTGCCACAGAAAACACGGGTATTTTAATGAGCTCCCACTGTCCTGACAGCGCCACCTCTCCCATCATACCTTATCTATAACACACGCTGAAGAAAATTTCCCCGCCTTCCAGCGCTCAGAAAATTTAAACTGCAAACCGTACAATTTAACTGTTAATCCAGCAAACGCGGTGAGAAGGGGGGGGTTGTATTGCTGTGATTTGAACGCTGTTTGGAAATGCCGAGGCGCATTAAAATACTTTGATGTCATTTTATGAATAATAAATGCATTTATTATTGCTATGCCACTCAAGCAGGGAAAACAACATCAGCTTGCATGGAAATACGTTGGCAACTGCTATTCAGCAAACAGAAGTTGATTATATACAAATCTTTCCCATGGCTGGGGTAGGAGTGTTTCCTTGAGCGTCTTTTGCTCATCATTCCTTCCTCTTTGAAAAGGAGAATTGTGTTTTTTATCCCCTCTGCATGCACTTGCACTTCCTCACCTTTTTTAGTTCCATCAACTGCAAACTATTTCTTCATCTTCTTTTTTTTTTTTTTTTTTTTGTGTAATCTCGTGAAAAAGTGCTTTTTATTCCTTCACAAATTCCTTTTCTAAACAGTAATCAGCAAGGACTTTATAGAGCAGTGATTTTCACAGCACCCTTTCAGAGTCCCTGTAGTTCTGCTGTACAAGCAAATGCAGCATATTTTTGAGAAGGATTGAAGTAAACGGCCCCAGATTTTACGTTCTGTGCTCATGCTAGTGTCATGTTTTTGATCAGTAGCTTCCCAGAAAGTTACTGAGATCTAAAAATCTAGAGGAGAGATCTGCAGAATTATATTTGCTATTTTGAAGACATGGCTATTATGCATTTAAATTCATTCTCACTTGCTAAACATGTTTTTACGAGAACTTTACTAGTTATTTAATACCCCGCATGCCAATTTGTTTATGGGCTCATTGAATGACACGTTAATCTAATACAAGTTTATAATTGCCAGAACTGTGTGGGAAAAAAAGTAAAGTGCTAATACAGACAGAAGAAATTGTAAGACTAGAAATCAGAAAATTTTGCCCAGAAAATCTTTTTAGAAATAGAATTCGTTCTTTGTATTCAGTTCTTCAAATCATGGGGGCAAAACTCATTAAGATAATTTTACAAGGAGATCAAGCCAAAAAAAAAAAAAGGCAATAGTTAGCCCACACGGTATATGAGAAAAGCCAAAAAATTGTAGAAACTCGACTGTCCCCCTCCTTTCCCCTCTGCAATAATGTCATAGTTAGAGCATTTAATAATTTTTATTCCATGATAATACGTGGGAAAGAACATCAAGATCATGATTTAAGAAAGCTTAATTCTGATTTCACTTATTCTAGTAAGCACTGGATCAGATCTAGCTTTCCTCACCCCTACATATTTGGTCTTCTAATTTTATTCCTTGTTTTAAAATTCTCTTTGATTTGGCTTTCAAGGTGAGGAATATTTTTAATAGCAGCAGTGACATGGCACTGCACTTGGGAGAACTGGCACAGCTATCTGAAGCCTTGTTTGCAGTGGCTCCTGCTTTCCGACATCTCTTATAGAAGCACTTTGCAAAAAAAAAAAAAAATCCATTATTTTAGAGACAAATGCATCAATAGTGGAGGAAAAACAAAAGTTTGGAATAGAAAGGTGTTGTTTGCTGCTATGAAGTAAGGTGAGAGATTAAGTAATAGATCATGTATAGGAAAGGTTGAAAATTAGTCTAATCCCTCAAAAAAATTTTGAAGGAACAGCTCTTCTTCTTTTCCCCCGATGGTTACTACTCTGTTTTATAGTTTAAACTGCTCTAAAAATGCTGACTTTCTCTGTGCAGTGAAACTTCCAAATATTTCAGAAAAGTGCTGCTGGGCAATTGTATAATAATATTAATGTCTGCTTCAATCGTATACCCTGCTGCTGTTCAAAGATCCTCTTCTTTCAGGAATCCCAGTGAATTTAATAGAGCTGGTAGAGAAACTTTTATTTTCCCGATCAAGCTTGTTAAATTTTCCAGACATTCAATGGGTAAGGCATTTTGTTGGATCGTACGATCAAGATCCTGTGATGAAGAGAGGAAAGAGATAGTGAGGAGAAGGCAGTAGGAGAGGAGCTGCAGCTCTAGTTTGGTGCTTTAGAAGAGTTCCTTCCAGCACAGCCCCTTCCTCTCTGAAGCCCAGGGTGCCTTGGTGGTACTGCTCGAGCTCCAGGGTGAGGCAAGCCTGGTTTTGCTCTGCTAGGATTAGACTCGCTGTATTGATGGGACAAAAACTTTTCAACTGTGTTGAAACATTCAATTTGAACTGCTCATTTTTCAGCTTACGCAAGCCCTACACAGACTTAAACAAAAAAAAAAAAAAAACCAAACCAAAACCTGTAGAGATTGGCATCTACCGAAAAAAAAAGATATTTTATTGACAGAAAAAGGCAAGATACTAAATATTTTTAACCTTTTCTGAACACAAACCATCATTGATTTCCATTTCTGAATGATTCCTTTAAAAAAGTGTTTCAGTTTGAAAAACCTAAAGCAGGCATGATCATTCCCTTTCTCAACACTCCCTGCTAATTCTCTGACATCTGTCCACAGAAAAGCTTTACCTTTGGTGGCTGAGTAGTAGGGAATGCAGAAAATCACAAGTTAGTGCAAAAATGGTGGGTTTTTTTGCATGTGTGTATTTTCTGACAGTCTCTAACACTCACCTACCCACACAGAGACAGTGGTCTGAGCCACGCAGCATCACTTAAGTCATACACCTGACAAGGGTGGGCTTCAAGACCACTGCAAGTTCATCTGGCTCAGAGTTAGATCTGGGATTACCCCAACAACCTCGCCAAATCTCCCTCTGTCCTCTGCTTCGAAAGCGTTGACTCCACAAAACCTCCTTTTAGATGCCAAATTCATTTATTTCAATCCCTGTGCTGGAGTCAGCTTCCAAATGGACTCTACGGCAGTTTCCTATAGCGTTCGCTTCCAGTTGGCCAAGGCTTTGAAGTGCACTGGAAAGGCTCGTGTTTCCTGGAGATGAAAAGTTTCTCTTTACTTTATTCACTTGGAAAAAAAAAAAAAAAAAGGGCTTTCAAAGCTGTGTTACAGCTATTTCTAGCAAAGTTCATGCTGATGTCTTTCAGTCGCTACTGTCACATAACGCATAACAAGGCAATAACTGCAGATGGGGTAGAGAACTTTTTATTAGAATGCTAATGCCAACGCGGTAGGGTTATGTCTTAAAGACAGCAAGCAACTGAGGTCATGTATCTTTCAAAGTTGCATCTTGTCAGTTGAGACAGAGTAATAGACTGCCTATGAGCTCTTAGTCCATCCCAGAAAACCAGTAAGTTTTAACCACTAAATCACAGGCTTCGTAAAAAAAAAACCCCTCAGCCTAGATTCATTGCGCTGTGGTTCCCTTAGAGTTCAGTCTTTCAAATTTAGTTTGAAACTGTAACTTCTGTGAATTTTAATGAAGAAGAATTCAATGATGTCCTCTGTTACCAAACTGCCCAGTGAAGTCACTGGAGCATATATAAATGTTTTTCAGGGCAGTGTATTTACATACATGCTTCAATTTTGGATCAGTGGGACCAGATTGCTATGATAGCAATGGTAACTCTAGGGTATATAAACTGCAAGACTGATCCTTCCTATTCGGAAGTGATGCGTAGGCTGATAGGTTTCAACTGTTACACATACAGCAAGTCCAGACAGTCGAAACCCAGAGAAAAATCCACGAAGAGTTTCTTCCATGTTCAGTACATTTATACTTTAGCACTAGCCAAATGAAAAAAAAAAAAAAAACCAAAACAAACCCAACAAGAAAAACCCACCACCAAACAACCTAGCAGTCAGTTTTCTTATGAAGAAGTGGCTGTTAGATTAAATATCACCTGAAAACATAACATCACTTTTAGAGCAAGATCTTAGCCTGCAGGAGAACCAAAAGAGAGCTGTTCTGTTGACTCAGGCTGCATGTTTTAGCTCAGTCTCTGTTATATTTAATCTGTGCTTCCCTCACCCACGGGCAGGGGTAGGGAGCAGAGCCTGTAAGGTAGTATTTCATCAGGTCTACAAGCTCAAGGAAGGGAGCTCAGAGCTGCCACCTCTTAGATGACTATTAAAAAAAAAAAAAAAAAAAAAAAAAAA
>NW_020799112.1:16685208-16721929 GCF_003259725.1 Athene cunicularia
TGGGAAAGAACATCAAGATCATGATTTAAGAAAGCTTAATTCTGATTTCACTTATTCTAGTAAGCACTGGATCAGATCTAGCTTTCCTCACCCCTACATATTTGGTCTTCTAATTTTATTCCTTGTTTTAAAATTCTCTTTGATTTGGCTTTCAAGGTGAGGAATATTTTTAATAGCAGCAGTGACATGGCACTGCACTTGGGAGAACTGGCACAGCTATCTGAAGCCTTGTTTGCAGTGGCTCCTGCTTTCCGACATCTCTTATAGAAGCACTTTGCAAAAAAAAAAAAAAATCCATTATTTTAGAGACAAATGCATCAATAGTGGAGGAAAAACAAAAGTTTGGAATAGAAAGGTGTTGTTTGCTGCTATGAAGTAAGGTGAGAGATTAAGTAATAGATCATGTATAGGAAAGGTTGAAAATTAGTCTAATCCCTCAAAAAAATTTTGAAGGAACAGCTCTTCTTCTTTTCCCCCGATGGTTACTACTCTGTTTTATAGTTTAAACTGCTCTAAAAATGCTGACTTTCTCTGTGCAGTGAAACTTCCAAATATTTCAGAAAAGTGCTGCTGGGCAATTGTATAATAATATTAATGTCTGCTTCAATCGTATACCCTGCTGCTGTTCAAAGATCCTCTTCTTTCAGGAATCCCAGTGAATTTAATAGAGCTGGTAGAGAAACTTTTATTTTCCCGATCAAGCTTGTTAAATTTTCCAGACATTCAATGGGTAAGGCATTTTGTTGGATCGTACGATCAAGATCCTGTGATGAAGAGAGGAAAGAGATAGTGAGGAGAAGGCAGTAGGAGAGGAGCTGCAGCTCTAGTTTGGTGCTTTAGAAGAGTTCCTTCCAGCACAGCCCCTTCCTCTCTGAAGCCCAGGGTGCCTTGGTGGTACTGCTCGAGCTCCAGGAAAAAAAAAAAAAAAAAAAAAAAAGAGAATAGCAAAGCTTTGAGCAGTATATTCCTTTCATACAGTGGATAAATTCTATGAAAATTTTGTGTTTGTGGACTTTAGTGGCTCTCGAAGTCCTCTTTAGCAGCCCTTTTAACGGGCAGCTGGTGGAAACCCCCAAGATGAAGGCTAAGGTATGAATTATATATAAAATGCCCTCTCTGTATTTTGCTGTTATTCAGCCTCTTGCTCTTATGGGCAGTGATGGTTTCTGCATGGCTCGTGCATCCCGACAGCTAGATCACAGCCTTTTAAGTCAGTCGTGGTGTCAGAGGATAGTTTGGGGAGCAAATGCTGATATCAGCCATTCCCGTGGCTGCTTGATGTACGAGTCTTGTCCAGTGGATTTGAAATGAAGTGGTGTAGAACCATACCGCTTCCCTCAGCTGCTTGCTGAAAGGGTCACCTGCTTCCATCATGAGAGACAGGTGTATCCAGCTGGGACCCATTCGGGTGACGCATTGCTTTTTTTCTGAGATGAAAGACAGTAAATGCTTTAGTACTAAATACTGTTTAAGGAAACTTTCCTGTGGAATATATGCTGCTTTCATTTCCTTTCCAAATCTTGATTTATTGGGGGGTTTTGATTTTGTTGCTTTCAGAGACACTGTTTCATGTGTATGCACTTGTTATTTCTTACCAAAATCTCAGTTTTATGAGGATTATATGAAGTAAATTCTTAAAAAAAAAAAAAAAAAAAAAAGTTACATTTTGAGATCAAAGGATGTCTCAAGGGCAGTTTAAATCAAATCCCAGGCTATGGAGTACAATACAAAGCATTCTCTCTAAGCACAGTATTTCTTCATGTGAAAAGTTATTTCACCTACCTAAATTCCATCTGTAACCAAAAACCAAATTTTATTGGTGCTTGTATTATGCTTTCCTTTCTCTTTTAAAATATTATTTCCTTCATTCCACACATAATTTAAATCAAAACACTATTAGAAAACAACAGGATGACACATAACTTCGTTGTCTATAACAGTCCCGTTATAAATCTTTAATGCACGTTCAAGGACTTAGGCAAATAAAGCCACTGAAAAAAAAATCTGGCTATTTACGCAGGAGGGGGTTGCTCACAAAGGCAAGTGTTTGCAAGGTCAGGATCTCTTGCACTTCTTTTTTCTTCTGTACCAGAATCAGAGTAACTTTTGCAAATGCAAGTAGCTATCAATTACCAAAAATATTCCCAATATACCTTTCACAGAAGTCTCTTAGGTTCTGACCCAAAGTTGATGGGATTCTCCTTATTCCATTCCATGGATTTGGGATCAAGACCCAAAGCAGAAGGCGTCTGGGGAAAACTCCTTTACAGATGCAATTTTCTGTTAGACTTTTTTTTTTTACTTGCTATTACCAACCTGTTCCCACTCTCCAGGCAACTCTTAAAAGAGCTCATTACTAAGATCTGGCAGAAGGAAAATGATATGAAGTGACAGCAGGTGTTTTCTGAACTGGAGAAGCTGCTGTTTCCCAGAAAATACCCATCGTGAACATGAAGATGAGAACTGTAAATGCTGTAATTGTGTGACAGAATCTGAATGGGAGAGAATATAACGCTAGTCATCTTCAGCGTGCTGACCAAATACAGCACATGAAAAGAGAAAGGAGAGATCTTTCTGAATATTTCTGCAGCTGAACAAGGACTGGATCAGCTTTACTCAAGCATTTCCTTTCTGTCTGCCTTTTGCTCGCAACTTGCAGTAACGATATAGTGAATTCGGTAGCAGAATACACTCCAGAAAACAGTATTTTCTGGTGGCTCACAGATGCAGGCAGTAGAAAATCCTTCCATTTCTCTTCCTAGGAAACATTTCCGCTGGCTGTAAGACACAAAGTCGGGTATGTGAAATTGCAACAAAAAAAAAAAAAAAAAGAAAGAAAAGCAATGTTTTGTAAAATTGTGCTTCTAAACATAGGGGTTATCTCACTTTTAAACTTGTACGATTTTCATATGTGGTGATGCGGTTACTATACAAGGATTTTAAACTATTTTTTCTAAAATGTTCTCATACCCTTGTAGATGGAAGTTGTGAAGCATGAATCCTAAAGAATCCCCAAAAATGGAAGACAAAAAGAATGCAATGCTTATATTTGTCAGAATTCAGTCTCTTTCGGGTTCGGTTTATTTAAGTTTTCCGACTTTGAGTAGTTGTGATTTGTCATTGTTTGGACTTTTAATAATGGCAGACACTTTCCTGACAAGATCTTGCTGACACAAATTGGCCCCTTTTGTGTTGGGGGTTAAGGTTTCCTCTTCCATCCCGCTGTTTTTCATAGTCTCTGGGGCTTCTGGCTCATGGCTCCCACCAGGCTTTTTAAAAATCACTGTTGAAAGCGAGCAAGTACTGACAGAGGGAGTGGGAGCTTGAATTTGAATATGGAAACAAAAATTGGATGGGTGACATCAGCTACTTTGGACCGCTTTATAACACAAACTGTGTGATGCAGAAAATTCTTTAGTAATCACGAAATCAATCAGACGGGGTAGGGAGAGAAAGGGGGGGGTCTTTTTCACCAGATAATTTAGATTTGCTTGAGCATGTGGTTCTTTACAGCCATCAGCGCTGATTGAAAGTCTAAAGCAAAGCAATAAGAGGAAAACCTGTGATTTATGATAAAAAGATATAAATCCTTTTTCTGTTTCTAGCAGATGAAATGTGAGCATCTGTGTTTTCAGCAACCTTCTGTCTCGTTTCCTCATCTTTCCCTCCGAACAAAGTACTGACTGACACTGGGGATATGATGTTCTTGCTGTCTGGGAATCTCTCTGGCTGACTACTATGAATTCAGAGTATCTGTAGATAGGACCCTCAGAGGCTTCATCTTGCCAGGGCTAGATGAAATAGATTTTTAAATGCTAAAATAATGCTGAGAAAAGGTATGCGTCTCTGCAGCCATTGCTCAAGCAAACCCTGGTTCAGTTCACATGCTGTTTCCTTTATATTTATGTTCAAAAGGGATGAAAAGATCATTAAAGATTCCAAGAACTAAGTCCTGAAGATTCAGCACTGAGCACACAGCATTTGGAGTTTCCTCCAGATGTTTCAGTGAAAAACAGATATCTGATTTGCAGTCTATCACTGATCGTCCAGTTTATGAGGATACATACTTTCACAGCCTTATTTTAAAGTTCAGTGTATTGAATTACCCTCCAAAGAAGTCAGATGCCAGAATTCTTGCCTAAAGGGAACGGATACAGAAGGTGGGAGAATTGTGGACCCGTTCTTCTGCATCTTCTGGAGGTCAACCTGCCTTACAGGTGCACTTTGAAGGTACTTTGCAAAATGTAGAGCATTATCTTTATAATTCTGGATGGTTTTGGGGTGCATAGATATGCCTTTTGAGCAGCACTTGGAAAAGGCGAGTACATTGGTTTTGCTCCTGTTTAAAACAACAGCTCAGGCAGCAATATTTAAGAATCTTAGTCCTTTAATCCTCCTTGAACACCACTGCACTGCTGCTTTACGCACAGTAGGTTCTGGGGCTTGTGTGGGTGTGGAAATGAAGAGTGGCAAAGAAAGTGTTCTGAATTGTAGCTATTAGAGAGTATTAAGCAATTGCCCTTGGTAAGAAGTGAAAGCAGCAAATAATAGCATATTCATTTTGTTATTGAAAACGGATCATCTAAGCATACATCTGAAAGTCCCAATTAAATTCAATCTTGATGCTCACAGCAGATAAATATAATGAAGGTTCTAAGAGATCTGCTTTCATACATATGAATAAAATAATTATTATGCAGCATATCTAAGTAGTTGACACCATCAGGAAGTCTACCCTTGAATAACAGGAAAGGAAGAAAACGTCCTTTCTTTTGTAGTCAGAAAGAAAGTATTGACTGTGTATGTGTCGTCTTTTGGACATCACTAGCTATAAGATATTTTTCTTTGTAAACATGACAGCTCTACTGAGCATGGTACAAAAATTCTCTACTCTTGTGCGAATACAGCTAAGCTTATCTCTTTGAGAATATGCTGAGTGTCATCTCTTTTAATGTAACATTGTCCGCACCATTGGTCCCTGGTGCAACTATGACACTCATTTTCACCGTGCTTTGAAATTACGGAGCATGTTTATCCACCCACTGTATATTCTTTTATACAGTTTTGTAGTGGAAGCTTTGTCTCTGGTACTTAAATGACAAGATGTTGCAGTCGTGTTTCATATTGTGAGGAAACGATCACCAGTGCTTCTACGAGTAAAAAAGTGCTAGAGGTGTAGCGATGTGAATTAAAGTAGTTTAGGCGACTACAAATGTTGAGCAACCACTGTTAATTAAATTAAATTGACTTGCGATTCGTTACTGGCAATGTAGGATAAAATTAGTAAACTTCCCCTTGTGTGTATCTCTCTAAGATTTCAGTGCAATCAAGTGAACTAGACTTATGAGGCAAGGGTCCTGCCAGGATTACTTAAAGGATGGGATGAAGAAGTAAAAATGTTTGCTTATTAATATACTTTAGACTGTTGAGAAATTAGATTTTTACACCTAATGTTCTCCATCTTAAATCTGACATGAGCAATAGCATCTGGCAAATAATTCTAAGGTTCCAGTTCAGGAAACACATTTTGATTAGAGACCCAAAATTGCGTGAAGGCATAAACCCATCTACTTTTTGTCTTGTGATTCTCATTATGAATCCCGTATCTTTCCAATATGAACTCTTATTTGCATTTCTTCTCCTTCCCCCATTTTGTTCCTCAGAGAAAATAATTTGAAAACAGTAGCTTGTTAAATTACCAGAATTATTTTACCTGAAAATATCTGATGATAATGTCATCAAAACTGCATGTCCCGAGTACGCTCTAGTTACAGGTAAAACCCCTCCTATTTCCTTGTGATATAGAAATCAGTACTAGGTTTATAATGCTCATTCAGAGATATCTTGTAATAAATCTTCATATGTTCCAAATTCCTTATTTGTTTTGCTGGATATCTAGGTGGAGGAAACAGGAACAGATGACATACACGCTGATTGTGAACCTGTTACTGAAAAAATTACAGTGCTCTTAGGTTCCTTAAACGAGAGCAACTACAACACCTACCAAGTGCTCATAAACAGAAAGGGAGGGGTCGGGGTAGTAGAGAAAGGGCAGAGGGGAGCAGATCAGATTCAGGGGCGATTCACTCTCCTCGTAGATTTGTCCATCTTCAAAGTTGCACAACTAATGAAGAATAATTATCACTTATTAATTGCTCATTATCTTAATGGTTGCAACTCAGTAGCGCCGTATATCACAAGGGTTCTCTTAGGCAAAAAGGAGAAATTTCTTTTGACTGCAGTGTCAGAGAAGAGAGCTCTTATCAGCACCTGAGCATCAATCTCAAGGAGAAAAGTCTCTAAGACACGCATGTTGCTTGTGAGTGGAAAGGTGCAATAAGTTCCAGGGTATTTCTTGATGTCGTTAGCTGTACCTAGGACTAAACACTACACACATCTTCAGCAGCACCTCTGCAAAAACCTCTTTCAACAAAACCTGATCTTCATCTGTCTCATCTCTGAGAATTATCCCTTCTAATAAAGTGACCCTACAAATTTTGCTCAGAACTAAAATGACAGATAAATCAAAGGGGAAATTTTTTTTTTCTTCATTATGTAAAGACTTCCTATATGTTTCCCAATAGTTTACAATAACTAAGTAAACCCCAACTTTTAAACACAAATTGAGCCGGAAAATTAAAGACTGCTTTCATTAGTGCTCCTGTACAAGAGATCAACGGCTATTTAATATTGACATTTGACTGGACAGCAAGAGAAGAATCCCTGACTTTTGGCACTTCCATGTACTGCTCTTAAAAATTTAGCATGCATCGCCTTCAAGAGTTAAACGTGCCTGGAGCCCAAAATGGCAGTTATTCTCAAGGCAGGCAATTATTCTAAAGCCAGAGCCTTGTAAGTCACTGAGAAACCAGAGGAATGCAGCTTAATATTAGTCCCTAAATTAACAGAGCGAAATCTGCATAGTCAAACTTGCTTTACATGCTGCAGCTTCTTCCAGAGGCCTGCAATTATTGCCCAAACTCTAATTTTGCAAACACTTTCAAACTAGAGTAAAATCCCTCTTCTTATAAACCAAACTTTAAATCGTGCTTTCCCTCCCCGGTACGAATAGAAAGCTCCTACTGCAGAGTACAGAAACAACATTCAGATCTGAAGAAATGCTGTGATAAAAGTACTGCTCATAAACATTTATCTCTAAAAAAAGCATCTGCAATTTCAGACCACATTGAAGAAATTAGCCATTTCTGCTGAAGTCAAATGAAAGTGTTATTTGCCATCGAGGCACGCTCATTCACACGGTTGCGATCTACAATTTATCATTATCCAAAGGCACAGTCCCTGTAAATCCAGCATTGGAGGGATAGTACAGCAAACAGTTCGCAACCCAAGCATAGGAAATATTTAAGAAAGAGCACAGAAATGTATGCTGGTATTAAGTTATTAAGCACTCTCTCGGTTTAAACACTGTCAGACATGACTATAGGAAAAAAAAGCTACAAACCTAACAGTCCTAGTTCAGCACAGGACCACACAGCAAGCGCAGCCCTGCAATACACACACATCCACACAGCGCAAAACGATACAGTTAGTGTCACTGCACGTCGGCTCAATTCCTTCGCTTGATTTAGAAACAATGACAACAACAAAAAATAATCATGCAGCTCTGACACTGCTCCCGGACTGGAGGTTGTGTCTCTCCCAGCAAAAGCTGCAAGGCTTCAGCTCCTGATTAACCCAGGGAACCGGTGCCTGCTGCAATATCCAAGTCACTTACTGCATTGTTTTTTCAGCGGAGCGAAAGTGGCGGCTCTTCCCAAGCACACATGGCTCTCAGCCGGAGGGGTTCTCTATTCAGCACAATTCAGCTCCAATGTCTCTGCATGTGGAGGGTAATTGCCTTTGCTCTGTACTGGGGTTTTCTGGCTGCAGTGGCTGCTCACCCTACCCATTGCCTCTGGTGTATGCTAAGTAAGCAATCCCCTGGGTCTTCATAACGAAAGGATGAAGAGTCACAGCTCCCGGGAGCAGATAAGGTGTTCTGCTGAAAGCTTCTGTGCTTCCATGGCATTTTAAAGGCAAAGGGGCTGGGGATGCCTTCATCTTGCCTTACACTTCTTTATAGCACAAGTTGTATGCTGTAACTTGCAGTCGGATTCACAGCCGATTCACATTTTTAATGTTTCAGACAAGAGCTCGAGTTTACATTACGAATTCAAGCCAATGAATTTTTAAACGTCGAGCGACAAACTCTTTCAATTGAACTTAATCTTCTATTTTTCAGAAGTAGAAGTGAAGGGGAGGGGTTTCCTAGCTCTGAAACGGACTATACCAGCCCTGCTTACATAAAGGGTGCAGTCAAAAAGTAGCAGCCTAAAACTTCACGGATTAACATCCCAGATTTAACGCACTCCCAGCACTGCTCTAGTCTTGAAGGGGGGACTGTCACCCTTGTCCGTTTTCTGCAGAAGTGTCTGTCACTATGGTGGGGGGCTGGTCCTACAGCATGCTGATGGGGTAGAATTAATGAGCGGTGATAATTAAGAGGCAGAAAGGGCAAGAGCCACATAAATAATTTCTTATTAGGAATCGTAATTTTTTCACTACGGTGACATGTGTGACGCTGTGCCTCGGGGAAGCTGTGGGGGAATTGCACGTGCTCTCCCTGTAACCCCCTCGAGTGGGGTGTATGGACGAGCAGATTTGTGAAGCCAGACTGTCACCCACTCCAGCCGTGACCTTCAGAGGGACTCTCAAGAGAAAAGACCCATTCTGGTGCTGTGTATTCCTGTTACCCAGGCCTCCTGTGACCTGCCAGTGCTAACTGTGCCTAATCACGTGTGGTAAACTTGTGAAAACAAATACGTTGCAGACCTGCAGGTAAAACCGTGATGATTTCTCCACATAGGTGCCCCAATAGATAAAACAACAAGGATTTAATTAAGACTTCCTGAGGTTAGGTGTTGTGTAAAGTGTTGATTCACTCATCCCCCCCAAGGCTTGTGGCCAGGGGAGATTTTCTTTGCCACCGATGGGAACATTAAGACGCTGTGAGAACAGCAGCAGCTTTGCGTTGGTGAGGGTTGGCTTTCACCCCCTTAGTAATGCCTTGGAGCACCCCCAGAGGCTGATCATCCTTTCTGATAGCACGAGGAAATCCCAGCCATGAAAAGAGCGTGGCTAATAAATTTTGCGGGAATAATAATTGGATCCTTTAGAAAAAGGGCAGAGAAGGACAGGCATCTAGAAAGAGCGTGTCACATTTTTCCTTTTGAGAGTGTTATATTAGTTGGACTTCAGCTTTTTCTGGAATTTCTGTATCAATGCAGCTTTCTACAATACCCCTCAGCATCACTGGTGCTGTACTTACTGTTTTCAGTGCTGTAATTTCTGCCTGTGAAAATGCCAAAGATGCTCAGTCTGCCTGGCTGACAGATGTTGCTGGAAAGGTGCTGGTTTGCACTTTCACAAAAATAACATCTTGGAGGAGAGGGGAAATCAGCACACAGTATATCAGTGTCAGTGGATTTCTATGAAATGAGAAGACATCCTTGTAGTAAAAACAAATGACATTTTTTTCTCTCTCTCTTGGACTTACAGTTGTGTTTAGCACCACAAGGTAACAAATTTGTTGAGTCATAGAAAGTAAGAACCAACAAAGGTGCCTTGAATTTTAAGTTTGATGTGTATAGTAATTGTGTATGAGGCACTCGTGCCTTAACTCTTAAAATGCAAAGACACAGTTCCTTTCTCAAGGAGTATCTAGTGAAAATCAGGCAAAATGACGCAGGTGTGTAGCAGCCAGGATTGGCAGGTGATAGCCTTGTTGTAAGAAGTGCAGGAAAATCCAGTCAAATTTAGGAGCTGCAGCATCGGGAGCAGAAACAATTAACTCACACTGAAGGATCTCAGCTTTTATAGGACCCTACAGAAAGGCACTCAAATTCTCCTCTTTATTCCTCTCTCACCCTTTTGGAGCATATCGATCCTTCCAATAAGTCCATTTACTTTCCTTGGTTGGGGGATAAGCTATAATGGATTTCTTTGAAGTTTGAGTTGGACAAAAATAATTGAGTCAGCACAGTAATTAGGTGTGGACCTTTTTAACATTCCAGTAGACACCAGCCGTGGCCATGGGCAGATAAGTAATTATGTTAACATGTATAATAATCTCATGTTCTGGAGCTATGGTGAGGTCAGGGGGAAGGATTATAGATTTCAATGGATCATTTTCCTCTAGTTTTCTGGGCTCCTTGCCTCAGCTCAATAACAGAGCAGACTCTGCTATGCTAACCCATCGCTTTACTTTCTGCTAGTAACAGTATTTTAAACCCTGAAAACAAAAAGAGCCGAGCAACTGATTTACTGGGGAGAGGCACAAAGGATGACAGCATTGACTCAAAGCCTTTAGGAGACGTTTTAAATTTAAAAGCACAGTTGCGCCCCCACTCAAAAGAAAAAAAAAAAAAATCATCCAAACAAAAAACCACCCAAACTGTCTATGCAGTCATTTCAATAAAAAAATAAATATGTTGTAAAATAACTATCACATTTAAGGAACAGACGAATAAATACCCTGAAAGTGTGGGGTTTTCAGTCTGCTGTTGTGTAGGGAGGTACCAGTGACTAAGAAGCAGTGTTGCACAAGATAATTTAACAGAAGAGCTTTTCCAAGCCAGCTGGAGAGTATATTATATTTGCAAACTGCAATAAAAGAGAATTGAATTTTAACCTTCCTGCTAGGGAAACATAAAGGTCTTATAATTGACTCTGGAGGTGTAATATTGAAGAGAGCCATATAGGGCAGAGTGCTTGTCCATAAGAAAAGTAAACTAATTCACGTATGAATTTATGTTTATTGTAAATTTATTTATTTGTTTGTCATAAATAAATAAAGATTTATATAATAGTAATAGAGTTGTGTCAAGAACAGACTCCGTAAGCTTGAAAGAACTGGGAGCAGCCTTTATTGAACTACTTGGTGTTTATTGTGGCTGCATTTAACAGCCCTAGCAGTAGCCTGGGATAACCTGTGGTAGCTGTTGTTCAGCCAGGTGAAGAGCATGGCCTGCACAGTGGGCATCTGAGCTGGAGGCCAATGTTTTCAGGAAGATCACCTTGTCACTCCTATTTCAGATGGAGAATAGAAAAATGGGGAGGAAGAGTCTGGGCAAAGCCTCCTCAAGTCACTTGCAGAGAATTCAGAGAGCACAACTTGAGGTTAAACAAAGTGAAGGATGTTCTGTGTCTCCTTCCAAAGAGTTAGGCAGAAGATCATCCTTTTTCCTTAGTAATTTAAATAAATTGCATAATTCATATTTGAAATAGTCTCTTGCTTCATTATCTTTCAGCTGGCTTCGGTCAGCTGCTCACCGTAACCCATAGAAATCAAGCACTGGAAAAAAGACTTGCTTAGTACACGTCATCTTATGATAGTAATTAGAGGAAAATCTGCCTGATATTGTGCTCTAGAAGAAAAGTGATTATAGGAGTTAGATATTTGCACATTAAGAGTTAGGACAATAATACTTGGTTTGATGTATGAGATTAGATTTGCATACAGACTGAAAGAAAGCGCAGTTAAACTCTACTTGCTGTGTGAGATGGACACCTATTCATGGCTACAGCACTGATAATCTGTGTATTCCAGAGTAATTTAACCTAAATTGAGTGATGAACACTTGATTTTTTTAGTTTACAAACTAAACAGGAACACAATTTTTAGGAGTCTGCATTAAATACACAACTTTACTTATTTCAGGTGAATTTTCCTGAATATGCTTACATAGGTAGACCCTGTAAAAGTGAACGTGCAGGGATCCCCATCCCCTCTAGAGAGACATTCCCAAATCTTTCTTAAACTGATTTCATCCTATTCCATTTGAGATACTACAGCTGGTGGAGATGAGGAGCAAAAGGAACCGAGTATTTAGTCAACAAAGCATCTCGTTTGAATTAGAGACACACTTTCGAATTTCAGGGGGCAATTAACTGGGGATCACTATCTTAATTAGCTCATACTTTTGTCTGAAATTAGCAGATTGCATAATTTTCTATACTGTTTCATCTTTTCTTCTTTTCTTACTCTTTTCTTGCTTGTTACTCTGTGCTACAAATAAAATGTGGTTTTTAATCCACAACTTTTCATCCAGAATGCCTTCCAGCTGAAGCCATGAGTTCAACTTTACTTTCCTCACCCTTCCTGTATGATTGTTCTTTATCAGGACAAGAATGAGGGGAGATCCTGCTGTCATATGTGAAAATCCAGCTATGACCCCAGTAAAACTGAAAGTGGGAACATGGAACTTGAACTTGGTCTAACAGAATATCCAAGATCATTTTACAAAAATTGTAGTTCCCGTGCCCAAAAATGTATTAGGCCCTTAACAGGTGATGAAAAGGCAGGCCCAGCCCTAAAAATTCTTCAGTTTGGCAAAGACATGTGCTGTGAGGGGATGTACTATGGAGCTGTGGGAAGATATAGTTTTATATTTCAGCATGAGGGAAAGAAGAGTAGAGTGTTACTGAGGAAAGCAGATGATGTGAACCAAAAGGTATGCAGACAGCCCCGACTGTCCATGAGATCAGAGAACGTCTTTTCCCCAAACACATCTTCCATTTGGATCTTGCCACTGTTTTCTTGAGGGAACTGATGGCTATTAAACTCTGAAGGTTCATGTGTTCGTTTTGGAGGTGTTTTGACTAATCATAGGCTGAAGGATGGTTCAAGCGGTGCAGTTCTGATTTTGCCAAGATGAGGATGAGAACTTGAGGTGGTTGTGGCAAGAGACAGGAGCTACTGAGGGCCCTGAACAGCAGCTGAGGCAAGTGCTGTGACATTTCAGAAGAGAGCAGTTTAGCTGTCTCTTGAATATGCTGAAGAAAACGGGAAAGTGAGACCTGGAGGCTGTGAATGAACCACAGCCCCAGCGACCACATGCTGTGCCAGGACAGAGGCTGGGAGTTCACAGCCCTGATACAGGTCACGGGATCAAGCTAGAACAAACAACCAGTCTCTTACTGCTCTTCTGTGACAGTTACGTATTGTGCAGCAGTGCGAGATAATAAAGTTCCTTTCCCATTTGAACAGCATTAATTTTGCCTACCAAACTTCCTTTGGTATTGAAAATTCAAAGGAATAAAACAAATTATTTTTATGTAGCCCGTTCCCAAAAGCCACCAGAGATCAAAAATGGAATGAGCTCTTCCGAGAAATATTTTTGTCTCTTTCTTCTGTGTCTTTGGGAAAATGAATGATCTGATGAGCTCCTTGTCTGTGCATCTTTATTCTCCTCAGAGCTGAAGTCAAACACTCAAAAGGCTGGGTCAAAAGCAGTGCCATAGCAGAGAAAGCAATCTGGCTGCAAATGAAGGATTTAGGAAAATGGGATTTTCATGCAGCCAGCTTCTACAAAGAGAAAGGCAAGTGCAGTGCCCATGCTGTCCCATCAGTGTTCCTCTGATTTAATCTAGAGAAGCTGGAGTTAGAGAAAAATCCAGGTCTGAGGGTCCATAATTCTCTCCGAGGCTGCCTGACATGGGTAACGGTGGTCTCGTGTAAGCAAGGCTTCAAAGAATCTGCAATCCAATGTGAAAAAGCAACACCCGTACGTTATCTTCTCAGGTGAGCGTTTCCCTGGGTGAGAACTGGATTGCTTCCTGTCTTTACAGGTTTTGTATGAAGGGGCTGGGAGCACTGAGCAGAGAGCTAGTGAGCCCTCGTGAAAGCTGATAGATCTTGTTGCTTTGCAGAAACTGATGTGCTCAGTCTTTCAGCTGAACTGAGTCAAAATAACAGTGGTTCTGACTCTGGGAGCTTGGTGACCTGAGACTTGAAGTAACAGTGATGGGAATGATCTGTTCATTTCAGATGGCCTCTGAGGGCAGACCCCGACTATTGGAATTTGTTTCAACACATGAATTTCAGAGAATTAGCTAATGTCTGGTTGCATCAGGTGGTTAATTGTTGGGTGTAAATCTGCTTTTAATGCTTTGTATTAAGCAACAGCTAAGAACTTGTGAATTAAGATGTGTAGGAAACAAAACTAAATCAAGAAATAATTATAGTAAGTTAGACCTTCTTAAGAGATGGAAACAATCTCAGACGAAAAATAGGTTATTACGGGATGGATCATAAGACCTGTGGGTAATAGGGTCATACATTGCACCAGGCTCCCTTCAAATATTTGCCACCGCACATGGCATGCATCCCTTGGAACAGTATGCAGATTAAAAAAATGCATCATATGTGGAATGTGTAAGTCACAGAAGAGGAATAACAGCTATGAACAATCTCACTCCTCTGTGTATAATTTTCAGATTATGTTGTTGTTACTCAGTATCACAAGACATTTATGACTGGGAGAACCAAAATGAAAATATGGACTTGGAACAGAAAATGGTTCTTCATGCCAAAGGGAAGGGTTGGTTGTTTTTTTTTTTCTAGAGAGCAAATCATGCCTTCCTGCCATGGATGCTTTGGGGTTTCTGTGTAAGAAGCTGGCATCTTACTGTAGTTCAGAGAACTGCAGGAAAAATATCTTAAGAGAACATAAACTTTGCAGTGTGTCCCACTGCCAAAGGGAATCTATATGGGCATATTGTGTTGAAAAATGTTGTGAAGGCATTTCCAAAAAACCCTTAAAAGTGAGACTGTTGTCCTCTTTAGTTTAGCATGAAGCAAGGGAGAAAAAAATTATATGCTAGGATGTGGGCTAAGAAAATGTTGGAAATCTCAGAGAGAAGTTATGATTCTCTTCTGTACAAAGACAGCCTCATATTGCTTAAGCAATGGTGAAATATTAAATATATAATATTAATATTTAAATATTAAATATATAATATTTAAATTATATAAAAATATAATATTAAAAAATATATAATATATAATATTAAAGTAGTCATAGAAATTGATGCATGGTGGGAAATGTTCTTCTGTCTCCATTCAGAATCACCTTCAAAAAAGAATTGTGTTCGGCGGGAAAATGTCATGGCTTTTACATACCTGGTCTTTAGCACAAGGCAGAAGAAAGTCCCACCTGCACTCAGTTCCCTCCCGAGGTTTTGCTTTGTTCTGTATAAATGATAACCAGCCCTCAGCACCCAGATTTCCTTTGCTGATGTAAAAAGCATACCTAGGATCCAAACAGGGAAATCATAAGCCCCAAACTCACAGGTTGGTTTGCAATCCACCTCAGTGGAGCTGATGCTCCTCTGGAAGTGCAATTAAGCAGGGAACTGGCCTTTAATTAGTGAGCCGATAGGTGATGGCCTTTGGGTGGGACACATCTCTCTTTTGCTCTCACAGCCTTTCTCCTTCTGTAGAGCATTTTTTGACCATATGAAAGGCAGCACTTACATGCGCTCTCTCTCTCTCTTTTTTTTTTTTTTTTCATTAGATAAAATAATTTTCCAGGCTTATCCTCTGTGATTTCTAAGGGGTGCTGTAAAACAGCATGCCAAGCCTAATTTAGACAAGAACTATTATCTCCGAGGTTTTTCTAGCTGATGTGCTTGGTAAGATGGTATTTAAATTGCACCTGTGGGCTTATTATCTAGCCACACCACAAACCTTGCTATGGTCCTGAGATGAAGCTTCATGAATAGGATTTTTATTTTGCTCTTGTACCTATTACATATTTGTCTGTTCTGTAAGTCAGTGCTTGATTTGGCACAAATGATCAGCTCTGATCAGAGCTGTAGATATAGAGGGAAGAGCAAAGACACCTCCATATCCTGATTTGCCTAGTACATGTAGCTCCTTATAAAACATTATAGCCTTAAAAATTAATAGGCAATGGAGGGAAAGCCTGCATCCAGGTAATGAGTTTTCTGCGAGATACAGCTGCTGCATTAGGATTTCATTCATTGCACTGTCATAGCAAAAGATGCAAGAAAAGTTTCAGTCACTAGTTCCAATAAAATCAGCTCAGCTTGGTGACAAAATAAATCAACCTCAGGCCTCAGACATATGACGAAGAACAATTCCAGTTGAGACCTCTGTTTCCTTATGATGAAACTGTCAAACATTATTAAAAAAATCATGAACACAATTTTTTCTGTAAACAAAGCACACTTCATTATAATATCTGCCATCCGATCCTCTATGCCCAGCATATATTAGCAATGAAAACTAAATGCCTTTCCTTGAAAATTTAAAATAACAGAATGTAATTTTTTTACACTCATAGAAGGACGTGGTTATAGCACATGCACATTTATTCTGCTGCAAGCATCTTTTAAAATCAGAATAAATCTCCATTTCTCAGCTGTTTAAGAAAAAAATGCTCTACTCCAGTAAAGTTGAGCTCAATTATAACAGTTCATTACAGCAAACAAAAAAGCTCAGTTCCCTCGAGAAGAATAACATTAAGAATGACGAGTTGTTTGTTGCTTTATGACCAAGTGTCTGCGAATGGTTCAGTGCTGAACTAATTTCTTTTAATTTTTGTTCATATTAGGATTATCTGTCCTTTACTAAAATAGTTTTCACATCTCTGCCACAAATTTTGAAAGACCAGAAAAAAATTCCCTCTAGACTTCAGCCTTGTATTCTAATATGGTTTTTAGGGTTTTTATGTTTTGGGTTTTTTTTTTGTGACCTGCAGCTTCTTCTCACATTTGAAAAAATAAGCAAGGTTTGCTATTTATTTAGTGCTGCTATATATTTTAGTATAAAGAAAATGCAGACAAATATCTGAGTCCTATCTCAGTTGAGTGTGAGCCTGTTCGCACCAGTGAAACCATCCCAGTGTGACTGATGGAAACCTTCATGGGAATCCCTTTGCAGAATTTCTCATACATTAGTAAGCTATAAGGGATTCAGAGCTTGTTCTATCCTTTTCTGAGAAGCTTTACACATCGATAACAACAACTTTTACTTCTTTCTGCTATTCAAACCACAATGAGCAATTATTTTCATCATGTGCCAAGGAAAAGCGTATGAATTCTTCTCTATTGCAGGAGAGCTGAGCACGCACACGACCAATGTGATCAAGTGATGCCCGTTTATTACAACTAAGAAATCCCTTTTATAATGTTCTCCTGCACACGTGAGTAACACGCAGTACAAGTCCTCAAGACTGGACAGTTAACTTAGCCCGGGCTTTAAACCTTCTTATGATTGGATAAAAGATGCCACATCAGCCTTGCCAGGCTCCCTGCCTTGTGTCACTTCCTCTTCCATACCAGCCCCTTCCAGGGGTTGTTTGTCTCATCGAGTTTCTCCCCCCTCATTCAGGGTCACATCCTTATCTCATTCTGGCTCAGGCTGAGACTCTTATCAGTCTTGTTCTCACGAAGGATTGCTCACATGGCCATTCTCTCACAGAAAGCCCTCTTGAATCCCAACACTCTCTGAGTTCCACTGTCTAGGAGACTCTGAAGACATGGGACAGACTTTTCCTCAAGGACATCCCAAAATCCGCTTCCACATCCTACCCAAGAATGGATGAACAGCGAGCTTTCAAAAGCTGGAAAAGACTTTTTCCCTGCCATAACATCAGTACACAGATATGGTCCTGAAGTTCCTTCCATGGGTTCTCATCTATATCCCTTTTGCATCAAGATAGTGCAGTTTACCAAATGCACAAGGCTTTCAGCTGCACCCGGGGTTCGAGGGTCCAACTGCTGGACTTCATGGGGGGCAGGTGGAGGGCAGGCCCTGGCAGCTGGCTGAGTGGGGGCCACGCTTCACTCCTCCCTCCGCAGCCCCTGCCAGCCATGCCGCACCGCTGCGCTCCTCCCGGCGCACCGTCTCTCGCACGCACCCACTCACTCTTTAGTGGATTAACACTGACATTCTTCTTGGAAAGAATGCACTCTTCAGAAACTCATGACTGTGGTGTGTGGCTATTTATAAATACCATCATGTTGAATAGTTTGGTGGTGGTTTTGGTTTTGTTTTTGTTTTTTTTCTTTTTTTTTTTTTTTTGCATTGCAAAGGAACATTTCCTAATTCTGCAATCAAATACTACATTTATATAGCAGTCGGGTGTTTTGTCTGGGTGGATTTTGCAGTGGCTCCAGCAGTTTCTGACAAACTACCACAAGGCTTCCACCTTGATGCTGAATCAGAAGGAAACTGTTCAGCCTTGCACTAAGCGTGAGGAGAGCACTAGGTGTTAGTAGTTTGCTCCAGATGGATGTAGGCTACTTCAGGAAGGCTTTCTCTCACTGCTCCTGTTGCAGTGTGTCACCTTGTTAGCAGTGACTGGGGACACAGGCATATTCAAGGTTTCAAAACAGCCAAAAGATTTTAATACAGTGTTGTGTGGATCTGAACAGGATAGAGTTAATGACAGCAGTTGTTGCAGCCCTATCTCCTCTTTTGTGCCCACTGCAGCTTTTTGTAGCATCATGGCAGAGCTGTTCACCATATAACTTAGCTTGTCCATGTCAGCTGCTCAATCAGACATACATACTGATCTAAGCTACGTTTTCCCAGAAAACTGGAAATGGATTTTCAAGTTATTTTTCCACTTCCAGGTTTTTATGCTTGTCTCCTTAGGTTTTTAGCATATCTCATTTCAATTGTAAGTAGCAGAAGTGGGGAATTAGGCAAAGAAGTAGGATGCAATGTTTTCTGTTTTCAGCGCATTGCTCTACCCACAAATAGTATATTTTAAGAAGTCTTGAAAAATATTTTTTTTTCCATTTTATGCTAGAAGTGTTCTCTTGTATTTGATTTCCCCCTACTTTTAAAGAGAAATCAAAAAAAATACGACCCCTTTAGGCTATATTGGAAAAACATGCTTGGTATAAAATGGTTTATAAAAAGAAACAGTATGAAAATATTGTAAGTTGGGGGGGTGGGGAAGAAAAATAAGGAAATAGGAGTGTTGGAAAACTACAAAATGTTAAACAAAGGGAAAATTTCAGCAAGTGAGTTTACAAAGCATGAAGGCTCTGGTTGCTAGGATTTTTTTGAAGGAAGATACCTACTTATACAGTACCTCAGGTGCACCCTCACTCCTCTACTCATGTGAATCGCAGAGCTCAGAAGACCTACAAAAGGAAAGCAAATTCAAGATTCAGAGACCCTGCAGCACAAAAGTCTTTTCCACCAATGATCTAACCTATAAATCTGGGAATTGTTAGTGTAATGTTCTAGATAGCTGATCTTAACTACTGTGGTTTGGAGAACCAGGGGAATTAAATATACTGCTTTCATGAAGAGTTTATATGCTTCAGCCTGTGGACGTGAAGATTATTTATAGAGTTAAATCCAAGAAATCTGTTTAGTCTGGGAGATAATGGAAGCCAATGGGCAACAAAACAGTGATCGAGACATGATACCTGGGGTAAACAGCATCAAGGGAGTTAAAATAACAACTCAATAATCAGTTGGGAAAATGCTATTTTCCAGACCCCGGGCAGTTACACAGCTGGCTTGCCAAGTTTGAGAGCCCAGAGATCAAAAAGAATATGAATCTTAAAAGGGCTTCGTTGGAACAAGAAAGGGAGTGGGTTGTAAGCAGATGCCTGGGGATGAGAGGAAGAGTCTGAAAAAGGAAGGGAATGCAGCCGAGCCCAAAGATGGAGATAACTGAACAGACTGGGAAAATGTGGGCTGAAACTCACTCCTGCACAGCGCTTAATTCAGCAGCAGGTGCAAGTAAATCCCAGTGCACCTGGGCATATGGTAACTAGAAATATCTGATTACCAAAAGGATTTGCTCTGATATCCAGGCATTTGATGGGGTTTGGTTCTCAGTGGACAAGGAAGAGGGCAAACGCTAAACCTGGATTTTGGAGCTAAAATTCCCTAATTCCCTTGTAGTTTGGAATTCAGCTTGCTTTTTTTGTTTTGGTTTGGTTTTGTTTTGTTGTTGTTGTTATTTTCCTGAATTAGCTAGACTGTTCTTTCTAAACAGTGGAGAAATTTCTTATCAGCTTTATTATAAAGATCTGTAAAGTGCTAATACCTTTGTTCATCAAGTAATGTTCATCAAGCTACTGCATGCTGGCTGAGTTGCAGTGATTGCTGGTGTTTCTGTCCATTATTGCCTTATGGAAAAAGAAAAGTCTTCAAGGTCTGCTTAAACTCTGAGTAAAAGGATATATTGCATAAAAATTGGAACATAAGTCCCTTTAGGTTGAACTCACTGGAAAACAGACTGTGTTTGAACATAATTGTGACATATTTCCTTTTTCTTCTTTCCCTCCCTTTCTCCTCTTTTCCCTTCCCTTCCTCTTTTTCCTCTTTTTCCTTCTTTCTTTCCTTTAACACCGATCCTAAGCCATACAGGCTAAGACATACTCAGCCCTTTGGTAAATTAATTGTGGTCTTCCACATGCAGCACTTCTCTGCAGTCAACATCCCATTTGCTAACTCAACTCCCAGCAACTATATTCAGAAGCAAGAACATTTTCTACTGAAAACAAAAGCTCGCTGAGACAACAGCATGTAAGTACAAGCATTGTCTGTGTGGGATGAGAGTTTATGTTTGGAATGACTCCTTTATCTTTGAAGCCTTGAAAACCTTAATAAATATTTTGGAAGCCAATTCCCTGACTGGGGTTTGTTTGGGATTTTTTTGGAATCCCATCATGCCTGCCTCCCACCCCATCCCACATATTGTCTATCTGCTATGGCTCATCAGTTGAGCTGCAGGCTCCACGAAGCAAGGATTGCCATTATCTGCATGTCTCAGTGAGTTGGCCACTACATGCTACAAAAATATTTGCTATAAAATAATAACAACATCTCATCCAAGTGGGATTCACTTAAGTATTGAATGATTGCTTTTCAATTTGGAATTTCTTGTTCAAATATTCAGGAAAATACTAAGTTTTCTGAGAGGAAATCCCTCTGCCGTTAAAAAGCCATAGCCCACAGCAGAACAGAGATGATTCAATAGTGACTTCCATGCTGGAGTATGTGCAGTTGGAACACAAAGCCCTAAATGTGCTTCTAAGCTGTGCGGAACGTTCACCATTTCGGATTGAATCTTTGGCGTGTATTGGAATAAATATTGCATTTTTACGGGTGCTTAACATTCTCCCAGTGGACCTTAACAAAATAATTCAGTTTGCTGAACAGTTGCTAACAGACCCTTCTGGTGTAGCTGAGCCCATTCCCTCCCTCCTCAATAAAACGAATGTGTGCCAGTCATGTTATAGGCACACATCTGCCCCGGTCTGTGTCAGTGTAGGCCCAGATGTCCAGGTCCACCCACAGATTAATGTTAGCACAGAGTATTGAGCAAAGCAACAGCTCATTTTTTTTTTTTCCCCCATCTCTGTAGAGAACTAGCTTAATGTTTCCATTGAAGATAAAGCTATGCTACCTCATGTAGCAGAGGATTAGAAAGTCTATCAGAAATACTGTGCCACAGAGTTTTCAGAGTGACATATTATCCTTGTTCATCGGCTCTTCAAAATTAGCATCCACCTAAGCAACTCTCTGTATCTTGGCTAAGGGCCAACCACGTTTTCAGCCCACGGCAGGGAAAAGGAAGGCTCAAGGACTGCTCCCAAGAAACTGCCATCGCAAAGGAGGCATTGACAGCCTCGTGAAACCCATGGGAAGGCCACGTCTTAAATCGTCACAGATTTACAGTCCGATTCGTTACTCAATAGCATCCTCGCTGAAAGAAACATGTGGACTTGGAAAAATTGAGTCTTGAAGGGTGATTGAAAAAAAGGATTACATTAATGGTTCTGGCTCTGCACAGTACTCACAGAGAGCCTGCTCTGACCCCCTGCCAGGTGTGTTCAGCGAGTGGGTAGGACTGGAAAGGCAGTTGTGACCATGGTATTTTAATACTCATATGCCCTGAACCAGCCATAATCCTCACTGACCTTTCCCCGTGAAGGCTTCTGGGCCTGGCTAGAAAAACAACAACAAAAAAAAAATCGTGTGGCATTCAGAGATGTTTGTGTAGGGGCTACAAACATGGGAACGATGTCTTCTGCAGCACCAGCGGATGTCAGTCCAGGGGTGTGAGAACTAGGAGCAGCATGTCTGGTTTCAGGGAAGTTCATTGTGTTCCCTCAATAGTGATTTTCAGGATTTCTGATGCATTTTTGCTTTGCCTCCATCTACGGCTCTTGACCCTTTCCCATGAATTGTCTTGCTTTTTTTTCTACTCTTACTCAGCATAACAGAACCAAGCATTGTGTTTGGTTTTCAGATGAAACAAGTTGTTTGAATTCACCACCGACGAAACCTTTTTCCTTGGGAAAAAAATTATAAATAAATAACGAAACATTTTTAATGATCAAAAGCACTCAGCATCTCTGACTGTTGTCATTTGGAGTCTTCCCACCGACACTGATGTCATTTATAGCTGGATAAAGGACAGGAAGATATGCATAGGGTTTAAATATATTTTTTTATTTAAATCTGTGCCTTGTTGAAAAGTGACATAAAACATGGGAGACAGACATAAGGGCTAAAAAAATATCTGAATAGATAAATTAATGGTGATATGCTTAGCTTAGTATGACAGGTTATCAGGAACTTCATAACAGCTTGCTGGAGGTATTTAAGACTCTCAATCCACTTATAAATTTCATTTTCTATTTGACAACAAGAACAATATATTGTCTATTACCAGGAGACAGTACGTGAGTAGGATCAGGAGGGTCTACTTTTATGTTTCTTTCACGGTACCTCACCTTGATATGTACGAAACAAACAAAAAAAATCTTCATTTTGATCTATAATTTTACTGCTGGATAGAGGGAAGGCTGTCCTAGCTCCAACAAAATTGTAAAATGTATTTTCACACAGCTATCTAATACTACTCACACTCACAGAATATCAGGGTGAAAATGTATTTGCTCTGTCTTCTGACAGCCATTCTCAAAGAAGGTACTCCACAGAAAGAAATTATTTTCATCCACTTACACCATTTTTGACAATCTGGTTCCCTGTTTTTTTTCCCAAATTGCTCTAACGTGAGCCATAGGATAGAAACGCGGTGCCTCTGTATCTGTCCATTTTATTCTTCCAGCAAGCATTCCAACTGTAATCTCATGTCATAAGTAAGTAAATAAAACCAACATATATTATTACTTCTTGCTATTCTGTGTCTGCTGTCCAACATTACTTCATAACCCACCAAGTTTATTAGGGGATTTTACAAAGGCATTTCTGGAAATTCTGGTCAGATGCAATTCCACTGGACTGAAAAATATTTTTTGACTTTGTGCTGTTCTGTGTCAAAGCCAAATTCATGTCTGAGTAGATATTATTTCTTATTTTTGCCAGATAAGACAGTGATACAGCAACACCACTGTGTCTGCATTCCTCATATTTAGGGATCATTGGTTTAGCAAGCTCTTACTAACACTCTGTTATTTGTCTCTAAAAAGCACATCAGAGATGACATAACCAACATGAGAATTTAGTTTTATGGATCTTAAACTCTTTTTCATTACAAATATGAATTAGTGATTAGTCAGAAATCTTTGCACTGGGACTGTATTTACCTTTACATCTTAGATCTTTTATTTACCTTGTATTCATCCTTTGCACAGGGGTTTATTTGCCTCAACATCTCATATTTTTTATTTCCATCCAAATGATGGTTTCCCTTGTATGAATTAGTTTTGACCTCTTCTGTAGATCCAAAGTTAAAGTTCTTTATCTAGAGGATAGTAAATAATGCTTTCTCCTCAGGGAAACTGGATTCATGGACCGAATCTACTGAAAATTTATTATTGCTAATAAATTAATCTATATCTTATTTCTGATCTTACATCAATCTTTTTCTCATCAATGGAGCAGACTCAGAAAAAAGTTAATTACATTGTCCTAAGCACTGCACCTACATTAACAGACATGCCATCCCTTCATGAATTTGCAGGTAAGATGGGCAGCTCGCCCCATTCCTCTCTGCTGCTTCTGCCTCTACGATCTGGAGACTTCGTGAAACTAAGGGTTACTTGTATGAGTCAGACGTCCAGGCCCAAATGTCTTCCTAGCTCCAAGCAATGTCCTTAATGGAAATCAAGAATGCAAAACGTAAGTCTTGATAGAAAACCTCAATGCCACACAGACACCAGACAAATGTAGCGTGTCTGTGTTAACAGTGTGGGAACAGAGATGCAAAATTACTGAAGTCAATAAGCAAGAGATCTTAAGAGTTAAGTAACATTGTGCTTTTTAAAAATGTTTTCTTCAGTTTTGGTGCTTTTTCTCTGTGGCTGCTATAGCACAAGTCTTGTACACTATCTAGAGTTGCTCTCTCGGTGATTTAAATATTATTCAGTACCTCAGCCTCATTTTACTGTTCGTTAATACTCATTCCTCACAAGGAGAAGGTCTTGCATCTGCACGCCTCTTTAAACCACTCGCCCTAATGAGCACTTCCTCAGTATCAAAGAACTGCAGAATTTCATTTAATACTAACATGAGGTAGAGAAGACACTTTAAGAAATGCAATGTGAAATTCTCATCATTGTAAACCTTTTTTTTGAATGAAAGCAAGCTTGAATGGCATGGGTTTCCACATGGTGCATCGGTCCTATACCTTGCCTGTTCATCGCTTCCCCTTTTGATTTAAAGCTTTGCAAGTAATCGGGCATTGTGTTGACAGTAAGAAATTGTTGTCGTATTATTTGTGGGATAATTTGGTTTTTCTCAGGACTCCCAGAGGTCCAAAGGAACTGATCCTGCAGAGCTACTCCTTCACATGAGTGAGGGACTTGGCACCTCGCGCTTCTGGCCGATAACTCTGTTTCCACCCTGGTGCTGTCCATGGGTGAGAGTGAACTTCAGGAGGGCCAAACCCCAATCCATAATGCTACAACTTGGCATGCCATCCTTACATTTTGTTTTTAACGAAAACGTTTCATGGCCTGTGGTCCTGCAAGCACTTGCATTAACCTGCTATAAAACTGGTCTATGAAGTCTTCTTAGTTAGCCCCTTAAAATGGCAAATCCAAGAGATTTTCTGGGACCTGATTCTTCTACTTCTGCAGCTAAACCTTGTGTTCAGAGTAATATCCTTGATTCCAATGGCTCAGCTCATAGATTAATATACAGTCCAACCTGCACAATGAAAGCAGAATCTGGGCATTCATTTACATCTGTATGACATTTATAGAATTTAAATAACCTCCCATGACCCTTGTGTAAATGTTATTTTTCATATAGTAACAGACAGAAATGATCTTGCCCATAAACCAGGTGAACTGTGTATAAATCCTTGATGTCAGGGAGGAGGATTTTGAAATGTAAGTCACATCCAGAAGGACTGCAACATCCAGAAGGACTTCAACATCCAGAAGGACTAAAACACCCAGAAGAAATTGCTCTTGTGAGTCAAAAAGTTGATTCACTGAGTTCTATTTAGTTTTTAATTTATAACAAACTTGTCTAACATCAGTTCCTGTAGTTTGTGTTAAAATATTAAATAACATTTTATCAAATGCATCCCCTGTGACGTTAAAGGAAATGGAAAGCTTAGGCACACACATTAATTGCATTCCAAAATGTGGCATATAGCTTAGTAAACCTAATTTAAAGAATCTTAGAACAATGACATTTATGCTTTAATTAGAGCAGACGAACGCTGTGCTGCACACTTTTAGACAAACAGTTTTTCTTGTGGGACTAGGCCTTCCTGACAAGGTGCACATTTCCCTGCAGTATGCCACGTGTCAGTCTGGTTACACAGGGAAAACCGGCTTCCTGGAGATGGACAAAACAAAATACAAAACCAAATAAGAGAATAAAAAGCATGTGAGACCCAAGTAGACAGTATAAGCAGCTTTAAAGCAAGGCTGTCTCAAGAACAGATAGGACTTTCCCAGGAAAATGAAGTCATATATTTCTCTTTAAGGAGAACACATTAAAAGGACCAGATATGTTCCAAAACCAACAATAACAGTTTAAGATGATAAATGTTATTTTAATGATCCCTATCTACTCTGGTATTCTAATCACAGCACATATGTTTAAAATAGAAAACGTCAAAATCTGCAAAGAAACAATTGACATGATATAAAAAAAAAACCAACATCCAAAATCAGAGATAGATTAATAGACCTAATTTACTTTAAAGGTATTCACAAACTGTTATAAAAACCAGATTGGTCATAAGACTTAAAGTTGTTACCATATGCATCTCACAGATTCTGTGTTATGTTCCTTATGCTGGCAAACTGACTAATGATTTCAAGGCTGTTCCTCAGACAAGAACATGACAATTTGTGTGTTGTGCATTAAAGCTCTTTGCAGCAGAATGAAACATAAATTTTGCAGAAGAATTTAGATGTTCTTTCGCAATCTGGTCCAGCAAAAACGAAATTGCATAGCAGCTTAATATATGTTTAAAACTGAGACTCTTGCTGCATGCAGATGAATGATGCAGTATGTATACTGCACTTGCATTCACTTTAATTTGACTTTTTTTTTTTTTTTTTTTTAAATGCTATGGCCACAATCTCAGTATTTTATTATCTTGCAGGTTTTTATCTTGAGAATTTCTGCAGACCATTTGGCTGCTGTCTTAGGTATGTCTGGGGTTTTTTTGCAGTTAGACAGAGTTTGGAGGCATTTGGGACCATAGGATAAGCAGTGCAGCCAGGTGGACTTGTTGAAAATAACGTCAGTTGAATTGTTTACTCTGAAACTTAATGGCACTAATTAAAAATGTCAGTATTTTCAACAATCTAATAACATTAGCAATGCTAAGGACAAGTAATTGGAAATATAGCCAAAATTTTAATTAAAAAGAGCTGATCATAAAATAAAATTGCAATTTCTTAGGGAATTCTAGCATCTCAAGTACTTTCTTCATCATCAGTTTAAATCTCTTAACTTTTAGAGGGGCTGACATGGCCAAAATGCATTAAAATCCAGAAAGCTCTGATGACTTGCTTCGTTTAATAGGACAGAAATATTTGATGCTGACTTTTGTAATTCATCCTATTTTGACTTTTATACTAAAGTATTATTAAAATATATTACAAAAGGCTAAGACAGATACATAAGGATGGTCGATAAAACTAAATGTGTTTCTCTCATTGAAATTAACCATTTCAATATGGCTGAAATAAAATTAGTAAGTAAATAATGCTTTTGGCTTTTTTCAAAAATCTTTTTATTTTTTTGGGAAGGGAAAAAAAAAAAAAAAAAAAAAAGCGCATGTTCCTAAGGAACACTTTGATGAAACTTCAGATTCCGGAAAAAAATGTTCCATTCAAGAAATGTCAGCGACCTCTATCTTGGGGCTTGTAGGCAATTTAATGAATACAAAAGATAACACTTTTCCCCACGCGCCTCCCCTCATAATCAAGAATAACTAAAGATACATTTTTTTAAAGGGAAATTAATTTTGGAAAAAAATAGAACTGTAGGATGTGTGTGGCATCAGGCCAAGTATTTGATATTAGCTGTTAACTGGAACTCAAACTCCTACTCCTTTTTGCGGGTATTTATGACTGAAAAGTGATAAACCCAGGGCAGTTCTATGCTACAGAAGTCTCTTAAAATAATTCCTAGAAATGGTCACACTTTGCAAGCAAGAGGTGCATGTCTAACTTCCAGATCCTGGTAGAATAGAAACTTAAGAGTTCATTTACCTTAGACTTTAACAGCCCCAAGTATTAACAGAAAGTCCAGGTGGGTAGAGAACATGTTCCCATGCTCCTCTGCACAAACAAAGATGATGCCAATGAGCTATGCACTGGATGTCAGACAATCTGGGAGTAAAGCCCCAACCCCATGTGACCCCGTGGTGAGAGAAAGACACGAATTTACTGTTTCTTCTGCCTGGCAGCGAAGATAGGAAAAACTAAGCAGTTTTCCCACTGAGTTTTTCTCCTCTGTTTTAATCCTGAGACGTGTCCTGCAGCATCGCACTTAAGAATTTGAAAACACTGAATCACACCATTTAATTGTGGGTACTTCAGCCTTCATTTGACTGGCAGAGATTTGATTCTGAAGATGCAGTGCAGAAAAGCAGAAAACTTCGAGTTAATCTGAACTTAAAATTATGAGGTAAATATAGTGTGAACCTCAAAAATCGTGGGTATTTTAAGAAATTTTCTTCCCTATTACCGCTATTCTCTCACAGCCCAGTGGAGTGGGCTTTGCATGTGTGGCTGTGTGCAGCCAAGTGATAGTTAGATGATTAGTAATTCAACATGACCTTGAATTCTATCACCCGCAAACTGGTAATCACACAGCTTATGTCTATTTTGCTACTGCTTTGAGCAGGAGAAGATGGAAGGATTCGCCGCCTTCGTGACTACTTTAGCAGCAGGGCTAATCTGATCCCATATGGTATTAATAGAAGTTCACTTTTTTAAAAAAGAATTCGGATGATGTCTCTGAGAACAGCATTTGATATTAGTCATGATAGTATGAAAATATTGTGTCAATATTTTTTATTTTTTCCATGAAAAATATGGCAAGAAAAGATGCATTTTGCAGAGGTTAGTCTTCAGGACACATTCCTACTATTCGGTCACCTGTGCTCCTGGCGTAAGGCAGTGAGAGGTACAACAAATACCCCAAACACATACCGAAGAGTGTGTTCGTTGGGAATGAGAAGAGAATGTTCTTCATTGGGAAAATGCACTCAATCCGATTTTTAATGTCTACCTTTCATTTCAGGATGAGATTCTCGAAGGCCTGGTTTCCTCGGGCCTTTTGAAGATCCTAAATGCAGTGAGGTAGCTGAGGGTAAATAGGGACATGAAGAACTTATCCAGTCCTCATTCTGGTACTGGACACTGTCAAAACTGTACACGTTTCTCACGACCGGGCCTTGACCATTCAAGAGGTGAATCTACCCATGTGCCTCTGTAACATTCAGCAGCTTTCAGGCAGCCTGGTCATGATTAGGTCTTACTGTTCTCTGTGGAAATCATCCGTTTCAGGCAACAAGAGCAGCAGAGGAAACATTAGACTGATGATGAGTATGACTAAAGGCAAATTTAGACAAGGATCAGCTGCATCCAGCACCATTCCAGGAAGCGCTGGGGGCATTACTTTCCTTGATCCCATATTATTACTTAGGCTCTGGCTAACCACATTTCACATAGCTCCCTCCCGTGCTTGCTCAGTGCTCTGGTCTGTCCCCATCGGGCAGTCACGGCCACAGATGCTGGCAATGGAATTGTAGGATGGGGGAAAACGTGTAGTCCTGTCCAGCCGTTCAGCTGCGGAGCCTCAATATCCTCCCCACTGGGGTTTGGGAATTAGCATAACCTCTGTGCTCCTCTATAGCTCCAATGCACCAAGGGCATTTCTCGAAAATCCTGTTCTCTGATTTTGCCTTCCATCACCGTTCAATACTCTAATTGATAGATTGTAACTTCGAGGTGAAGCACAACGTGCTTAGAATGGGAAATCCCTGACAAAACCCGTAAACATCACATTATGAGATGATGGCTCAGGCTCTGAAGAATCAGTCACTAATCACGATTCTTATTCCGGTCTCTCTGTCTTTATCTGTCCTTCTGCCTCACAACAATGGACAGGATAAAATACATCATGAAAGAGGCAGGATGAAAAAAACAATGTCCTGCTTACATCCCATCAGCAAAGCTTTAAAGGTATTTCCCTTCCAAGTTTGTTGTGAGCACACTGCCCTGGAGTGAATTCCGTGCACGCTCAGGGAAAACGTTGCTCTGGAGAGGTAGCAAGTGGCTCTTCCAGAAGAGTGAATTGGTCTGCCAGCCAAATAGGAAAAGCCAGAATATAATCCCAGCCCTCATGGCAGTGTGTTTTGCAATACGGTGACTGAATTGTGAAACAACTACCTAATTTTTCTTCTTTTTTCTTAGACAAAGATGAGTGGGAAAAGGAAGATGCTTATTTTCCAGCTTCCAGTGCATTTGCCTAATATTGTCGAGGAGCCTTATCCTCAACAAAACTTTGTGAATGTGAAACACTCACCCATAGTGAATTCAGATGAGATGAACACAGTAAAATGCATTTCAATTTCTGAGTAGCCAGGATATTTTGTGACACATTTCCTTACTATTTCGTCCAGTTCAAAGCACACACCCTAGGCATTGCTATTCCACCGTCTTTTTTTAAGAAGCATTCATCCCAGTGTGCCTTGCACATTATTTGCACTGTACCACTATCTCCTACCCCAAAAGATGCAGCTACAAAGCAGGAATATGTGTACCAACCCTATCACTCCACTGTTTTTAAAATCCTGACACTTAGCCTCCTGTTTGAGGGGATCAATACATGATCCAGCCCAGCTGGATAGACATTAATTGATGTGACATTTGACAATTAATTCAGAACACCAGGCTAATGCTACAAGGGGTTATAATTATGCAGATGAAACCTCCTACTGCACAAATTCCCTTAGTCGCAGTTTGCTGGAAGCTGCAAGAGTACAGCAGAGGGAAGTATAACTCAGTATTTGCCTTGTCTTTACCCTCTTTTCTCAAGCACTGAAGAGTTAGTGGACATTGTCAGAAACAAAATGCTTGGCCAGGTGGATCTTCAGTCTGATTAGTTGTTATATATCGGCAATTGTTTTTAACATAAGTATACTAATACAGTTTTGGTTTTATATATTAGCAGATACAGTAAAAGAATTAGATTACATTTGAGCTGATCCGGAAGGATGGATGAGAAAGAAAAATTATCCGTGGCTATATATCCAGCTATTAAAATATTCAAGATGGTTGTTCCTTCTTTTTTAATGCAAATGCGGGAACCATATGGTAAGGGATGCTCCATCACTTTTAAAGCACACTCTTGCTAATGTAGAGATGAATTACGCTACATTCCATAACTCAGGGATTCGATTTTTGAGCATAATTAAGCATGTACTGTCTGGTCTTTGAGACACAGGTACACGTGTTCAGTTTGTCTATTTCAGAAATGAGACCAACTAGGAAGCCACCAAAAATACTTTGTGCAAGCTTTTAATTGAAAGGGTCTTCTGAGAATTTGCATAGTATTTTACTTGTGAAATGTAAAACCTGTCATAAATCATAATTCAATTTAGAAGACAATTAAATGCATGTGTTTCTGTTCTCCTTTATGGTTCTTGGAAATTGTTATCTTGCATAGCTGGAGAAAGAGGGGCTAAAGAAAGCAGAGAAGGAGCATATTAAAATAGAAATATCAGACAGTTACTTCCTTCAGATATTTGGGTTTTTTTCCAGCTGTCCTGTGCTCAACTGAAATTGCACAGCATGCTTCAGATTCCTCATAATTTCTTATTTTCCTTAGGACACAGATTGCCTTCTATGTCTCATGGGACTCAGATGGTTTTGTTGCAATTAACTGTGAGAGATTTTCTGCCATTTTAGTCTTTTTGCAGCTTATGATCCTCGGTAAATCCCTCTGATGAGATAAAGAAAACTCTGTAAAGAGGATAGAATGTTGTTTTTAAAACTTGCCAAAATACTTGTCATAAATTCTCATTTCAAACAAGGCAAAGTCCTTCACCAAGTTGGCAGTATTATACTGATGTTCTTATACTGAAAAGTATACTTTTCAAACTGCATTTCCATAAATGTAAAAGTGTGTTGGTCCTACTGTTAGTTTTACTGTATGTCATGATGTATCAACCTTTTGTGGATTAGAGACATTCTAGATATACTGTAAAACTAGAGATCATGAATCAAGAAAATAAATACTTTTGTTGAGATGAGTGGATGTTACATTACTTGTATGTTTACATTTTACTGCATGGACATAGAGCAGATGGGACAGCAGGAATCTGGGAAACTGGCAGTTTGGTCCCATCCTGAGTGAAAAAAAAGGTATTTTCCATCAGCTTTGGTTTTACTGCTCATTTTTATTAAACTGACTAGTTTTTGTGTTTTTTTTTACTCCAGCTTGTATTATAGGACTAGTGAGCTGGGGGGATGCCACACAGTGGCAAAATTGTTAAAGAAAGCTTTCACCTCGCTGGAACTAACGGCATGTTTGTTTCTGCAGAATTAGGCTCAGCCCCGTATTTCTGAAGGTGGAAAGGGATAAAGATGTTCAGGACTCTCCACTGACTTGGAACTCCATTTCTATGGCTCCAACCCAACCGGTCTCACTCGCTTCGTGCTTTAAATCATAATATCCTGATTAAAATATACCAGAGACACATCCCTTCAAATGAATTAGCTTTTATTTTATTTCAAAGTGAGAAACATGGCATTCGGGGAAAAAAGGCTTGACTCACGTAGTTCTGACTTCTGTGTCAGTTTGCTGATTCAGGTCCCAGTGCTATTTCTGGGATCTATCTTTTTTGTTCATGTCTTGGGGTTTTGGTAAGTGGACCGGTATTGTTTATAGCTCTTTGTTTTTCACCCCGTTGCTTCCCAGAATGGTTTCAGGGATGTAATTAGGTACGCACTGTGAAAACTATATTCCTATATGCTGTGTGGTCAGTTCTGCCTGAGGTAACCACCAACAGCCTCTATCAGCTTAATGGTTGGCAGTGTTTCTGCCAGTGAGTGATGTTAGTATCAGGAAATAAAATAATGTCCGCTTAGTAAACATTGTAAAGAAAACAAGTTATGGTTTAGTGTGTTCGCACCAGCTATTCCTCTCTTAGGCTTGATATTCCAGTTTCATTGCTTAAATTTTGTATGTTAATACATGGTTAAATTTATACAAACTTAGAAGCAGCTTGAAATGATAGAGCTGAAGTTAATAGATAAATAGTCATGTGTTCGGTTCCTAGTCCGTACTTTTACTAGCATAGGAATACTTGTCTGATCTTGGTTACATTTCTTAGGTAAAAGGTTACATTTCTTAGGTAAGAGGAGTCCTGCCACAGACGTTTCACCTAAAGGAGGGTTTCTCTAATACTCAATGTCATTTTCCCTAAAGGAAAATGACTGCAGAATTTAACAGCAATAACTATAGAGAACATCACAGAAATTACATTTCTATACCTCCAGGACTGAATAGAGATTAATATAACTTTCACATTCTTATCAAGGTATTTTATTACATTTTATAGGAAGAATACAATTTTCTCTTAAATTATATAGGATAGTTTAAAGAACAAGGTAGTAATTTCCTTAGCAAATGCTTTTAAGACCTTCCTATGATAGTTCACGTTTTAAATTTCATCATTTTCTCTATAGCTTATTTAGGCAAGTATGGTCATCGACATGTGACGAAACAAATTAAAAAGGGCACGTAATGTTCCGGTTCCGAGTGCTTGGGTGGATGGCCTTCCTTAATATACATCTATCATACTCATTCCGAAGCATGAAACACTTTTGGATGAATTGGGTGCAATATATTAACTCAATTACAATGGAAATACAGATTAAAGAATGTAGCTAGGAGGTCTTATTAAAATATGAGACTTAAACGTCCCTGGTTTTGATTATATTGGATTAAAATGACTGAAACTTCACTCAGCTTCTTCATGTACCCAGAAAACAAAATTCTATCGGGGACCTGTAGGTTCAAGGTTTCAGACCTCGGTTTTCAATTCTGTTAAAGTGGAATTGTAAGCTGATAAGAAAAGCTGAAGACCTTTTTTATCCATTTTTTGACACTGAACACATCTTCTCGTTCTCTTAAATTTATTACCTTTTTTTTTGTGTGTGTTTTTTGTTTCTGGACTTTACTGAGTCACACGGAGTAAACCATATTAGAAAGACTTCAGTTTTTCAAAGCAAATAATACCACCACCACCCCTTTCCTCTATTTGAAAGAAATAAAAATCTTTTAGAAATTATTAGTTCATGGAATGGAGTGAAAACACATAGCGGTACAAGTCCAGGTTTTCCAATTTGAAGGCCAGTGCTGAATTTTCAAAGGAAAGGCGTTAATGAAGAGCAGTTACAGTATTCTGCAGTGCTCAACTGATCTATTTCTAGCTCTAGTGCCAAGATGCAGAATACACACATATGCCGAGCACTACTATCAGTGATAATAGCCCTCTAAATTGAAAACAATCATTGTAAAGACACCTAACAGGCATTCTCTGGTACGTAATAAGAAGGTTGAGATAAAAATCAGTTTTCTTAATTCGTTTACTTTCCTTTTGCTACACATCATGTCAACGCGTGTTTGTAATTACATTAATATGGTAAGTGAAGCACCCCCTGTTGTGCCACGTGAACAGTAAAAATTTTGCATGTTGCTATCTTCCATACGCATTATATTCTGCACTTTGTGTTGATATAGCAAGAGGAAGGGTAGAGCTTTCATTCTGAGCAACCCCATTCCATAGGAATTAGGCTTTCAAGGTACACAGCTTGGCATGAACTCGGAGAAACAGGAATTGAGTGACTAGATTGATTCCATCCTTCACTGTGCATGTGTTCTTTGTATTGCAAAGCAAAACAGAGAGCATGCATTTCCACCACCACCAGAACATACTTTTAAGAGCAGTGATGGCTTCTCTCTTCAGTTACCAGCATTTCAGATTTCACCACAGATATGGAAAGGCTCAGGATCAGTTAGCAAGGAAGTAGTTTATTACAGATAAACAGAGAATAGTTCCGTTCATTTATGAATTGTTTCAGGGATTCTGAAAGACTCGCTAATACTGCCTATTCAGATAGAGAAGGTGGGGATGAGAGAAAATCAATCTCATTTCTCAATCTATTTAAGCGAACAAAGAATTGCGTGTGGAACCAAATGGAGGAAGTCAACAAAGCTCACACCAAACAAAAAAGAAAAGCAGCTTTATTTGCATAATTATGTCTGAATCACAGTGGATCTGACAGAACGTGTTCCATTCCAAGCCCTAAGGTCTTATTTAGGCGGAGCACAATACCAAATATACTGGCTGCAGTGTGCTCTTTCTGGGCTAATCTAATGTCTCACGGGATATTTCGCAAGGGGACAGCATCCACAGTTGAATAGTTTCATTGGTTTACATTCAGTCGTTGTATGGCTTATTCCATATGTCTGTCAAAAGCTCTGACAGCGCACTGTCAGATCTCTCTAGGTTTCTTTCTTCCAGGGTGGCTCCCCTATCTCTAAAATAGAAACGAAATAAGAAATATTAATGCTTTTCTGGTAAGAAAGAGATAAGGTTTAACCCATGAATACTTGTAAACATCTTCAGAGCACACTTCAGAAGTGCCTAATGCTATAAACGATGGTTTTATAGGGTATTTTACTAACATTATAATATTAGGGGTTTGGCCCCTTAGCCTTTCTGCATGTATGTAACTTGACATAATGGAGGCTCATGGAAAAGCTTTCACGAGCGGTAGTACTACCTGTGCAATTTGAACACAAGACTTTATAGAAACATAAAGGAATTGAGCTATGACCTGTTTTCCTGCAGCAGGACAAGCTACTCTGTATGCTGCTTTTCCCATTAAAGGTAAGAATCTAGAAATACTGTGACCAAGGTTCTCTCAAATCACAGCAACATTTTATCTGAATGGAAATAGGCTGTATTTACAAAATCGCTGATATTAACACAGCCTTCTAGTATTAGCAGGGTAAATGCCTTAAGATAAGAATTAAGATTGCCTGCTGAGCATCCAAAACTCCACAGCATCAGGAGGCACTAAAGCAGTAAGATGCTTAGGAAAACAGCTCCACATCTGATAGGCAAAAGCACAGTAAATCAAAGATAAAGTAAACTTTCTAGATAAGCGGGAGCATTTTGACGCTACTCTGATTAAACTCATCTGCGGGAAATGAGTAAACACAGCCTCCATGCTTTCTCCATCTCTTTGCCAATTTACATCTTAATGGCTAAACTGTTTCAGGTTACTTATTCAGCAAAGCAAGGGATTGATTTGCAACTTTTCATTTTGAGTGCTTCCATTAAGTTCTGCAGGGCTGTTCAGGGTAACTGAGCACAGCCATGGGAGGCGTTTAAAGATTAACAGGCCTTTGCGGCATTCCGGGGGTGTGAGAAAGCCATCAGAAAGTTTTTTTAGTTTTTTTCAGTGCTACATAAATACCACACGTGACTGCTGCAGTTAATGCAGTGGTGGCTTTTCACAAATCTTCCAGTTTGTTAATTCTGTGATACCAGGGTTTTTTCCCTTTAAAGATTTGAGTTATGAGATTATGAGAAAAATGTCAGATTTAATGGAAGGTGTGTTTTTAGTCCTTGTGTTTGTAATGGAAAGCCTTAAAATGCGAGCCGAGTGAGTTACAAAGGATCGGTTGTTCAGCTGCACTCCGTAGCTTGTGAGCACAGTGTGAGGTAAGCCACGGTTTTCAGAGGCATATGGTACAATTCCTATACTCCACCCAGAGGAGCGCAGAATGACCCGTCTCTGAATTCCTGGTTATTTTTTTAAGGAACAACAAGAGTTACTACATTTTCCGTGGTAATCCCAGGAAATTGGTGTTATTAACAGAGGACTAAGATGTGCAGCACCAGCCATGGGAAGCTCTGAGTCCTCCATTTACAGTCAGACACGAGCTTAGCGTATGTGTAGCGTTGCAGATGACACCACGGCTCCTCTTTTCCCCCCAGAAGCTCTAGGGCTCACCTCACGCTTCGCTGAGCTGAACGCCCGGCCCATGTCAGTGTGCGTGTTGGTCCCAGGGACCCACAGAAATGCCACTCCTGAACCCCAAAGCAGAGGAAGCGGCAGAAGTGTAGGGGCTCACGGGGCCCCGTCCCACTTCCACCGCCCAGAGAACGTCCCCACCTCGGGGGAGAAGGGATGGCATCGTCTGGGGACAATGGGGACAGCGGTAACGTCGTCTAATGGCTCCCCTCCTGCACCCCCTCATCGGGCCTTCAGTTTCGGGTGGCACTAAGCTGCACCCCAACCTCCCTCTCTCTTGTTTCGGGGGCAGCGGGCGGTGCCACAACCGTCCCTCCCGATTCCGGTGGCGGCGGGCAGCACCCAACTGCCCGCCCTCAGTTTGGGGGGC